>NC_091283.1:662721297-663033641 GCF_032444005.1 Ranitomeya imitator
CTCCTGATGTGCAGGAGCCATGCACATGGTCAGCTGGGTCCAGTACTGAGGCTTATTCTTGGCCAAAGGCATGGCATCAATTCCTCTCAATGGAATAGGACACTGCAAGGGCTCTAAGAGAAACCCACAACGCTTAGCATACTCCAAGTCCATCAAATTCAGGGCAGCGCCTGAATCCACAAATGCCATGACAGAATACGATGACAAAGAACAGATCAAGGTAACGGACAGAAGAAATTTTGACTGTACCGTACCAATGGTGGCAGACCTAGCGAACCGCTTAGTGCGCTTAGGACAATCAGAGATAGCATGAGTGGAATCACCACAGTAGAAACACAGCCCATTCAGACGTCTGTGTTCTTGCCGTTCAACTCTGGTCAAAGTCCTATCGCACTGCATAGGCTCAGGTTTAAGCTCAGGTAATACCGCCAAATGGTGCACAGATTTACGCTCACGCAAGCGTCGACCGATCTGAATGGCCAAAGACATAGACTCATTCAAACCAGCAGGCATAGGAAATCCCACCATGACATCCTTAAGGGCTTCAGAGAGACCCTTTCTGAACATAGCTGCCAGTGCAGATTCATTCCATTGAGTGAGCACGGACCACTTTCTAAATTTCTGACAATATACCTCTATCTCATCCTGACCCTGACAAAGAGTCAGCAAATTTTTCTCTGCCTGATCCACTGAATTAGGTTCATCGTACAGCAATCCGAGCGCCAGGAAAAACGCATCGATATTACTCAATGCAGGATCTCCCGGCGCAAGAGAAAATGCCCAGTCCTGAGGGTCGCCGCGCAAAAAAGAAATAACAATCAAAACCTGTTGAACTGGATCACCAGAGGAGCGAGGTTTCAAGGCCAGAAATAATTTACAATTATTTTTGAAACTCAGAAACTTAGTTCTACCTCCAAAAAACAAATCAGGAATAGGAATTCTTGGTTCCAACATAGCTTTCTGATCAATAGTGTCTTGAATCTTTTGTACTCTTGCCGAGAGCTGATCCACAAATGAAGACAGACTTCTAATGTCCATCGCTACACCTGTGTACTGAACCACCCAAATGTCTAGGGGAAAAAAAAGGCAAAACACAGTGCAAAGCAAAAAAAAGTGGTCTCAGAACTTCTTTTTTCCCTCTATTGAGAATCATTAGTACTTTTGGCTTCCTGTACTGTTATGAAAGGCAATTCAGTACTACAATGGACATAGCGGTCAGAGCACTTACAGTGATCTGACAATAACCCAAAATCATAGAACGAGCTCTGAGACGTGGGAACTCTGCAGACCGCAATCCCTAATCCTCTCCAAACAACACTAGAGGCAGCCGTGGATTGCGCCTCACTCTGCCTATGCAACTCGGCACAGCCTTAGAAACTAACTAGCCTGAAGATAGAAAATAAGCCTACCTTGCCTCAGAGAAATACCCCAAAGGAAAAGGCAGCCCCCCACATATAATGACTGTGAGTTAAGATGAAAAGACAAACGTAGAGATGAAATAGATTCAGCAAAGTGAGGCCCGACTTTCTTAACAGATCGAGGATAGAAAAGGTAACTTTGCGGTCTACACAAAACCCTAAAGAACACCACGCAAAGGGGGCAAAAAGACCCTCCGTACCGAACTAACGGCACGGAGGTACACCCTTTGCCTCCCAGAGCTTCCAGCAACAAATTAGACAAGCTGGACAGAAAAAATAGCAAACAAATAGCAAAGAAGAACTTGGCTATGCAGAGCAGCAGGCCACAGGAATGATCTAGGGAAAAGCAAGTCCAACACTGGAACATTGACAGGAAGCCAGGATCAAAGCATTAGGTGGAGTTAAGTAGAGAAGCACCTAACGACCTCACCAGATCACCTGAGGGAGGAAACTCAGAAGCCGCAGTACCACTTCCCTCCACCAACAGAAGCTCACAGAGAGAATCAGCCGAAGTACCACTTGTGACCACAGGAGGGAGCTCTGCCACAGAATTCACAACAGGAGCGGGGTTCTTTTTTGTTGCTAGAAAAGATGGTTCCTTAAGACCCTGTATTGATTATCGCCTCTTGAATAAGTTCACGGTCAAGTTTCAATATCCTTTACCTTTGCTTTCTGATTTGTTTGCAAGGATTAAGGGAGCTAGTTGGTTTACTAAGATTGACCTTCGGTGGGCTTATAATCTTGTTCGTATTAAGCAGGGTGATGAATGGAAAACTGCGTTTAACACGCCGAGGGTCATTTTGAATACCTTGTGATGCCATTCGGACTCTCTAATGCTCCATCTGTTTTTCAGTCCTTCATGCATGATATCTTCCGGGATTATCTTGACAAATTCCTGATTGTATATTTGGACGATATTTTGATTTTTTCCGATGATTGGGAGTCTCATGTGCAGCAGGTCAGGATGGTATTTCAGATCCTTCGTGACAATGCCTTGTTTGTGAAAGGGTCTAAGTGTCTTTTTGGGGTGCAGAAGGTTTCCTTTTTGGGCTTTATTTTTTCTCCCTCGTCTATAGAGATGGATCCGGTTAAGGTTCAGGCCATTCATGATTGGATTCAGCCCACATCCGTGAAGAGCCTTCAGAAATTTTTGGGTTTTGCTAATTTTTATCGCCATTTCATTGCTAATTTTTACAGCGTGGTTAAACCCTTGACTGATTTGACGAAGAAGGGCGCTGATGTGGCGAATTGGTCCCCTGCGTCTGTCTCTGCCTTTCAGGAACTTAAGCATCGTTTTACTTCTGCTCCTGTGTTGCGTCAACCAGATGTTTCTCTTCCGTTTCAGGTTGAGGTTGACGCTTCTGAGATTGGGGCAGGGGCTGTTTTGTCTCAGAGGGATCCTGTTGGTTCCTTAATGAAACCGTGTGCCTTCTTTTCCCGTAAGTTTTCGCCTGCTGAACGCCATTATGATGTCGGCAATCGGAAGTTGTTGGCTATGAAGTGGGCGTTTGAGGAGTGGCGACATTGGCTTGAGGGAGCTAAGCACCGTATTGTGGTCTTGACCGATCATAAGATTCTGATTTACCTCGAGTCTGCCAAAAGGTTGAATCCTAGACAGGCTCGATGGTCCTTGTTTTTTTCTCGTTTTGATTTTGTGGTCTCGTACCTTCCGGGTTCTAAGAATATTAAGGCTGATGCCCTCTCTAGGAGTTTTCGGCCTGATTCTCCTGAGGTTTTGGAACCAGTCGGTATTTTGAAGGAAGGGGTGGTCCTTTCTGCCATTTCTCCTGATTTACGACGGGTTCTTCAGAAATTTCAGGCTGACAAACCTGATCGTTGTCCTGTCGGGAAGCTGTTTGTTCCTGACAGATGGACTAGTAGAGTGATTTCTGAGGTTCATTGTTCTGTGTTGGCTGGACATCCTGGCATTTTTGGTACCAGAGATTTGGTTGGTAGGTCATTTTGGTGGCCTTCCTTATCGCGTGATGTGCGGTCTTTTGTGCAGTCCTGTGGGACTTGTGCGCGGGCCAAGCCTTGTTGCTCCCGTGCTAGTGGGTTGCATTTGCCATTGCCGATCCCTGAGAGGCCCTGGACGCATATTGCTATGGATTTTATTTCCGATCTTCCCGTTTCCCAGAGGATGTCTGTTATCTGGGTTGTTTGTGACCGATTCTCTAAGATGGTTCATTTGGTACCTTTGCCTAAATTGCCTTCTTCTTCTGATTTGGTTCCGTTGTTTTTTCAGCATGTAGTCCGTTTGCATGGTATTCCTGAGAATATTGTGTCCGACAGAGGTTCCCAGTTTGTTTCTAGGTTTTGGTGGGCCTTTTATGCTAGGCTGGGCATTAATTTGTCTTTTTCTTCTGCATTTCATCCTCAGACAAATGGCCAGACCGAGAGTACTAATCACACTTTGGAGACTTATTTGAGATGCTTTGTGTCTGCTGATCAGGATGATTGGGTGGCTTTTTTGCCATTGGCCGAGTTTGCCCTTAATAATCGGGCTAGTTCGGCTACTTTGGTTTCGCCTTTCTTTTCTAATTTTGGTTTTCATCCTCGTTTTTCTTCTGGGCAGGTTGAGTCTTCTGACTTTCCTGGTGTGGATTCTGTGGTTTACAGGTTGCAGCAGATTTGGGCTCAGGTGGTGGACAATTTGGTGTTGTCTCAGGAGGAGGCTCAACGTTTTGCTATCCGACGTCGCGGTGTTGGTTCCCGGCTGTGTTGGTTCCCGGCTTCGGGATCTGGTTTGGTTATCTTCCCGTCATGTTCCTATGAAGGTTTCTTCTCCTAAGTTTAAGCCTCGGTTTAGTGGTCCTTATAAGATTTTTGAGATTATTAATCCGGTGTCTTTTCGTCTGGCGCTTCCAGCCTCTTTTGCTATCCATAATATCTTCCATAGATCTTTGTTGCGGAAATATGTGGAGCCCGTTGTTCCCTCTGTTGATCCTCCGGCCCCTGTGTTGGTCGATGGGGAGTTGGAATATGTGGTTGAGAAGATGTTGGATTCTCGTTTTTCGAGGCGGAAGCTTCAGTACCTTGTCAAATGGAAGGGTTATGGCCAGGAGGATAATTCTTGGGTTTCGGCCTCTGATGTCCATGCCGCTGATTTGGTTTGTGCCTTTCATCGGGCTCATCCTGACCAGCCTGGGGGTTCTGGTGAGGGTTCGGTGACCCCTCCTCAAGAGGGGGGGGGTACTGTTGTGAATTCTGCTCTTGGGCTCCCTCCGGTGGTTGTTGATGGTAATGCAGTTATTCCTGAGCAGAAGTCTTGGACAGGTGTTTCTGCTAATTGCAATTCTGACTGGGGTATTTAGCTGTGCAGGACTCATTAGTCCTTGCCAGTAGTCAATGTTCCTTTGGAAGTGTTGGTCCTCTGCCTGGCCTCTCCTGCTTGCTACCATCTCAGCAAAGATAAGTGCTTGCTTCACTTTTTAGACACACAGCTGTGTGTTTATTTTTTTTTGTGCTAATCTTGTTTCTATTTTGTTCCTGCTAGACTGTGCCTGTTGTTTTTCTCAGTCTAGTTGGACTCGCTGGAGTCGCAGATATACTCTCCACATCTTTAGTTAGGTGGTGGAGTTTTTGTATTTTTCTGCTGTGGATATTTTGTAGTGTTTTATGCTGACCGCATAGTATCCTGTACTTTCCGTTCCTATCTAGGTAGAAGTGGCCTCCTTTGCTTATCCCTGTCTTCTGTCTGCGTGTGTCTTTTCCTCTCCTACTCACAGTCATTATTTGTGGGGGGCTACCTATCCTTTGGGGATCTACTCTGAGGCAAGAGAGTTCTTCCTATTTCCATCTTTAGGAATATTTAGTCCTTAGGCTGTGTCGAGGTGTCTAGGTCTGGTTAGGCACACCCCACGGCTACTTCTATTTGCGGTGATAGGATCAGGGTTTGCGGTCAGTAAAGTTACCACTGCTCCAGCGAAGGTCATTTCATGCTGCTCAAAGGCCACCTGATCATAACAGATGCGCCTATGTGTGATTATATCCCCTGCTGTGAAAAACACATTCTAACATTACACTTGCCACGGGGCATGCCAGCACTTCCAAGTCAAAAAATACAAGCCTAGGCCATGTGTCCAGTTTGGAAACCAAGAAGTTAACCCCTTAATCCCATATGACGTACTATCCCGTCTAGGTGACCTGGGACTTAATTCCCAGTGACGGGATAGTACGTCATATGCGATCGGCCGCGCTCACGGGGGGAGCGCGGCCGTTCGCGGCCGGGTGTCAGCTGACTATCGCAGCTGACATCCGGCACTATGTGCCAGGAGTGGTCACGGACTGCTCCCGGCACATTAACCCCCGGCACACCGCGATCAAACATGATCGCGGTGTGCCGGCAGTACAGGAAAGCATCGCGCAGGGAGGGGGCTCCCTGCGTGCTTCCCTGAGACGATCGGTACAAGGTGATGTGCTCACCTTTTTCCGAGCGTCTTCTCCCTGCAGGCCCCGGATCCAAAATGGCCGCGGGGCTGCATCCGGGTCCTGCAGGGAGTACTTCCGGGTCGCCTGCAGGTGCTGGTAAGCCTGCAGCGCTGTCAGTGAGATCGCCGATCTTACAGAGTGCTGTGCAAACTGTAAGATCGGCGATCTGTGATGACCCCCCCTGGGACAAAGTAAAAAAGTAAAAAAAAAAAAAAAATTCCACGTGTAAAAAAAAAAAAAATTACTAAATAAATAAATTTAAAAAAAAATATTATTCCCATAAATACATTTCTTTATAAAAAAAACCCCAAAACAATAAAAGTACACATATTTAGTATCGCCGCGTCCGTAACGATCCGACCTATAAAACTGTCCCACTAGTTAACCCCTTCAGTGAACACCGTAAGAAAAAAAAAAAGAAAAAAAACTAGCCAAAAAACAACGCTTTATTATCATACCGCCGAACAAAAAGTGGAATAACACGCGATCAAAAAGACGGATATAAATAACCATGGTACCACTGAAAACGTCATCTTGTCCCGCAAAAAACGAGCCACCACAAAGCATAATAAGCAAAAAAATAAAAAAGTTATAGCGCCAAAACATTAAAAAAATGATATAAATGAGGTATCGTTGCAATCGTACTGACCCGACAAATAAAACTGCTTCATCCACTTTACCAAACGCGGAACGGTATAAACGCCTCCCCCAAAAGAAATTCATGAATAGCTGGTTTTTGGTCATTCTGCCTCACAAAAATCGTAATAAAAAGTGATCAAAAACTGTCACGTGTCCAAAAATGTTACCAGTAAAAACATCAACTCGTCCCGCAAAAAACAAGACCTCACATGACTCTGTGGACCAAAATATGGAAAAATTATAGGTCTCCAAACGTGGAGACGCAAAAACTTTTTTGCTATAAAAAAAGCGTATTTTAGTGTGTGACAGCTGCCAGTCATAAAAATCCGATATAAAAAACGCTATAAAAGTAAATCAAACCCCCCTTCATCACCCCCTTAGTTAGGGAAAAATAATAAAATTAAAAAAATGTATTTATTTCCATTTTCCCATTAGGGTTAGGGCTAGGTTTGGGGCTGGGGTTAGGGCTAGGGTTAGGTACTCAGGACAAATTGGACAACAACTTTTGGGGTCCAATTTATCCTGTTACCCGTGTGAAAATACAAAACTGGGGGCTAAAAAATCATTTTTGTGAAAGAAAAAAAAAGAATTTTTATTTTCACGGCTCTGCGTTATAAACTGTAGTGAAACACTTGGGGGTTCAAAGTTCTCACAACACATCTAGATAAGTTCCTTGGGGGGTCTAGTTTCCAATATGGGGTCACTTGGGGGTTTCTGCTGTTTGGGTACATCAGGGGCTCTGCAAATGCAACGTGATGCCTGCTAACCAATCCATCTAAGTCTGTATTCCAAATGGCGCTCCTTCCCTTCCGAACTCTGCCATGCGCCCAAACAGTGCTTCCCCCCCACATATGGGGTATCGGCGTACTCAGAACAAATTGGACAACAACTTTCGGGGTCCAATTTATCTTGTTACCCTTGTGAAAATACAAAACTGGGGACTAAAAAATCATTTTTGTGAAAAAAAAAAAATTATTTTCACGGCTCTGCGTTATAAACTGTAGTGAAACACTTGGGGGCTCAAAGCTCTCAAAACACATCTAGATAAGTTCCTTAGGGGGTCTACTTTCCAAAATAGTGTCACTTGTGGGGGGTTTCAATGTTTAGGCACATCAGGGGCTCTCCAAACGCAACATTGCATCCCATCTCAATTCCAGTCAATTTTGCGTTGAAAAGTCAAATGGCGCTCCTTCCCTTCCGAGCTCTGCCATGCGCCCAAACAGTGGTTTACACCCACATATGGGGTTTCAGCGTACTCAGGACAAATTGTGCAACAAATTTTGAGGTCCATTTTCTCCTGTTACCCTTGGTAAAATAAAACAAATTGGAGCTGAAATAAATTGTGTGAAAAAAAGTTAAATGTTCATTTTTATTTAAACATTCCAAAAATTCCTGTAAAACACCTGAAGGGCTAATAAACTTCTTGAATGTGGTTTTGAGCACCTTGAGGGGTGCAGTTTTTAGAATGGTGTCACACTTGGGTATTTTCTATCATATAGACCCCTCAAAATGACTTCAAATGAGATGTGGTCCCTAAAAAAAAATGGTGTAAAAATGAGAAATTGCTGGTCAACTTTTAACCCTTATAACTCCCTTTTAAAAAAAATTTTGGTTCCAAAATTGTGCTGATGTAAAGTAGACATGTGGGAAATGTTACTTATTAAGTATTTTGCATGACATATCTCTGTGATTTAAGGGTATAAAAATTCAAAGTTGGAAAATTAAGAAATTTTCAAAATTTTTGCCAAATTTCCATTTTTTTCTCAAATAAACGCAAGTTATATCGAATAAATTTTACCACTAACATGAAGTACAATACATCACAAGAAAACAATGTCAGAATCTCCAAGATCCGTTGAAGCGTTCCAGAGTTATAACCTCATAAAGGGACAGTGGTCAGAATTGTAAAAATTGGCCCGGTCATTAACGTGCAAACCACCCTCAGGGCTTAAGGGGTTAAATGTGCAGACCCATCACTTACAGTACATGCAGACGTGTGGACGTGGACATGTACTCTTCCACCATGTTGTTATAACGCTGTCACCTGGTTGTATAGACCCTATCAGAAAGTGGTGCTGGATGCTGTGGCATGCTGATGCATTTTTTTTCACATTTTAGCCATGCTAACCCTCCCTTCAGAGGTGGTGCCCCAGCTGTGTTGGTGACTTCCTCCTCCTCTGCCTTGTGTTTCTTCTGTCAGGTGGGAATGCTGTCAGTAGTGCCCCTACCAGCATGTGCTTGTATTCACACATTTTGCCATCCCACCACAGTGACGGAAGTAATAATGGTACTTTGTCTTTACAGCAGGGATCCAGCAGGGTGGCCACCCAGTAATCAGTAGGGGTATGATCTGGGCAACTCTGCGGTCGTTGCACAGGCTCAGCAGACTGTATTGGTTCATCCCGCCCTCTCTCTGTTGGAGTCCCTCAAGGCTCTGTCCTGGGGCCCCTACTTTTTTCCATCTATACCCTTGGCCTAGGACAACTCAAAGTCCCATGGCTTCCAGTATCACCTGTATGCGGACGACACTCAGATTTACCTCTCTCGCCCAGATTTCACCTCTCTGCTGTCCAGAATCCCGAAGTGTCTATCAGCCATATCCTCCTTCACCTCTCGTTTCCTAAAACTCAATGTAGACAATACCAAACTCAAAATCTTTCCTCCATCTCGCGTATCCCCCCTACCTGATCTATCTATTGTGGTAAGCGGCATCACGCTCTCTCCCACACCTGAAATCCGCTGCCTCGCGGATGGGAAATTATTCTGAAAAGTTCCCAGGCTCCAGTTCATATGAGGACATCCAGCAGAGGGCGCATCACCGCGACTCAGGGTAACTACAGGTTATTCCCCTGCATTCCATTCATTCCCTGGGTTTTTACAGCCACGAGCACAGCTGCATTAGCAGAGCTCCTGGGTGTAAAATGATTTAACCCCTTCAGATGGATTTACAGTGTGGGACAAGACTGAACAACGGAAGGTATGGAATATTGTTGTTTGTTTTGTTTAACTTTGTTTCAGGTGACAAGGATCTTCAGGTGGATTAAGAGTATAATAAAATATTAAAACACCCTGTGTCTTTATTTCATTAAATTACTTTGTAATAATGTGTGTGTTATTAACCATTTCGTACTTTTGGACTAATAATGGATAGGTGTCGTAATTGACGCCTCTCCATTATTAATCTGGCTTAATGTCACCTTACAATAGCAAGGTGACATTAACCCTTCATTACCCCATATCCCACCGCTACACGGGAGTGGGAAGAGAGAGGCTAAGTGCCAGAATAGGTGCATCTTCCAGATGTGCCTTTTCTGGGGTGGCTGGGGGCAGATGTTTTTAGCCGGGGGGGGGGGGGCAATAACCATGGACCCTCCTCAGGCTGTTAATAGCTGCCCTCAGTCACTGGCTTTCCCACTATGGCGGAGAAAATTGCGCGAGAGCCCACACCAATTTTTTCCGCGATTTAACCCTTTAATTTAATAGCTAGAGCACCCAAATTTTACACCAAGACACTTCTTACATTACTAAAGAGGAATATGTAATAAAAGAAGGGATATGAGATGGTTTACTGTATGTAACCATGTCTCATATCACGTCGGGTTGGGGAAGGAGATAGGAAAAGCCGGCGCTGCATGAAATATTAATATAAATAAATATATATATATATATGTCTCACTGACATAGTATAGGGGTGTACAGTCATGGCCAAAAGTATTGACACCCCTGCAATTCTACATAGTTACATAGTTATTAAGCTTGAAGGAAGACTATAAGTCCATCTAGTTCAACCCATAGCCTAACCTAACATGCCCTAACATGTTGATCCAGAGGAAGGAAAAAAAAACTGTGGCAAAGAGTAAGCTCCACATTGGGGAAAAAAATTCCTTCCCGACTCCACATACGGCAATCAGACTAGTTCCCTGGATCAATGCCCTATCAAGGATTCTAGTGTATATACCCTGTAACATTATACTTTTCCAGAAAGGTATCCAGTCCCCTCTTAAATTTAAGTAATGAATCACTCATTACAACATCATACGGCAGAGAGTTCCATAGTCTCACTGCTCTTACAGTAAAGAATCCGCGTCTGTTATTATGCTTAAACCTTTTTTTCCTCCAAACGCAGAGGATGCCCCCTTGTCCCTGTTTCAGGTCTATGATTAAAAAAATCATCAGAAAGGTCTTTATACTGTCCACTCATATATTTATACATTAAAATAAGATCACCCCTTAGTCTTCGTTTTTCCAAACTAAATAGCCCCAAGTGTAATAACCTATCTTGGTATTGCAGACCCCCCAGTCCTCTAATAACCTTGGTCGCTCTTCTCTGCACCCGCTCCAGTTCAGCTATATCTTTCTTAAACACCGGAGACAGATAATACTCAGTTTCTTCATGAAAATGATTGCAAACACAAATTATTTGGTATTATCTTCATTTAATTTGTCTTAAAGGAAAAAAACGCAAAAAGAATTGTTCTAAAGCTAAATTGGATATAACTCCACTCCAAACATAAAAAAGGGGGTGGACAAAAGTATTGGCACCGTTCAAAAAAACATGTGATGCTTCTCTAATTTGTGTAATTAACAGCACCTGTAACTTACCTGTGACACCTAACAGGTGTTGGCAATAACTAAATCACACTTGCAGCCAGTTGACATGGATTAAAGTTGACTCAGCCTCTGTCCTGTGTCCTTGTGAGTACCACATTGAGCATGGAGAAAAGAAAGAAGACCAAAGAACTGTCTGAGGACTTGAGAAACCAAATTGTGAGGAAGCATGAGCAATCTCAAGGCTACAAGTCCATCTCCAAAGACCTGAATGTTCCTGTGTCTACCGTGCGCAGTATCATCAAGAAGTTTAAAGCCCATGGCACTGTGGCTAACCTCCCTAGATGTGGACGTAAAAGAAAAATTGACAAGAGATTTCATCGCAAGATTGTGTGGATGTTGGATAAAGAACCTCGACTAACATCTAAGGCTACGTTCACATTAGCGTTGCGCGCCGCTGCGTCGGCGACGCGACGCACAAAAAAACGCGCGCAAACGCATGCAAAAACGCTGCGTTTTGAGACGCGTGCGTCGTTTATTGACGAAAATCGGACGCACGAAAAATGCAACTTGTTGCATTTTCTTGCGTCCGACGCTAGCGTCGGAAACGACGCACGTGTCGGAAAACGCAACAAAAAAACGCACGCGTCCCCCATGTTAAACATAGGGGCGCGTCGCTGCTGCGTCGCCGACGCAACAGCGACGCACATTAGCGGAACGCTAATGTGAACGTAGCCTAAACAAGTTCAAGCTGCCCTGCAGTCCGAGGGTACAACAGTGTCAACCCGTACTATCCGTCGGTGTCTGAATGAAAAGGGACTGTATGGTAGGATACCCAGGAAGACCCCACTTCTCACCTCAAGACATAAAAAAGCCTGGCTGGAGTTTGCCAAAACTAACCTGAAAAAGCCTAAAACATTTTGGAAGAATGTTCTCTGGTCAGATGAGACAAAAATAGAGCTTTTTGGGCAAAGGCATCAACATAGAGTTTACAGGAGAAAAAAAGAGGCAAAGAAAAGAACACGGTCCCTACAGTCAAACATGGCGGAGGTTCCCTGATGTTTTGGGGTTGCTTTGCTGCCTCTGGCACTGGACTGCTTGACCGTGTGCATGGCATTATGAAGTCTGAAGACTACCAACAAATTTTGCAGCATAATGTAGGGCCCAGTGTGAGAAAGCTGGGTCTCCCTCAGAGGTCATGGGTCTTCCAGCAGGACAATGACCCAAAACACACTTCAAAAAGCACTAGAAAATGGTTTGAGAGAAAGCACTGGAGACTTCTAAGGTGGCCAGCAATGAGTCCAGACCTGAATCCCATAGAACATCTGTGGCGAGATCTAAAAATGGCAGTTTGGAGAAGGCACCCTTCAAATATCAGGGACCTGGAGCAGTTTGCCAAAGAAGAATGGTCTCAAATTCCAACAGAGCATTGTAAGAAACTCATTGATGGTTAACGGAAGCGATCGGTCGCAGTTATTTTGGCTAAAGGTTGTGCAACCAAGTATTAGGCTGAGGGTGCCAATACTTTTGTCTGGCCCATTTTTGGAGTTTTGTGTGAAACGATCAATGTTTTGCTTTTTGCTTCATTCTCTTTTGTGTTTTTTTAATTTAAGACAAATGAAATGAAGATAATAATACCAAAGAATTTGTGATGCAATCATTTTCAGGAAGAAACTGAGTATTATCTGACAGAATTGCATGGGTGTTAATACTTTTGGCCATGACTGTGTATGTATATACATATATATATATATATATATATATATATATACACCCCTATACTATGTATAGACATTTATTTTAGCTATTGTATTCTAACCTGTCAGTGTGATTTTACTGTACACCGCACTGAATTGCCGGCTTTTCTCAGAACACCGCTGCGTATTTCTCGCAAGTCACACTGTTGGTCCGTGTGTAATCCGTATTTTTCTCGCCCCCATAGACTTTCATTGGCGATTTTTTTGCGCAATACGCTGACAAACGCAGCATTCTGCGATTTTCTACAGCCGTAGAAGACCGTATAATACGGATCAGTAAAATACGGCAGATAGGAGCTGGGCCATAGAGGATCATTGTACCGTGTGCAATCCGTATTTTCTGCACCTCTCATACGTCCGTAAAACTCGCGAGTGTGACACCGGCTTAACTCTCGACTCTGCCCTGTCCATCAAACCACACGTCCAAACTCTTGCCACCTCCGCCCCGCAACTCACAATGGGGCAGTGAATGCGTTGTAATAATGCATCCGCTGCCCCCGTTGTGTGGCACAATCACAGGATGCGTCGGTACGTCGGCCTGACGCACTGCGATGGGCCGACGCTTGTGTGAAAGTAGCCTAACTCTCTTGCACCACTCCAGTCTGTCCTGAACTCTGCTGCCCGGCTAATCCACCTCTCTCCTCCCCTCCACTGGCTCCAAATTCCCCAACGAATCCAGTTCAAACTACTAACACTGATCTACAAAACTATCCACAACCTGTCCCCTCCCTATATCTCTGAACTATTCTCCCAATATCTTCCCTCACGTAATCTTCAATCGGCCCAAGACCTCCTACTCTCCTCCACACTTATTCGTTCCTCACACAACCGCCTCCAAGATTTCTCCCCAATATCCCCCATCCTCTGGAATTCAACGCCTCAACACGTCCGATTAGCCACCACCCTCGGATCCTTCAGACAGAACCTGAAAACCCATCTCTTCAGGAAAGCCTACAGCCTGCAATAACCATTCTGCCGCCTCACCACCACCTGAGCTGCTGCACCCCCGACCTTCTGTCTCTTCCCCATTATCCCATAGAATGTAAATCCGCAAGGACAGGGTCCTCTCCCCTCTGTACCAGTCAGTCATCGTAAATTTGTTCACTATAAATGATATCTATAACCTGGTATGTAACCCCTTTCTCATGTACAGCACCATGGAATTAATGGTGCTATATAAATAATAATTCATGCCAGGCTGCCCAGAGGCCAAGACAAACTGTCCTCTGTGGGAGGTGTATGGTCTATGTCCTCCCTGCCATGCTGCAGTGATGCCCGTGAGCTACTTTGAGTGCCACCCTGTTGTGTTCACGACATGATGAAGTGTTGTTCCACAGAGCTACTCACCCGTGCGTGTTGCAGCTGAAACTCCAGTATTGCTTCTGCTCGCACAGCCTATACAGCGTATTCAACTTTTGAGTTCCACCTTGTTGATATGTCACATATGAGGCGCTGAACGAGAAGGCAGAAGTGACGCTGCAGCGCAGACCGTCGAGCAGCTGCAGGGTGTGAACGTCATAATCGTGCACAGGGGTCATTCCATGTCAAGTGGACCAGTGGTCCCCACTCGACCTTCTCCGATTTTGCTGAAAATTTATAAGGATGTACATGTATGTTTGAAAAGAGGTTCTGTAAATTTTTAGGGCCAGATCTCAAATACAATAGGCACTGTTGACCTTTCTTAGAGTTCTATACTGGCTATGATGTTGAAATGTGGCATACTAACTCAACTTTTGCTGCTAAACACGATAAAATTATTACCGGCTATGACAAAACAATATTTCGGCCGCAATTTTGTGTCAAAATAGCTTGAAAAAATGCGTCACATACAATTTATGCCACACTTTGCCCATATATAACTCAAGACCAAAAACCAATAGTAACTGGTGCTTTGCCCTGGACACCAAACATCTACATGACTTTGCATTGCTGCAATATCACGGTCAAAGCATATGTATTTGTGGAAATATTCACACCCACATATGATGAAAAACTTAAAAAAAACGAATTTGACCTATTTTTCAGTCAAATTTCTCAAAAAGGGTACCCCTAAAATATATTACTTCTGATATCATTAGAAAGAGCACATTTTTCTCTACAAGGATCATTGTTTTTTTTTTGGAGTCTATCAGTTTAAGAAATGAAAAATGCCACTGAACATGGTGTTATTTATTAATACGCAATGAATGGTAACTGCTAGTGTTGAGCATTCCGATAACGCAAGTATCGGGTATCGGCCGATACTTGCGGTATCGGAATTCCGATACCGAGATCCGAAATTTTTGTGATATCGGGTATCGGTATCGAAAGTGTAAAATAAAGAATTAAAATAAAAAATATTGTTATATTCACCTCTCCGGCGGCCCCTGGACATCAGCGCGAGGAACCGGCATCCGACACGGCTTCTTTGTTCAAAATGAGCACCTTTAGGACCTGCGGAATGACGTCGCGGCTTCTGATTGGTCGCGTGCCGCCCATGTGACCGCCACGCGACCAGTCAGAAGCCGCGACGTCATTCCTCAGATAAATTCCTAGAATGATCGCCTTAAGGACCTGAGGAATGACGTCGCGGCTTCTGATTGGTCGCGTGGCGGTCACATGGGCGGCACGCGACCAATCAGAAGCCGCGACGTCATTCCGCAGGTCCTAAAGGCGCTCATTTTGAACAAAGAAGCCGTGCCGGACGCCGGTTCCTCGCGCTGATGTCCAGGGGCCGCCGGAGAGGTGAATATAACAATATTTTTTATTTTAATTCTTTATTTTACACTTTAATATGGATCCCAGGGCCTGAAGGAGAGTTTCCTCTCCTTCAGACCCTGGGAACCATGAGGATACCTTCCGATACTTGGTGTCCCATTGACTTGTATTGGTATCGGATATCGGTATCGGCGATATCCGATACTTTTCGGGTATCGGCCGATACTATCCGATACCGATACTTTCAAGTATCGGACGATATCGCTCAACACTAGTAACTGCACTATTCAAACCCTTGCGTTGGTCCATGGTGGTTATACCACAACCAATTCCCTAAGAATTGGTATTACAATCCTATTAAGAATTATTATTATTATTTATTTATATAGCACCATTGATTCCATGGTGCTGTACATGAGAAGGGATTACATACAAGTTACAAATATCACATACAGTAAACAAACTAACAATGACGGACTGACAGAGGGGTGAGGACCCTGCCCTTGCGGGCTTACATTCTACAGGATTATGGGGAAGGAGACAGTAGGTTGAGGGTTGCAGGAGCTCCGGTGTTGGTGAGGCGGTAGCTCCGGTGTTGGTGAGGCGGTAGCTCCGGTGTTGGTGAGGCGGTAGCTACGGTGTTGGTGAGGCGGTAGCTTCGATAGTGATGAGGCAGCAGCGGTGTCAGTGCAGGCTGTAGGCTTTCCTGAAGAGATGAGTTTTCAGGTTCCGTCTGAAGGATCCGACTGTGGTTGATAGTCGGACGTGTTGGGGCAGAGAGTTCCAGAGGATGGGGGATATTCGGGAGAAGTCTTGGAGGCGATTGGATGAGGAGCGAGAAGAATTGTAATAATGCTGTCTTTCGAGAATTGGCAGCCCCATCGCCTAGGAGCCATGGCCGATAGTCGTGCAAGGCGCTGAAGCCGCAGGATTGGTGGAACCTCCAGTGAAACGTCAACAGTGCCCATTGTATTTGAGATCTGGCCCTAAAAATTTAAAGAACCTCTTTTCAAACATACATGTACATCCTTATAAATTTTCAGCAAAATCGGAGAAGGTCGAGTGTGGACGATTTTCAAAACTGGTCCACTTGATGTGGAATGACCCACAGACTACCTCTCACATATGGGTAATTTTTAAGAAATATTTGCACCACCAAACTTGACACATGTGCCAGGCAAGGGATGTGGTCAAACCAGCTAGGCCTAGAGCTGCTACCAGATTTCACCCGTTATCGCACACCACCAGCGGCACCAACCACTCATCAGTCTCGTTTATTCCTCGTCCACAGCTCTTGCGCAGTATGGAACTTGTCCCCCAAAATGATGAGTTTGAGAACAGCCTACTGTCTTTTCCCCCTGGCTGTGTTGAAGTTGCTAGTGCAAGTCTTACTGCTAGGTGATGGAGTAAGCGGAGTAGGCCACATGGGCAGAGCAATGTCCAACAATAGATGTAGGACAGGCGCTAGAACGCCTTCCTCCTCTGTCCCAGCTGCCACATTTACCCAGTGTGCAGATAGGGAGATGTAACATCCCTGCCCATACTTACTGGTCCACGTATCGGTAATCGGTAGATATCTGGACCTTGCCACTGATGGCGTTGCACAGTGCACACCTGATTTTGGTTGCAACATGTGTGTGCTGGGCAGGGATGGCCAACTTGAAACATTAGTGGTGGATGAGAATCACATACTTCGCAACAGCCACCACCATCATTTTTTAAAATGTTTTTTCTCCATCAGCTAGAATGGCAGCATTTCAAAGGCCAGGAATTGGTAAATGCTGTTATTCAGGACCAGGGCCTGTGGGCGCGTAGTGGGCTATTTCCTTTCTCTATGGGGTTTGGGTGATGGAGAGATGAACACTTCTATGGGACAGGGTGGAGATGCTTGGTGACACTGAAGATCAGAAGAGACAGCTTCATGACTTTGGGCTGATACTGCTTGGCCAATTTGCAAGGGGGTAAGGTGGTAGAAAGATGCCCACGGTCCTCAGGTGAAAACTGCACTTTCAGCAGTGGACCAAGTGGAAGGAACTGGAAGCGCTCTCAGCCATCCAATCTAACACCGACTGCACATGTTCTTGCCTCACTATCCAGCGGTGCTCGTGCCTAGGATATGGTGCACAACATCCCGTGGACTGCATGCACCAGAGGAACGTGTTTCATGTAGACACGTAATGGGCACAGATCAACTATGTCATCTCCTTGGAGCAGGTACACCTCCACCACGACCTTCATTTGATGCTCTCCTCATGTCACTCACTCAAGAATAATTCCCAGTAGAGGAACACTGAACCATGCTTCATTACTGGCAGCGTGCATCAGGTCGTTACGGCATGCTGCACAAGGGTGGCAAATAAACAGTATATGGTAATTGTCTACATTTTTCTTTAAAAAAAAGTAAAATATTAAAATTTGAGAATCATCAGTGGTTGATACCCTTTTAAAGGACAAGTGTAGCCCAGTTTTTATTCATCTTACAGGACCATTTCCAGTTTTCCATATTACAGAATTGTATCTTTATAAATGTCGCACTGATGGGCTGTACGGCATCCAATGTTTTCTGCTCACACCCATCTGATTTCATTCAAATTGCAGCTGAATACAGATCTGCCCGGCCTGATAGAAGAACATTGCTCCGAGGGCAGGCTGACATTTACAGGATTGCACTCAACTGATTTTTATGCTAACAAACGCGAGACAGGCAGGGGCACAAGTGCGGGCTAGGCGTAAGGCAGGGGCACAAGTGCGGGCTAGGTGTAAGGCAGGGGCACAAGTGCAGGCTAGGCGTCAGGCAGGGGCACAAGTGCAGGCTAGGCATAAGGCAGGGGCACAAGTGCAGGCTAGGCATAAGGCAGGGGAAAAAGTGCAGGCTAGGCATAAGGCAGGCGCACAAGTGCAGGCTAGGCATAAGGCAGGGGCACAAGTGCAGGCTAGGCATAAGGCAGGGGCACAAGTGCAGGCTAGGCATAAGGCATGGGCACAAGTGCTGGCTAGGCATAAGGCAGGGGCACAAGTGCTGGCTAGGCTTAAGGCAGGGGCACAAGTGATGGCTACACATAAGGCATACGGCTAACTTTGCACTCTTTGCATAAAGGGATAGGCACCCTTGGGGGTGAAGAGCTAGCTTTCACCCCTCTACTCTGTACTTGGACATTTAGAACTAGATCCTTTGTTGTACAGTGCGGAGCCACTCCATAACCCCCATGCTCCAAGCGACCAGGCACATCTTGTCTGTCCTCCGTAAATGGGTAATGCCTTCGTCCCCAATTACAGTCGTGCATGTGCATTCAGACAGGACAGGAGAGAAAAGTGTAAAGCCTGCCCTGTGTGCATAACCAACATGAAGCTAAAGACAAAAAAACAATAAAGCAAGGGGCTCAAAAGTGCTGGCTAGGCATAAGGCAGGGGCACAAGTGCAGGCTAGGCATAAGGCAGGGGCACAAGTGCAGGCTAGGCATAAGGCAGGGGCACAAGTGCAGGCTAGGCATAAGGCAGGGGCACAAGTGCAGGCTAGGCATAAGGCAGGGGCACAAGTGCGGGCTAGGCATAAGGCAGGGGCACAAGTGCGGGCTAGGCATAAGGCAGGGGCACAAGTGCGGGCTAGGCATAAGGCAGGGACACAAGTGCGGGCTAGTCATAAGGCAGGGGCACAAGTGCGGGCTAGGCATAAGGCAGGGGCACAAGTGCGGGCTAGGCATAAGGCAGGGGCACAAGTGCGGGCTAGACATAAGGCAGGGGCACAAGTGCGGGCTAGACATAAGGCAGGGGCACAAGTGCGGGCTAGGCATAAGGCAGGGGCACAAGGGCGGGCTAGTCATAAGGCAGGGGCACAAGTGCGGGCTAGGCATAAGGCAGGGGCACAAGTGCGGGTTAGGCATAAGGAAGGGGCACAAGTGCGGGTTAGGCATAAGGCAGGGGCACAAGTGCGTGTTAGGCATAAGGAAGGGGCACAAGTGCGGGCTAGGCATAAGGCAGGGGCACAAGTGCGGGCTAGGCATAAGGCAGGGGCACAAGTGCGGGCTAGGCATAAGGCATGGGCACAAGTGCGGGCTAGGCATAAGGCAGGGGCACAAGTGCGGGCTAGGCATAAGGCAGGGGCACAAGTGCGGGCTAGGCATAAGGCAGGGGCACAAGTGCGGGCTAGGCATAAGGCAGGGGCACAAGTGCGGGCTAGGCATAAGGCAGGGGCACAAGAGTGGGCTAGGCATAAGGCAGGGGCACATGTACGGGCTAGGCCTAAGACAGGGGCACATGTACGGGCTAGGCCTAAGACAGGGGCACATGTACGGGCTGGGCACATGTACGGGCTAGGCATAAGGCAGGGGCACAAGTGCTGGCTAGGCTTAAGGCAGGGGCACAAGTGCTGGCTAGGCATAAGGCAGGGGACCAAGTGCCGGCTAGGCATAAGGCAGGGGCACAAGTGCTGGCTAGGCATAAGGCAGGGGCACAAGTGCTGGCTAGGCGAAAGGCAGAGGCACAAGTGCTGGCTAGGCGTAAGGCAGGGGCACAAGTGCAAGCTAGGCGTAAGGCAGAAGCACCTGTGCGGGCTAGGCATAAGGCAGAGGCACCTGTGCGGGCTAGGTGTAAGGCAGAGGCACCTGTGCGGGCTAGGCGTAAGGCAGAGGCACCTGTGCGGGCTAGGCGTAAGGCAGAGGCACCTGTGCGGGCTAGGCGTAAGGCAGGGGCGTAAGGCAGGGGCACAAGTGCTGGCTAGGCGTAAGGCAGGGGCACAAGTGCAAGCTAGGCGTAAGGCAGGGGCACAAGTGCAAGCTAGGCGTAAGGCAGAGGCACCTGTGCGGGCTAGGCGTAAGGCAGGGGCACAAGTGCGGGCTAGGCGTAAGGCAGGGGCACAAGTGCGGGCTAGGCGTAAGGCAGGGGCACAAGTGCGGGCTAGGCGTAAGGCAGGGGCACAAGTGCGGGCTAGGCGTAAGGCAGGGGCACAAGTGCGGGCTAGGCGTAAGGCAGGGGCACAAGTGCGGGCTAGGCGTAAGGCAGGGGCACAAGTGCGGGCTAGGCGTAAGGCAGGGGCACAAGTGTGGGCTAGGCGTAAGGCAGGGGCAAAAGTGCGGGCTAGGCGTAAGGCAGGGGCAAAAGTGCGGGCTAGGCGAAAGGCAGGGGCACAAGTGCGGGCTAGGCGGAAGGCAGAGGCACAAGTGCGGGCTAGGCGTAAGGCAGGGGCACAAGTGCTGGCTAGGCGTAAGGCAGGGGCACAAGTGCTGGCTAGGCGTAAGGCAGGGGACCAAGTGCTGGCTAGGCATAAGGCAGGGGCACATGTGCTGGCTAGGCATAAGGCAGGGGCACAAGTGCTGGCTAGGCATAAGGCAGGGGCACAAGTGCTGGCTAGGCGTAAGGCAGAGGCACAAGTGCGGATAGGCATAAGGCAGGGGCACAAGTGCTGGCTGGGCATAAGGCAGGGGCACAAGTGCTGGCTAGGCATAAGGCAGGGGCACAAGTGCTGGCTAGGCATAAGGCAGGGGCACAAGTGCGGATAGGCATGAGGCAGGGGCACAAGTGCTGGCTGGGCATAAGGCAGGGGCACAAGTGCGGATAGGCATAAGGCAGGGGCACAAGTGCTGGCTGGGCATAAGGCAGGGGCACAAGTGCTGGCTAGGCATAAGGCAGGGGCACAAGTGCTGCTAGGCATAAGGCAGGGGCACAAGTGCTGGCTAGGCGTAAGGCAGAGGCACAAGTGCGGATAGGCATAAGGCAGGGGCACAAGTGCTGGCTGGGCATAAGGCAGGGGCACAAGTGCTGGCTAGGCATAAGGCAGGGGCACAAGTGCTGGCTAGGCATAAGGCAGGGGCACAAGTGCGGATAGGCATAAGGCAGGGGCACAAGTGCTGGCTGGGCATAAGGCAGGGGCACAAGTGCGGATAGGCATAAGGCAGGGGCACAAGTGCTGGCTGGGCATAAGGCAGGGGCACAAGTGCTGGCTAGGCATAAGGCAGGGGCACAAGTGCTGGCTGGGCATAAGGCAGGGGCACACGTGCTGACTAGGCATAAGGCAGGGGCACAAGTGCTGGCTAGGCGTAAGGCAGGGGCACAAGTGCTGGCTTGGCGTAAGGCAGTGGCACAAGTGCAAGCTAGGCGTAAGGCAGGGGCACAAGTGCTGGCTAGGCGTAAGACGGGCACAAGTACTGGCTAGGCATAAGGCAGGGGCGCAAGTGCTGGCTAGGCATAAGGCAGGGGCACAAGTGCTGGCTAGGCATAAGGCAGGGGCACAAGTGCTGGCTAGGCAGAAGGCAGGGGCACAAGTGCTGGCTAGGCGTAAGGCAGAGGCACAAGTGCTGGCTAGGCGTAAGGCAGGGGCACAAGTGCAAGCTAGGCGTAAGGCAGAGGCACCTGTGCGGGCTAGGCGTAAGGCAGAGGCACCTGTGCCGGCTAGGCGTAAGGCAGAGGCACCTGTGCGGGCTAGGCGTAAGGCAGGGGCACAATTGCTGGCTAGGCGTAAGGCAGAGGCACAAGTGCGGATAGGCATAAGGCAGGGGCACAAGTGCTGGCTGGGCATAAGGCAGGGGCACAAGTGCTGGCTAGGCATAAGGCAGGGGCACAAGTGCGGATAGGCATAAGGCAGGGGCACAAGTGCTGGCTGGGCATAAGGCAGGGGCACAAGTGCGGATAGGCATAAGGCAGGGGCACAAGTGCTGGCTGGGCATAAGGCAGGGGCACAAGTGCTGGCTAGGCATAAGGCAGGGGCACAAGTGCTGGCTGGGCATAAGGCAGGGGCACACGTGCTGACTAGGCATAAGGCAGGGGCACAAGTGCTGGCTAGGCGTAAGGCAGGGGCACAAGTGCTGGCTAGGCGTAAGGCAGGGGCACAAGTGCAAGCTAGGCGTAAGGCAGGGGCACAAGTGCTGGCTAGGCGTAAGACGGGCACAAGTACTGGCTAGGCATAAGGCAGGGGCGCAAGTGCTGGCTAGGCATAAGGCAGGGGCACAAGTGCTGGCTAGGCATAAGGCAGGGGCACAAGTGCTGGCTAGGCAGAAGGCAGGGGCACAAGTGCTGGCTAGGCGTAAGGCAGAGGCACAAGTGCTGGCTAGGCGTAAGGCAGGGGCACAAGTGCAAGCTAGGCGTAAGGCAGAGGCACCTGTGCGGGCTAGGCGTAAGGCAGAGGCACCTGTGCCGGCTAGGCGTAAGGCAGAGGCACCTGTGCGGGCTAGGCGTAAGGCAGGGGCACAAGTGCGGGCTAGGCGTAAGGCAGAGGCACAAGTGCGGGCTAGGCGTAAGGTAGGGGCACAAGTGCGGGCTAGGCGTAAGGCAGGGGCACAAGTGCGGGCTAGGCTTAAGGCAGGGGCACAAGTGCGGGCTAGGCTTAAGGCAGGGGCACAAGTGCGGGCTAGGCATAAGGCAGGGGCACAAGTGCTGGCTAGTCATAAGGCAGGGGCACATGTGCTGGCTAGGCATAAGGCAGGGGCACAAGTGCTGGCTAGGCATAAGGCAGGGGCACAAGTGCTGGCTAGGCGTAAGGCAGGGGCACAAGTGCTGGCTAGGCATAAGGCAGGGGCAAAAGTGCTGGCTAGGCAGAAGGCAGGGGCACAGGTGCGGATAGGCATAAGGCAGGGGCACAAGTGATGGCTGGGCATAAGGCAGGGGCACAAGTGCTGGCTAGGCATAAGGCAGGGGCACAAGTGCTGGCTAGGCATAAGGCAGGGGCACAAGTGCTGGCTGGGCATAAGGCAGGGGCATAAGTGCGGATAGGCATAAGGCAGGGGCACAAGTGCTGGCTGGGCATAAGGCAGGGGCACAAGTGCTGGCTAGGCATAAGGCAGGGGCACAAGTGCTGGCTAGGCATAAGGCAGGGGCACAAGTGCTGGCTGGGCATAAGGCAGGGGCACAAGTGCTGAGTAGGCATATGGCAGGGGCACAAGTGCTGGCTAGGCATAAGGCAGGGGCACAAGTGCTGGCTAGGCGTAAGGCAGGGGCACAAGTGCAAGCTAGGCGTAAGGCAGGGGCACAAGTGCTGGCTAGGCGTAAGGCAGGGGCACAAGTACTGGCTAGGCATAAGGCAGGGGCACAAGTGCTGGCTAGGCATAAGGCAGGGGCACAAGTGCTGGCTAGGCATAAGGCAGGGGCACAAGTGCAGGCTAGGCATAAGGCAGGGGCACAAGTGCAGGCTAGGCATAAGGCAGGGGCACAAGTGCAGGCTAGGCATAAGGCATACGGCTAACTCTTTGCACTCTTTGCATAAAGGGATAGGCACCCTTAGGGGTGAAGAGCTAGCTTTTAACCCTCTACTCTGTACTTGGACATTTAGAAATAGATCCTTTGTTGTACAGTGTGGAGCCACTCCATAACCCCCATGCTCCAAGCGACCCAGGCACATCTTGTCTGTCCTCCGTAAATGGGTAATGCCTTCGTCCCCAATTACAGTTGTGCATGTGCATTTAGACGGGACAAGAGCGAAGAGCGTAAAGCCTGCCCTGTGTGCATATCCAACATGAAGCTAAAGGCAAAAAAACAATAATGCAAGGGGCTCAAAAATGCTGGCTAGGCATAAGGCAGGGGTACAAGTGCTGGCTAGGCATAAGGCAGGGGCACAAGTGCTGGCTAGGCATAAGGCAGGGGCACAAGTGCGGGCTAGGCATAAGGCTGGGGCACAAGTGCGGGCTAGACTTAAGGCCTGGGCACCAGTGCAGTGCTGGCTAGGCATAAGGCAGGGGCACAAGTGCGGGCTAGGCATAAGGTAGGGGCACATGTGCGGGCTAGGCATAAGGCAGGGGCACAAGTGCGGGCTAGGCATAAGGCAGGGGCACAAGTGCGGGCTAGGCATAAGGCAGGGGCACAAGTGCGGGCTAGGCATAAGGCAGGGGCACAAGCGCGGGCTAGGCATAAGGCAGGGGCACAAGCGCGGGCTAGGCGTAAGGCAGGGGCACAAGTGCGGGCTAGGCATAAGGCAGGGGCACAAGTGCGGGCTAGGCATAAGGCAGGGGCACAAGTGCGGGCTAGGCATAAGGCAGGGGCACAAGTGATGGCTAGGCATAAGGGAAGGGCCACAAGTGCGGGCTAGGCATAAGGCAGGGGCACAAGTGCGGGCTAGGCATAAGGCTGGGGCACAAGTGCGGGCTAGACTTAAGGCCTGGGCACCAGTGCAGTGCTGGCTAGGCATAAGGCAGGGGCACAAGTGCGGGCTAGGCATAAGGTAGAGGCACAAGTGCGGGCTAGGCATAAGGCAGGGGCACAAGTGCGGGCTAGGCATAAGGCAGGGGCACAAGCGCGGGCTAGGCATAAGGCAGGGGCACAAGCGCGGGCTAGGCATAAGGCAGGGGCACAAGTGATGGCTAGGCATAAGGGAAGGGCCACAAGTGCGGGCTAGGCATAAGGCAGGGGCACAAGTGCGGGCTAGGCATAAGGCTGGGGCACAAGTGCGGGCTAGACTTAAGGCCTGGGCACCAGTGCAGTGCTGGCTAGGCATAAGGCAGGGGCACAAGTGCGGGCTAGGCATAAGGTAGAGGCACAAGTGCGGGCTAGGCATAAGGCAGGGGCACAAGTGCGGGCTAGGCATAAGGCAGGGGCACAAGTGCGGGCTAGGCATAAGGCAGGGGCACAAGCGCGGGCTAGGCATAAGGCAGGGGCACAAGCGCGGGCTAGGCATAAGGCAGGGGCACAAGTGCGGGCTAGGCATAAGGCAGGGGCACAAGTGCGGACTAGGCATAAGGCAGGGGCACAAGTGCGGACTAGGCATAAGGCAGGGGCACAAGTGCGGACTAGGCATAAGGCAGGGGCACAAGTGCGGGCTAGGCATAAGGCTGGGGCACAAGTGCGGGCTAGGCATAAGGCAGGGGCACAAGTGCGGGCTAGACATAAGGCAGGGGCACAAGTTCGGGCTAGGCTTAAGGCAGGGGCACAAGTGCGCGCTAGGCATAAGGCAGGGGCACAGGTGATGGCTAGGCATAAGGCAGGGGCACAAGTGCGGGCTAGGCATAAGGCAGGGGCACAAGTGCGGGCTAGGCATAAGGCAGGGGCACAAGTGCGGGCTAGGCATAAGGCAGGGGCACAAGTGCGGGCTAGGCATAAGGCTGGGGCACAAGTGCGGGCTACGCTTAAGGCCTGGGCACCAGTGCAGTGCTGGCTAGGCATAAGGCAGGGGCACAAGTGCGGGCTAGGCATAAGGCAGGGGCACAAGTGCGGGCTAGGAATAAGGCAGGGGGCACAAATTCTGGCTAGGCTTAAGCATGGGCACAAGTGCCTTCTAGGCTTAAGGCCTGGGCACAAGTGCGGGCTAGGCTTAAGGCCGGGGCACAGGTGCGGGCTAGGCTTAAGGCCGGGGCACAGGTGCGGGCTAGGCTTAAGGCCGGGGCACAGGTGCGGGCTAGGCTTAAGGCTGGGGCACAGGTGCGGGCTAGGCTTAAGGCTGGGGCACAGGTGCGGGCTAGGCTTAAGGCCGGGGCACAGGTGCGGGCTAGGCTTAAGGCCGGGGCACAGGTGCGGGCTAGGCTTAAGGCCGGGGCACAGGTGTGGGCTAGGCTTAAGGCCGGGGCACTGGTGCGGGCTAGGCTTAAGGTCGGGGCACAGGTGCGGGCTAGGCTTAAGGCAGGGGCACAGGTGCGGGCTAGGCTTAAGGCAGGGGCACAGGTGTGGGCTAGGCTTAAGGCCGGGGCACAGGTGTGGGCTAGGCTTAAGGCCGGGGCACAAGTGCGGGCTAGGCTTAAGGGAGGGGCACAAGTGCGGGCTAGGCTTAAGGCCAGGGCACAAGTGCGGGCTAGGCTTAAGGCCTGGGCACAAGTGCGGGCTAGTCTTAAGGCCTGGGCACAAGTGCGGGCTAGGTTTAAGGTCTGGGCACAAGTGCAGTGCGGGCTAAGCTTAAGGCCTGGGCACAAGTGCAGTGCGGGCTAAGCTTAAGGCCTGGGCACAAGTGCAGTGCTGGCTAGGATCAAGGCAGGGGGCACAAATGCTGGCTAGGCTTAAGAGGCATGGGCACAAGTGCCAGCTAGGCTTAAGGCCTGGGCACAAGTGCAGGCTAGGCTTAAGGCCTGAGCAAAAGTGCAGGCTAGGCTTAAGGCCTGGGCACAAGTGCGGGCTAGGCTTAAGGCATGGGCACAAGTGCAGTGCTGGCTAGGATCAAGGCAGGGGGCACAAGTGCTGGCTAGGCTTAAGGCATGGGCACAAGTGCTGGCTAGGCTTAAGGCATACAACTAACTCTTTGCACTCTTTGCATAAATGGTTAGGCACCCATAGGGGTGAAGAGCTAGCTTTCACCCCTCTACTCTGTACTTGGACATTTAGGACTAGATCCATTGTTGTACAGTGCGGAGCCTCTCCATAACCCCATGCTCCAAGCGACCAGGCACTTCTTGTCTGTCCTCCGTAAATGGGTAATGCCTTCCCCAATTACAGTCGTGCATGCGCATTCAGATGGGAAAAAAGAGCGAAGAGCGTAAAGCTGGCCCTATGTGCATAACCAACATGAAGCTGAAGACAAAAACAAACAAACAAGCATTCAAGGGGCTCAAAAGTGCGGGCTAGGCTTAAGGCCTGGGCACAAGTGCGGGCTAGGCTTCAGGCCGGGGCACAAGTGCGGGCTAGGCTTCAGGCCGGGGCACAAGTGCGGGCTAGGCTTCAGGCCGGGGCACAAGTGCGGGCTAGGCTTCAGGCCGGGGCACAAGTGCGGGCTAGGCTTCAGGCCGGGGCACAAGTGCGGGCTAGGCTTCAGGCCGGGGCACAAGTGCGGGCTAGGCTTAAGGCCAGGGCACAAGTGCGGGCTAGGCTTCAGGTCTGGACACAAGTGCGGGCTAATCTTAAGGCCGGGACACAAGTGCGGGCTAGTCTTAAGGCCGGGGCACAATTGTGGGCTAGGCTTAAGGCCTGGGCACAAGTGCGGGCTAGGCTTAAGGCCGGGGCACAAGTGCGGGCTAGGCTTAAGGCCGGGGCACAAGTGCGGGCTAGGCTTAAGGCCGGGGCACAGGTGCGGGCTAGGCTTAAGGCCGGGGCACAGGTGCGGGCTAGGCTTAAGGCCGGGGCACAGGTGCGGGCTAGGCTTAAGGCCGGGGCACAGGTGCGGGCTAGGCTTAACCCTCCGTCACATACAATTTTCGGACTAACGAGTTCACATACAATGTGCCTGTCAGGCGCCTGCTGGATAAATACCTATAATATCTAATGTTTGCAATTTCAGTGCTCTAAAAGTGATCAGTGACCTTCATAGGGATGTAATAAAAGAGACTACACATAATCAGTTGCAAAAAAAAACATTTACTTAACATAAAACTAATAACTATGAAATACAAACTTTTCAAAACTCCCGCCAAATAGTCCCCAGTTCGACTCTCTCAAAAAAATGTACAAAGAAAATTTTTGAACACAAACTTAATTTTAAGGTACCTTAAGTACTATTAAAAACATATTCAATCAGAAGTAGATGCTGAGGTTTCCCCAGAAAAGTCACACTTGCAGAGCAAATAGCAAGAATTACACACCATTTTTGCATGTGTCAGGCAAATTGCTTTATGACATTTGAGACATTCATAATTTGAAAGCCTTCTGGTTCCGCTTTCCGTTTGGCAGGTGGTGCATCTCCTTCTTTTGTGAGGTGGTGCAGATGGTGACTTTTCACCATCATCTTCTGGGCGGAACCTTTTGAGCTGAACTTGAAGGCGAGAGGGAATACCGATTGTTTTCACGCTTCTCCTGCGTAGCTCTCCAAGTACTAGTTCATGGGCCAATTTTTTCAGATACAATCGTCTACGGAGTGGTTCAAGCTTGTTTTCAAGATAAATTACTTGTGAATTTATACCACCCAAATTCAACATAGCAAAAAATATGACCATTGGCCAGCGTTTGATGTTTCTGCTGCCGTTGAAAGTGGAGCACATCTGATCTGCTGTATCCACACCCCCTTTGGTGGCATTGTAAAATGTAATTATCTCCGGTTTTTTTTCTGCCCCAGTCCCAGGATCGATGGCAGCATCATCATGAAGTGTTGATAGAAGAAGTACGATTTTTTTTGCATGTGGTACATAGGAAACTAAAGCCTTTCCATTATGGAATGCAAACATACTGCTGTACTGTTGTCTCTCTTTCACACTTACAAACTGTGGCGGCAATTCCCTTTTGTTTTTTCTTACAGTTCCCACATATGACAGCTTCTGAATTTTCAGATAATCAATCAGATCACAACTTGTAAACCAATTGTCAGCTGTAATATTGCGACCCGATCCAAATAAGGGTTCAGCCAGTCTTTTTACAACATCAATGGGTTTGTTGCTCACACAGTAAGGACCTTCTGGTTGTTTTCCTGCATAAACTTCCAGGTTGTAAGTGTAGGTCTTACTGGCATCAACAAGGGCATAAATTTTTATTCCATATTTGTTTGGCTTTGATGGAATATATTGACGAAAGGCACATCTACCACGAAAACCAGGGAGCATTTCGTCAATAGTGAGATTCTCTCCAGGGTAATAACTTTGTTTACAGTTTACAACAAATCTTTGAAATATATCACGAATTGGAGCAAGTCGGTCATGTGTTTTGCGTTCGGTTCGGGTAGTTCTGTCGTCAAACCGAAGGCAACGAATTAGAATCTTGAATCTGTTTATGGACATAAGGCTAAATTTTTCAACTCCATCCCCATCTTTACCCCAAAGTTCCTCCAAACTTTGTCTATTTGCCCTATAAGCTCCTGCAAGGTACAGTAATCCAAAAAAAGCACGCAGTTCTATTTCATCTGTGGGCTTGATGGTTCTGTTGCAGATGTACTTGTCCTTTATAATGTCTATATATTGGTTGGTATATGTGACAATAGAGTCCAGAATGTCATCTGTAAATATACTGTTCCAGCATTCAACTGCAGTTTTTGCATTATGTGCAGTTCCTATTACTGCAGGAAGGTGAGTAATAATGTTTAAAGGTTCCCTACGTTTTTTCTGGAATGGCTTCTTGTTCCATTTAGTATTTTTATCTTTTCCAATATAATATGATCCAACTTCTTCATCCTCACCACTGTCACCATCTTGCTCTGTTTCAGAATCCAGGACACATTCTTCCACCTCATCATGAGAATCAATCTCACTTTCCTCTCCTAAATCCTCATTCAGTGTGAGGTCTCTATCATCTAACAGCATATTTGTTACTTCCTCAACATCAAGTTGTTTGGATAAATTGTACATTTTCCTCTCCATTTCAGCAGATAATCTGAAGCAAGAGAAGGAATATGTTAGGGAACTACTGTATATGCCTGAGCAGCACACTTTCTTTTATAAAATCTCCCTTATTTCTATTAAATATCCTCACATTTTGTGCTATACATTCATAAAACAAGCTAAATAAACTATTGTGATGAATAAAAACATAAAATACCAACCTTACTGAATGTGACGTATTCACATACAATGAGCCTGAGAGATCTGTGCAGCTATATCCTCTCCCCTGAAGCTCTGAAATCCAACTGTGATATCAGGTTTCACAGACCTTCAAGAGACAGGAGACTACCTGGAGGGAGGGGGTTTCCTCACAATCTGGTGAGGAAGGAGAAATGAAAGTAAAAGAGAAGCGCCTGTCAAATCAGTTGTATGTGACGGAGGGTTAAAGCCAGGGCACAAGTGCGGGCTAGGCTTAAGGCCGGGGCACAGGTGCGGGCTAGGCTTAAGGCCTGGGCACAGGTGCGGGCTAGGCATAAGGCAGGGGCGCAAGTGCCGGCTAGGCATAAGGCAGGGGCGCAAGTGCCAGCTAGGCATAAGGCAGGGGCGCAAGTGCCGGCTAGGCATAAGGCAGGGGCGCAAGTGCCGGCTAGGCATAAGGCATGGGCACAAGTGCGGGCTAGGCTTAAGGCATGGGCACAAGTGCAGTGCTGGCTAGGATCAAGGCAGGGGGCACAAGTGCTGGCTAGGCTTAAGGCATGGGCACAAGTGCTGGCTAGGCTTAAGGCATACAACTAACTCTTTGCACTCTTTGCATAAATGGTTAGGCACCCATAGGGGTGAAGAGCTAGCTTTCACCCCTCTACTCTGTACTTGGACATTTAGGACTAGATCCATTGTTGTACAGTGCGGAGCCTCTCCATAACCCCATGCTCCAAGCGACCAGGCACTTCTTGTCTGTCCTCCGTAAATGGGTAATGCCTTCCCCAATTACAGTCGTGCATGCGCATTCAGATGGGAAAAAAGAGCGAAGAGCGTAAAGCTGGCCCTATGTGCATAACCAACATGAAGCTGAAGACAAAAACAAACAAACAAGCATTCAAGGGGCTCAAAAGTGCGGGCTAGGCTTAAGGCCTGGGCACAAGTGCGGGCTAGGCTTCAGGCCGGGGCACAAGTGCGGGCTAGGCTTCAGGCCGGGGCACAAGTGCGGGCTAGGCTTCAGGCCGGGGCACAAGTGCGGGCTAGGCTTCAGGCCGGGGCACAAGTGCGGGCTAGGCTTCAGGCCGGGGCACAAGTGCGGGCTAGGCTTAAGGCCGGGGCACAAGTGCGGGCTAGGCTTCAGGTCTGGACACAAGTGCGGGCTAATCTTAAGGCCGGGACACAAGTGCGGGCTAGTCTTAAGGCCGGGGCACAATTGCGGGCTAGGCTTAAGGCCTGGGCACAAGTGCGGGCTAGGCTTAAGGCCGGGGCACAAGTGCGGGCTAGGCTTAAGGCCGGGGCACAAGTGCGGGCTAGGCTTAAGGCCGGGGCACAGGTGCGGGCTAGGCTTAAGGCCGGGGCACAGGTGCGGGCTAGGCTTAAGGCCGGGGCACAGGTGCGGGCTAGGCTTAAGGCCGGGGCACAGGTGCGGGCTAGGCTTAAGGCCGGGGCACAGGTGCGGGCTAGGCTTAAGGCCGGGGCACAGGTGCGGGCTAGGCTTAACCCTCCGTCACATACAATTTTCGGACTAACGAGTTCACATACAATGTGCCTGTCAGGCGCCTGCTGGATAAATACCTATAATATCTAATGTTTGCAATTTCAGTGCTCTAAAAGTGATCAGTGACCTTCATAGGGATGTAATAAAAGAGACTACACATAATCAGTTGCAAAAAAAAACATTTACTTAACATAAAACTAATAACTATGAAATACAAACTTTTCAAAACTCCCGCCAAATAGTCCCCAGTTCGACTCTCTCAAAAAAATGTACAAAGAAAATTTTTGAACACAAACTTAATTTTAAGGTACCTTAAGTACTATTAAAAACATATTCAATCAGAAGTAGATGCTGAGGTTTCCCCAGAAAAGTCACACTTGCAGAGCAAATAGCAAGAATTACACACCATTTTTGCATGTGTCAGGCAAATTGCTTTATGACATTTGAGACATTCATAATTTGAAAGCCTTCTGGTTCCGCTTTCCGTTTGGCAGGTGGTGCATCTCCTTCTTTTGTGAGGTGGTGCAGATGGTGACTTTTCACCATCATCTTCTGGGCGGAACCTTTTGAGCTGAACTTGAAGGCGAGAGGGAATACCGATTGTTTTCACGCTTCTCCTGCGTAGCTCTCCAAGTACTAGTTCATGGGCCAATTTTTTCAGATACAATCGTCTACGGAGTGGTTCAAGCTTGTTTTCAAGATAAATTACTTGTGAATTTATACCACCCAAATTCAACATAGCAAAAAATATGACCATTGGCCAGCGTTTGATGTTTCTGCTGCCGTTGAAAGTGGAGCACATCTGATCTGCTGTATCCACACCCCCTTTGGTGGCATTGTAAAATGTAATTATCTCCGGTTTTTTTTCTGCCCCAGTCCCAGGATCGATGGCAGCATCATCATGAAGTGTTGATAGAAGAAGTACGATTTTTTTTGCATGTGGTACATAGGAAACTAAAGCCTTTCCATTATGGAATGCAAACATACTGCTGTACTGTTGTCTCTCTTTCACACTTACAAACTGTGGCGGCAATTCCCTTTTGTTTTTTCTTACAGTTCCCACATATGACAGCTTCTGAATTTTCAGATAATCAATCAGATCACAACTTGTAAACCAATTGTCAGCTGTAATATTGCGACCCGATCCAAATAAGGGTTCAGCCAGTCTTTTTACAACATCAATGGGTTTGTTGCTCACACAGTAAGGACCTTCTGGTTGTTTTCCTGCATAAACTTCCAGGTTGTAAGTGTAGGTCTTACTGGCATCAACAAGGGCATAAATTTTTATTCCATATTTGTTTGGCTTTGATGGAATATATTGACGAAAGGCACATCTACCACGAAAACCAGGGAGCATTTCGTCAATAGTGAGATTCTCTCCAGGGTAATAACTTTGTTTACAGTTTACAACAAATCTTTGAAATATATCACGAATTGGAGCAAGTCGGTCATGTGTTTTGCGTTCGGTTCGGGTAGTTCTGTCGTCAAACCGAAGGCAACGAATTAGAATCTTGAATCTGTTTATGGACATAAGGCTAAATTTTTCAACTCCATCCCCATCTTTACCCCAAAGTTCCTCCAAACTTTGTCTATTTGCCCTATAAGCTCCTGCAAGGTACAGTAATCCAAAAAAAGCACGCAGTTCTATTTCATCTGTGGGCTTGATGGTTCTGTTGCAGATGTACTTGTCCTTTATAATGTCTATATATTGGTTGGTATATGTGACAATAGAGTCCAGAATGTCATCTGTAAATATACTGTTCCAGCATTCAACTGCAGTTTTTGCATTATGTGCAGTTCCTATTACTGCAGGAAGGTGAGTAATAATGTTTAAAGGTTCCCTACGTTTTTTCTGGAATGGCTTCTTGTTCCATTTAGTATTTTTATCTTTTCCAATATAATATGATCCAACTTCTTCATCCTCACCACTGTCACCATCTTGCTCTGTTTCAGAATCCAGGACACATTCTTCCACCTCATCATGAGAATCAATCTCACTTTCCTCTCCTAAATCCTCATTCAGTGTGAGGTCTCTATCATCTAACAGCATATTTGTTACTTCCTCAACATCAAGTTGTTTGGATAAATTGTACATTTTCCTCTCCATTTCAGCAGATAATCTGAAGCAAGAGAAGGAATATGTTAGGGAACTACTGTATATGCCTGAGCAGCACACTTTCTTTTATAAAATCTCCCTTATTTCTATTAAATATCCTCACATTTTGTGCTATACATTCATAAAACAAGCTAAATAAACTATTGTGATGAATAAAAACATAAAATACCAACCTTACTGAATGTGACGTATTCACATACAATGAGCCTGAGAGATCTGTGCAGCTATATCCTCTCCCCTGAAGCTCTGAAATCCAACTGTGATATCAGGTTTCACAGACCTTCAAGAGACAGGAGACTACCTGGAGGGAGGGGGTTTCCTCACAATCTGGTGAGGAAGGAGAAATGAAAGTAAAAGAGAAGCGCCTGTCAAATCAGTTGTATGTGACGGAGGGTTAAAGCCAGGGCACAAGTGCGGGCTAGGCTTCAGGCCGGGGCACAGGTGCGGGCTAGGCTTAAGGCCTGGGCACAGGTGCGGGCTAGGCATAAGGCAGGGGCGCAAGTGCCAGCTAGGCATAAGGCAGGGGCGCAAGTGCCGGCTAGGCATAAGGCAGGGGCGCAAGTGCCGGCTAGGCATAAGGCAGGGGCGCAAGTGCCGGCTAGGCATAAGGCCGGGGCACAAGTGCGGGCTAGGCTTAAGGCAGGGGCACAAGTGCGGGCTAGGCTTAAGGCAGGGGCACAAGTTCTGGCTAGGCATAAGGCAGGGGCACATGTGCTGGCTAGGCATAAGGCCGGGGCACAAGTGCGGGCTAGGCTTAAGGCCGGGGCACAAGTGCGGGCTAGGCTTAAGGCCGGGGCACAAGTGCGGGCTAGGCTTAAGGCCGGGGCACAAGTGCGGGCTAGGCTTAAGGCCGGGGCACAAGTGCGGGCTAGGCTTAAGGCCGGGGCACAAGTGCGGGCTAGGCTTAAGGCCGGGGCACAAGTGCGGGCTAGGCTTAAGGCCGGGGCACAAGTGCGGGCTAGGCGTAAGGCCGGGGCACAAGTGCGGGCTAGGCGTAAGGCCGGGGCACAAGTGCGGGCTAGGCTTAAGGCCGGGGCACAAGTGCGGGCTAGGCTTAAGGCCGGGGCACAAGTGCGGGCTAGGCTAAAGGCCGGGGCACAAGTGCTGGCTAGGATTAAGGCCGGGGCACAGGTGCGGGCTAGGCTTAAGGCCGGGGCACAGGTGCGGGCTAGGCTTAAGGCCGGGGCACAGGTGCGGGCTAGGCTTAAGGCCGGGGCACAGGTGCGGGCTAGGCTTAAGGCCGGGGCACAGGTGCGGGCTAGGCTTAAGGCCGGGGCACAGGTGCGGTCTATGCTTAAGGCCTGGGCACAGGTGCGGGCTAGGCTTAAGGCCGGGGCACAGGTGCGGGCAAGGCTTAAGGCCGGGGCACAGGTGCGGGCAAGGCTTAAGGCCGGGGCACAGGTGCGGGCTAGGCTTAAGGCCGGGGCACAGGTGCGGGCTAGGCTTAATGCCGGGGCACAGGTGTGAGCTAGGCTTAAGGCCGGGGCACAGGTGCGGGCTAGGCTTAAGGCCGGGGCACAAGTGCGGGCTAGGATTAAGGCTGGGGCACATGTGCGGGCTAGGCTTAAGGCCGGGGCACAAGTGCGGGCTAGGCTTAAGGCCTGGGCACAAGTGCGGGCTAGGCTTAAGGCCTGGGCACAAGTGCGGGCTAGGCTTAAGGCCTGGGCACAAGTGCAGTGCGGGCTAGGCTTAAGGCCTGGGCACAAGTGCAGTGCTGGCTAGGATCAAGGCAGGGGGCACAAATGCTGGCTAGGCTTAAGGCATGGGCACAAGTGCCAGCTAGGTTTAAGGCCTGGGCACAAGTGCAGGCTAGGCTTAAGGCCTGGGCAAAAGTGCAGGCTAGGCTTAAGGCCTGGGCACAAGTGCGGGCTAGGCTTAAGGCATGGGCACAAGTGCAGTGCTGGCTAGGATCAAGGCAGGGGTAACAAGTGCAGGCTAGGCTTAAGGCATGGGCACAAGTGCTGGCTAGGCTTAAGGCATACAGATAACTCTTTGCACTCTTTGCATAAAGGGTTAGGCACCCATAGGTGTGAAGAGCTAGCTTTAACCCCTCTACTCTGTACTTTGACATTTAGGACTAGATCCTTTGTTGTACAGTGCGGAGACTCTCCATAACCCCATGCTCCAAGCGACCAGGCACTTCTTGTCTGTCCTCCGTAAATGGGTAATGCCTTCTTCCCCAATTACAGTCGTGCATGCGCATTTAGACGTGAGAAGAGCGAAGAGCGTAAAGCTGGCCCTATGTGCATAACCAACATGAAGCTGAATACAAAAACAAACAAACAAGCATTCAAGGGGCTCAAAAGTGCGGGCTAGGCTTAAGGCCTGGGCACAAGTGCGGGCTAGGCTTAAGGCCTGGGCACAAGTGCGGGCTAGGCTTAAGGCCTGGGCACAAGTGCGGGCTAGGCTTAAGGCCTGGGCACAAGTGCGGGCTAGGCTTAAGGCCTTGGCACAAGTGCGGGCTAGGCTTAAGGCCGGGGCACAAGTGCGGGCTAGGCTTAAGGCCTGGGCACAAGTGCGGGCTTGGCTTAAGGCCGGGGCACAGGTGCGGGCTTGGCTTAAGGCCGGGGCACAGGTGCGGGCTAGGCTTAAGGCCGGGGCACAGGTGCGGGCTAGGCTTAAGGCCGGGGCACAGGTGCGGGCTAGGCTTAAGGCCGGGGCACAGGTGCGGGCTAGGCTTAAGGCCGGGGCACAGGTGCGGGCTAGGCTTAAGGCCGGGGCACAGGTGCGGGCTAGGCTTAAGGCCGGGGCACAGGTGCGGGCTAGGCTTAAGGCCGGGGCACAGGTGCGGGCTAGGCTTAAGGCCGGGGCACAGGTGCGGGCTAGGCTTAAGGCCGGGGCACAGGTGCGGGCTAGGCTTAAGGTCGGGGCACAGGTGCGGGCTAGGCTTAAGGCCGGGGCACAGGTGCGGGCTAGGTTTAAGGCCGGGGCACAGGTGCGGGCTAGGCTTAAGGCCGGGGCACAGGTGCGGGCTAGGCTTAAGGCCGGGGCACAGGTGCGGGCTAGGCTTAAGGCCGGGGCACAGGTGCGGGCTAGGCTTAAGGTCGGGGCACAGGTGCGGGCTAGGCTTAAGGCCAGGGCACAAGTGCGGGCTAGGCTTAAGGCCGGGGCACAAGTGCGGGCTAGGCTTAAGGCCGGGGCACAAGTGCGGGCTAGGCTGAAGGCCGGGGCACAGGTGCGGGCTAGGCTTAAGGCCGGGGCACAGGTGCGGGCTAGGCTTAAGGCCGTGGCACAGGTGCGGGCTAGGCTTAAGGCCGAGGCACAGGTGCGGGCTAGGCTTAAGGCCGGGGCACAAGTGCGGGCTAGGCTTAAGTCCGGGGCACAAGTGCAGGGCTAGGCTTAAGGCCGGGGCACAAGTGCGGGCTAGGCTTAAGGCCTGGGCACAAGTGCGGGCTAGGCTTAAGGCTTGGGCACAAGTGCGGGCTAGGCTTAAGGCCTGGGCACAAGTGCGGTGCGGGCTAGGCTTAAGGCCTGGGCACAAGTGCAGTGCTGGCTAGGATCAAGGCAGGGGGCACAAATGCTGGCTAGGCTTAAGGCATGGGCACAAGTGCTGGCTAGGCTTAAGGCATACAGCTAACTCTTTGCACTCTTTGCATAAAGGGTTAGGCACCCATAGGGGTGAAGAGCTAGCTTTCACCCCTCTACTCTGTACTTGGACATTTAGGACTAGATCCTTTGTTGTACAGTGCGGAGCCTCTCCATAACCCCATGCTCCAAGCGATCAGGCAATTCTTGTCTATCCTCCGTAAATGGGTAATGCCTTCTTCCCCAATTACAGTCGTGCATGCGCATTCAGACGGGACAAGAGCGAAGAGCGTAAAGCTGGCCCTATGTGCATAACCAACATGAAGCTGAAGACAAAACAAACAAACAAGCATTCAAGGGGCTCAAAAGTGCGGGCTAGGCTTAAGGCCTGGGCACAAGTGCGGGCTAGGCTTAAGGCCTGGGCACAAGTGCGGGCTAGGCTTAAGGCCTGGGCACAAGTGCGGGCTAGGCATAAGGCCGGGGCACAAGTGCGGGCTAGGCTTAAGGCCGGGGCACAAGTGCGGGCTAGGCTTAAGGCCGGGGCACAAGTGCGGGCTAGGCTTAAGGCCGGGGCACAAGTGCGGGCTAGGCTTAAGGCCGGGGCACAAGTGCGGGCTAGGCTTAAGGCCGGGGCACAAGTACGGGCTAGGCTTAAGGCCGGGGCACAAGTGCGGGCTAGGCTTAAGGCCGGGGCACAAGTGCGGGCTAGGCTTAAGGCTGGGGCACAAGTGCGGGCTAGGCTTAAGGCCGGGGCACAAGTGCGGGCTAGGCTTAAGGCCGGGGCACAAGTGCGGGCTAGGCTTAAGGCCGGGGCACAAGTGCGGGCAAGGCTAAAGGCCGGGGCACAAGTGCTGGCTAGGCTTAAGGCCGGGGCACAAGTGCGGGCTAGGCTTAAGGCCGGGGCACAGGTGCGGGCTAGGCGTAAGGCCGAGGCACAGGTGCGGGCTAGGCTTAAGGCCGGGGCACAGGTGCGGGCTAGGCTTAAGGCCGGGGCACAGGTGCGGGCTAGGCTTAAGGCCGGGGCACAGGTGCGGGCTAGGCTTAAGGCCGGGGCACAGGTGCGGGCTAGGCTTAAGGCCGGGGCACAGGTGCGGGCTAGGCTTAAGGCCGGGGCACAGGTGCGGGCTAGGCTTAAGGCCGGGGCACAGGTGCGGTCTAGGCTTAAGGCCGGGCACAGGTGCGGGCTAGGCTTAAGGCCGGGGCACAGGTGCGGGCTAGGCTTAAGGCCGGGGCACAGGTGCGGGCTAGGCTTAAGGCCGGGGCACAGGTGCGGGCTAAGCTTAAGGCCGGGGCACAGGTGCGGGCTAGGCTTAAGGCCGGGGCACAGGTGCGGGCTAGGCTTAAGGCCGGGGCACAGGTGTGGGCTAGGCTTAAGGCCGGGGCACAGGTGCGGGCTAGGCTTAAGGCCGGGGCACAGGTGCGGGCTAGGATTAAGGCTGGGGCACATGTGCGGGCTAGGCTTAAGGCCGGGGCACAAGTGCGGGCTAGGCTTAAGGCCTGGGCACAAGTGCGGGCTAGGCTTAAGGCCTGGGCACAAGTGCGGGCTAGGCTTAAGGCCTGGGCACAAGTGCAGTGCGGGCTAGGCTTAAGGCCAGGGCACAAGTGCAGTGCTGGCTAGGATCAAGGCAGGGGGCACAAAAGCTGGCTAGGCTTAAGGCATGGGCACAAGTGCCAGCTAGGTTTAAGGCCTGGGCACAAGTGCAGGCTAGGCTTAAGGCCTGAGCAAAAGTGCAGGCTAGGCTTAAGGCCTGGGCAAAAGTGCAGGCTAGGCTTAAGGCCTGGGCACAAGTGCGGGCTAGGCTTAAGGCCGGGGCACAAGTGCAGTGCTGGCTAGGATCAAGGCAGGGGGAACAAGTGCAGGCTAGGCTTAAGGCATGGGCACAAGTGCTGGCTAGGCTTAAGGCATACAGATAACTCTTTGCACTCTTTGCATAAAGGGTTAGGCACCCATAGGTGTGAAGAGCTAGCTTTAACCCCTCTACTCTGTACTTTGACATTTAGGACTAGATCCTTTGTTGTACAGTGCGGAGACTCTCCATAACCCCATGCTATAAGCGACCAGGCAATTCTTGTCTATCCTCCGTAAATGGGTAATGCCTTCTTCCCCAATTACAGTCGTGCATGCGCATTCAGACGGGACAAGAGCGAAGAGCGTAAAGCTGGCCCTATGTGCATAACCAACATGAAGCTGAAGACAAAACAAACAAACAAGCATTCAAGGGGCTCAAAAGTGCGGGCTAGGCTTAAGGCGTGGGCACAAGTGCGGGCTAGGCTTAAGGCCTGGGCACAAGTGCGGGCTAGGCTTAAGGCCTGGGCACAAGTGCGGGCTAGGCTTAAGGCCTGGGCACAAGTGCGGGCTAGGCTTAAGGCCTGGGCACAAGTGCGGGCTAGGCTTAAGGCCTGGGCACAAGTGCGGGCTAGGCTTAAGGCCTGGGCACAAGTGCGGGCTAGGCTTAAGGCCTGGGCACAAGTGCGGGCTAGGCTTAAGGCCTGGGCACAAGTGCGGGCTAGGCTTAAGGCCTGGGCACAAGTGCGGGCTAGGCTTAAGGCCTGGGCACAAGTGCGGGCTAGGCTTAAGGCCGGGGCACAAGTGCAGTGCTGGCTAGGATCAAGGCAGGGGGCACAAGTGCTGGCTAGGCTTAAGGCATGGGCACAAGTGCTGGCTAGGCTTAAGGCATACAGCTAACTCTTTGCACTCTTTGCATAATGGGTTAGGCACCCATAGGGGTGAAGAGCTAGCTTTCACCCCTCTACTCTGTACTTGGACATTTAGGGCTAGATCCTTTGTTGTACAGTGCGGAGCCTCTCCAGAACCCCATGCTCCAAGCGACCAGGCAATTCTTGTCTGTCCTCCGTAAATGGGTAATGCCTTCTTCCCCAATTACAGTCGTGCATGCGCATTCAGACGGGACAAGAGCGAAGAGCGTAAAGCTGGCCCTATGTGCATAACCAACATGAAGCTGAAGACAAAAACAAACAAACAAGCATTCAAGGGGCTCATAAGTGCGGGCTAGGCTTAAGGCCGGGGCACAAGTGTGGGCTAGGCTTAAGGCCGGGGCACAAGTGCGGGCTAGGCTTAAGGCCGGGGCACAAGTGCGGGCTAGGCTTAAGGCCGGGGCACAAGTGCGGGCTAGGCTTAAGGCCGGGGCACAAGTGCGGGCTAGGCTTAAGGCCGGGGCACAAGTGCGGGCTAGGCTTAAGGCAAGGGCACAAGGGCGGGCTTGGCTTAAGGCAAGGGCACAAGGGCGGGCTTGGCTTAAGGCAGGGGCACAAGGGCGGGCTTGGCTTAAGGCAGGGGCACAAGGGCGGGCTTGACTTAAGGCAAGGGCACAAGGGCGGGCTTGGTTTAAGGCAGGGGCACAAGGGCGGGCTTGGCTTAAGGCTGGGGCACAAGGGCGGGCTTGGCTTAAGGCCGGGGCACAAGTGCGGGCTAGGCTTAAGGCCGGGGCACAAGTGCGGGCTAGGCTTATTGCCTGGGCACAAGTGCGGGCTAGGCTTAAAGCCGGGGCACAAGTGCGGGCTAGGCTCAATGCCTTGGCACAAGTGCGGGCTAGGCTTAAGGCCTGGGCACAAGTGCAGGCTAGGCTTAAGGCATGGGCACAAGGGCGGGCTAGGCTTAAGGCAGGGGCACAAGGGCGGGCTTGGCTTAAAGCAAGGGCACAAGGGCGGGCTTGGCTTAAGGCAAGGGCACAAGGGCGGGCTTGGCTTAAGGCAGGGGCACAAGGGCGGGCTTGGCTTAAGGCAGGGGCACAAGGGCGGGCTTGGCTAAAGGCCGATGCACAAGTGCGGGCTAGGCTTAAGGCCTGGGCACAAGTGCGGGCTAGGCCTAAGGCCTGGGCACAAGTGCGGGCTAGGCTTAAGGCCTGGGCACAAGTGCGGGCTAGGCTAAAGGCCTGGGCACAAGTGTGGGCTAGGCTTAAGGCCGGGCACAAGTGCGGGCTAGGCTTAAGGCCGGGGCACAAGTGCAGTGCTGGCTAGGATCAAGGCAGGGGGCACAAGTGCTGGCTAGGCTTAAGGCATGGGCACAAGTGCTGGCTAGGCTTAAGGCATACAGCTAACTCTTTGCACTCTTTGCATAAAGGGTTAGGCACCCATAGGGGTGAAGAGCTAGCTTTCACCCCTCTACTCTGTACTTGGACATTTAGGACTAGATCCTTTGTTGTACAGTGCGGAGCCTCTCCATAACCCCATGCTCCAAGCGACCAGGCAACTCTTGTCTGTCCTCCGTAAATGGGTAATGCCTTCTTCCCCAATTACAGTCGTGCATGCGCATTCAGACGGGACAAGAGCGAAGAGCGTAAAGCTGGCCCTATGTGCATAACCAACATGAAGCTGAAGACAAAAACAAACAAACAAGCATTCAAGGGGCTCAAGTGCGGGCTAGGCTTAAGGCCTGGGCACAAGTGCAGGCTAGGCTTAAGGCCTGGGCACAAGTGCGGGCTAGGCTTAAGGCCTGGGCACAAGTGCGGGCTAGGCTTAAGGCCGGGGCACAAGTGCGGGCTAGGCTTAAGGCCGGGGCACAAGTGCGGGCTAGGCTTAAGGCCGGGGCACAAGTGCGGGCTAGGCTTAAGGCCGGGGCACAAGTGCGGGCTAGGCTTAAGGCCGGGGCACAAGTGCGGGCTAGGCTTAAGGCCGGGGCAAAAGTGCGGGCTAGGCTTAAGGCCGGGGCGCAAGTGCGGGCTAGGCTTAAGGCCGGGGCACAAGTGCGGGCTAGGCTTAAGGCCGGGGCACAAGTGCGGGCTAGGCTGAAGGCCGGGGCACAAGTGCGGGCTAGGCTGAAGGCCGGGGCACAAGTGCGGGCTAGGCTGAAGGCCGGGGCACAAGTGCGGGCTAGGCTGAAGGCCGGGGCACAAGTGCGGGCTAGGCTTAAGGCCGGGGCACAAGTGCGGGCTAGGCTTAAGGCCGGGGCACAAGTGCGGGCTAGGCTTAGGGCCGGGGCACAAGTGCGGGCTAGGCTTAAGGCCGGGGCACAAGTGCGGGCTAGCCTTAAGGCCGGGGCACAAGTGCGGGCTAGGCTTATGGCCTGGGCACAAGTGCGGGCTAGGCTTAAGGCCGGGGCACAAGTGCGGGCTAGGCTTAATGCCGGGGCACAGGTGCGGGCTAGGCTTAAGGCCGGGGCACAAGTGCGGGCTAGGCTTAATGCCTGGGCACAAGTGCGGGCTAGGCTTAAGGCCTGGGCACAAGTGCGGGCTAGGCTTAAGGCCTGGGCACAAGTGCGGGCTAGGCTTAAGGCCTGGGCACAAGGGCGGGCTAGGCTTAAGGCAGGGGCACAAGTGTGGGCTAGGCATAAGGCCGAGGCACAAGTGCGGGCTAGGCTTAAGGCCGGGGCTCAAGTGCGGGCTAGGCTTAAGGCCGGGGCACAAGTGCGGGCTAGGCTTAAGGCCTGGGCACAAGTGCAGTGCTGGCTAGGATCAAGGCAGGGGGCACAAATGCTGGCTATGATCAAGGCAGGGGGCACAAATGCTGGCTAGGCTTAAGGCATGGGCACAAGTGCCAGCTAGGCTTAAGGCCTGGGCACAAGTGCAGGCTAGGCTTAAGGCCTGAGCAAAAGTGCAGGCTAGGCTTAAGGCCTGGGCACAAGTGCGGGCTAGGCTTAAGGCATGGGCACAAGTGCAGTGCTGGCTAGGATCAAGGCAGGGTGCACAAGTGCTGGCTAGGCTTAAGGCACGGGCACAAGTGCTGGCTAGGCTTAAGGCACACAGCTAACTCTTTGCACTCTTTGCATAAAGGGTTAGGCACCCATAGGGGTGAAGAGCTAGCTTTCACCCCTCTACTTTGTACTTGGACATTTAGGACTAGATCCTTTGTTGTACAGTGCGGAGCCTCTCCATAACCCCATGCTCCAAGCGACCAGGCACTTCTTGTCTGTCCTCCGTAAATGGGTAATGCCTTCTTCCCCAATTAGTCGTGCATGCGCATTCAGACGGAACAAGAGCGAAGAGCGTAAAGCTGGCCATATGTGCATAACCAACATGAAGCTAAAGACAAAAACAAACAAACAAACATTCAAGGGGCTCAAAAGTGCGGACTAGGCTTAAGGCCTGGGCACAAGTGCGGGCTAGGCTTAAGGCCTGGGCACAAGTGCGGGCTAGGCTTAAGGCCTGAACACAAGTGTGGGCTAGGCTTAAGGCCGGGGCACAAGTGCGGGTTAGGCTTAAGGCCGGGGCACAAGTGCGGGCTAGGCTTAAGGCCTGGGCACAAGGGCGGGCTAGGCTTAAGGCCTGGACACAAGGGCGGGCTAGGCTTAAGGCCTGGGCACAAGGGCGGGCTAGGCTTAAGGCGGGGCACAAGGGCAGGCTTGGCTTAAGGCAGGGTCACAAGTGCGGGCTTGGCTTAAGGCAGGGGCACAAGTGCGGCTAGACTTAAGGCCAAGGCACAAGTGCGGGCTAGGCTTAAGGCCTGGGCACAAGTGCGGGCTAGGCTTAAGGCCTGGGCACAAGTGCGGGCTAGGCTTAAGGCCTGGGCACAAGTGCGGGCTAGGCTTAAGGCCGGGGCACAAGTGCGGGCTAGGCTTAATGCCTGGGCACAAGTGCGGGCTAGGCTTAAGGCCTGGGCACAAGTGCGGGCTAGGTTTAAGGCCTGGGCACAAGTGCGGGCTAGGCTTAAGGCAGGGGCACAAGGGCGGGCTTGGCTTAAGGCAGGGGCACAAGGGCGGGCTTGGCTTAAGGCAGGGGCACAAGGTCGGGCTTGGCTTAAGGCAGGGGCACAAGGGCGGGCTAGGCTTAAGGCCTGGGCACAAGTGCGGGCTAGGCCTAAGGCCTGGGCACAAGTGCGGGCTAGGCTTAAGGCCTGGGCACAAGTGTGGGCTAGGCTTAAGGCCGGGGCACAAGTGCAGTGCTGGCTAGGATCAAGGCAGGGGGCACAAGTGCTGGCTAGGCTTAAGGCATGGGCACAAGTGCTGGCTAGGCTTAAGGCATACAGCTAACTCTTTGCACTCTTTGCATAAAGGGTTAGGCACCCATAGGAGTGAAGAGCTAGCTTTCACCCCTCTACTCTGTACTTGGACATTTAGGACTAGATCCTTTGTTGTACAGTGCGGAGCCTCTCCATAACCCCATGCTCCAAGCGACCAGGCAATTCTTGTCTGTCCTCCGTAAATGGGTAATGCCTTCTTCCCCAATTACAGTCGTGCATGCGCATTCAGACGGGACAAGAGCGAAGAGCGTAAAGCTGGCCCTATGTGCATAACCAACATGAAGCTGAAGACAAAAACAAACAAGCATTCAAGGGGCTCAAAAGTGCGGGCTAGGCTTAAGGCCGGGGCACAGGTGCAGGCTAGGCTTAAGGCCGGGGCACAGGTGCGGGCTAGGCTTAAGGCCAGGGCACAAGTGCGGGCTAGGCTTAAGGCCGGGGCACAAGTGCGGGCTAGACTTAAGGCCGGGGCACAAGTGCGGGCTAGGCTTAAGGCCGGGGCACAGGTGCGGGCTCTTCCTTAGCATAACCCTTCCACTTAACCAGATACTGGAGTTTCCGTCTTGAAACACGAGAATCCAAAATCTTCCCCACAATATACTCCAACTCCCCCTCCACCAAAACCAGGGCAGGAGGATCAACAGATGGAACCATAGGTGCCATGTATCTCCGCAACAATGGCCTATGGAATACGTTATGGATGGAAAAAGAATCTGGAAGGGTCAAACGAAAAGACACAGGATTAAGAACCTCAGAAATCCTATACTGACCAATGAAATGAGGTTTAAACTTAGGAGAGGAAACCTTCATAGGAATATGACGAGAAGACAACCAAACCAAATCCCCAACACGAAGTCCGGGACCCACACAGCGTCTGCGATTAGCGAAACGTTGAGCCTTCTCCTGGGACAAGGTCAAATTGTCCACCACATGAGTCCAAATCTGCTGCAACCTGTCCACCACAGTATCCACACCAGGACAGTCCGAAGACTCAACCTGCCCTGAAGAGAAACAAGGATGGAACCCAGAGTTGCAGAAAAACGGTGAAACCAAGGTAGCCGAGCTGGCCTGATTGTTAAGGGCGAACTCAGCCAAAGGCAAAAAGGACGCCCAGTCATCCTGATCAGCAGAAACAAAGCACCTCAGATATGTTTCCAAGGTCTGATTGGTTCGTTCAGTCTGGCCATTAGTCTGAGGATGGAAAGCCGAGGAAAAAGACAAGTCAATGCCCATCCTAGCACAAAAGGCTCGCCAAAACCTCGAAACAAACTGGGAACCTCTGTCAGAAACGATATTCTCTGGAATGCCATGTAAACGAACCACATGCTGGAAGAACAATGGCACCAAATCAGAGGAGGAAGGTAATTTAGACAAGGGCACCAAATGGACCATCTTAGAGAAGCGATCACAAACCACCCAAATGACTGACATTTTTTGAGAGACGGGAAGATCTGAAATAAAATCCATAGAGATATGTGTCCAATGCCTCTTCGGGACCGGCAAGGGCAAAAGCAACCCACTGGCACGAGAACAGCAGGGCTTAGCCCGAGCACAAATCCCATAGGACTGCACAAAAGAACGCACATCCCGCGACAGAGATGGCCACCAAAAGGATCTAGCCACCAACTCTCTGGTACCAAAGATTCCAGGATGACCAGCCAACACCGAACAATGAACCTCAGAGATAACTTTATTTGACCATCTATCAGGGACAAACAGTTTCTCCGCTGGGCAACGATCAGGTTTATTAGCCTGAAATTTTTGCAGCACCCGCCGCAAATCAGGGGAGATGGCAGACACAATTACTCCCTCTTTGAGAATACCCGCTGGCTCAGATAAACCCGGAGAGTCGGGCACAAAACTCCTAGACAGGGCATCCGCCTTCACATTTTTAGAGCCCGGAAGGTAAGAAACCACAAAATTAAAACGGGCAAAAAACAGCGACTAACGAGCCTGTCTAGGATTCAACCGCTTGGCAGACTCGAGATAAGTCAAGTTCTTATGATCAGTCAAGACCACCACGCGATGCTTAGCTCCTTCAAGCCAATGACGCCACTCCTCGAATGCCCACTTCATGGCCAGTAACTCTCGATTGCCAACATCATAATTTCACTCAGCAGGTGAAAACTTCCTGGAAAAGAAGGCGCATGGTTTCATCACCGAGCAATCAGAACTTCTCTGCGACAAAACAGCCCCTGCTCCAATCTCAGAAGCATCAACCTCGACCTGGAATGGAAGCGAAACATCTGGTTGACAACACAGGGGCAGAAGAAAAACAACGCTTCAACTCTTGAAAAGCTTCCACAGCAGCAGAAGACCAATTGACCACATCAGCACCTTTCTTGGTCAAATCGGTCAATGGTTTAGCAATACTAGAAAAATTGCAGATGAAGCGACAATAAAAATTAGCAAAGCCCAGGAACTTTTGCAGACTTTTCAGAGATGTCGGCTGAGTCCAATCATGGATGGCTTGGACCTTAACAGGATCCATCTCGATAGTAGAAGGGGAAAAAATGAACCCCAAAAATGAAACCTTCTGAACACCAAAGAGACACTTTGATCCCTTCACAAACAAAGAATTAGCACACAGGACCTGAAACACCGTTCTGACCTGCTTCACATGTGACTCCCAATCATCCGAGAAGATCAAAATATCATCCAAGTATACAATCAGGAATTTATCCAGGTACTCTCGGAAGATGTCATGCATAAAGGACTGAAACACTGATGGAGCATTGGCAAGTCCGAATGGCATCACTAGGTACTCAAAATGGCCCTCGAGCGTATTAAATGCAGTTTTCCATTCATCGCCTCGCTTAATACGCACAAGATTATACGCACCACGAAGATCTATCTTGGTGAACCAACTAGCCCCCTTAATCCGAGCAAACAAATCAGATAACAGCGGCAAGGGGTACTGAAATTTAACCATGATCTTATTTAGAAGGCGGTAATCTATACAAGGTCTCAGCGAACCATCCTTCTTGGCCACAAAAAAGAACCCCGCTCCTAATGGCGACGATGACGGGCGAATATGCCCCTTCTCCAAGGACTCCTTCACGTAACTCCGCATAGCGGCGTGCTCAGGCACAGATAAATTAAACAGTCGACCTTTTGGGAATTTACTACCAGGAATCAAATCGATAGCACAATCACAATCCCTATGCGGAGGTAGGGTATCGGACTTGGGCTCATCAAATACATCCCGGTAATCAGACAAGAACTCTGGAACCTCAGAAGGGGTGGATGACGAAATAGACAGAAATGGGACATCACCATGTACCCCCCCTGACAACCCCAGCTGGACACAGACATGGATTTCCAATCTAACACTGGATTATGGACTTGTAGCCATGGCAACCCCAACACGACCACATCATGCAGATTATGCAACACCAGAAAGCGAATAACCTCCTGATGTGCAGGAGCCATGCACATGGTCAGCTGGGTCCAGTACTGAGGCTTATTCTTGGCCAAAGGCATAGCATCAATTCCTCTCAATGGAATAGGACACTGCAAGGGCTCCAAGAAAAACCCACAACGCCTAGCATACTCCAAGTCCATCAAATTCAGGGCAGCGCCTGAATCCACAAATGCCATGACAGAATAAGATGACAAAGAGCAGATCAAGGTAACGGACAAAAGAAATTTTGACTGTACCGTACCAATGGTGGCAGACCTAGCGAACCGCTTAATGCGCTTAGGACAATCAGAGATAGCATAAGTGGAATCACCACAGTAGAAACACAGCCCATTCTGACGTCTGTGTTCTTGCCGTTCAACTCTGGTCAAAGTCCTATCGCACTGCATAGGCTCAGGCTTATGCTCAGATAATACCACCAAATGGTGCACAGATTTACGCTCACGCAAGCGTCGACCGATCTGAATGGCCAAAGACATAGACTCATTCAGACCAGCAGGCATAGGAAATCCCACCATGACATCCTTAAGGGCTTCAGAGATGCCCTTTCTGAAAATAGCTGCGAGCGCACCTTCATTCCATTGAGTGAGTACGGACCACTTTCTAAATTTCTGACAATATACCTCTATCTCATCCTGACCCTGACACAGAGCCAGCAAATTTTTCTCTGCCTGATCCACTGAATTAGGTTCATCGTACAGCAATCCGAGCGCCAGGAAAAATGCATCAATATTACTTAATGCAGGATCTCCTGGCGCAAGAGAAAATGCCCAGTCCTGAGGGTCGCCACGTAAAAAAGAAATAATGATCCTAACTTGTTGAACTGGGTCACCAGAGGAGCGAGGTTTCAAAGCCAGAAATAGTTTACAATTATTTTTGAAACTCAGAAATTTAGTTCTATCTCCAAAAAACAAATCAGGAATAGGAATTCTTGGTTCTAACATAGAATTCTGAACCGCAAAGTCTTGAATATTTTGTACTCTTGCCGTGAGCTGATCCACACATGAAGACAGACCTTTAATATCCATCGCTACACCTGTGTCCTGAACCACCCAAATGTCTATGGGAAAAAAAAAGGCAAAACAGTGCAGAGAAAAAAAAATGGTATCAGAACTTCTTTTTTCCCTCTATTGAGAATCATTAGTATTTCCGGCCTCCAGTACTGTTATGATAAGGTAATTCAGTACCAGAATGGACATAGAAGTCAGAGCATATACAGTGACCTGACAATAACCCAAAAACAAAGAACGAGCTCTGAGTCGTGGGAACTCTGCTGACCGCAATCCCTAATCCTCTCCAACCACACTAGAGGCAGCCGTGGATTGCGCCTAACGCTCCCTATGCAACTCGGCACAGCCTGAGAAACTAGCTAGCCTGAAGATAGAAAATAAGCCTACCTTGCCTCAGAGAAATACCCCAAAGGAAAAGGCAGCCCCCACATATAATGACTGTGAGTTAAGATAAAAAGACAAACGTAGAGATGAAATAGATTTAGCAAAGTGAGGCCCGACTTTCTGAACAGAGCGAGGATAGGAAAGGTAACTTTGTGGTCAACACAAAACCCTACAAACAACCACGCAAAGGGGGCAAAAAGACCCTCCGTACCGACTAACGGCACGGAGGTACACCCTCTGCGTCCCAGAGCTTCCAGCAAGCAAGAAAAACCAAACAAGCTGGACAGAAAAAACAGCAAACAAAAAAAACACAAGAGCAACTTAGCTATGCAGAGCAGCAGGCCACAGGAACGATCCAGGAGGAAGCAAGTCCAATACTAGAACATTGACTGGAGGCCAGGATCAAAGCACTAGGTGGAGTTAAATAGAGCAGCACCTAACGACTTCACCACATCACCTGAGGAAGGAAACTCAGAAGCCGCAGTACCACTTTCCTCCACCAACGGAAGCTCATAGAGAGAATCAGCCGGCACCCCGGCCTTAAGCCTAGCCCGCACTTGTGCCGCGGCCTTAAGCCTAGCCTGGGCACAAGTGTGGGCTAGGCTTAAGGCCGGGGCACAAGTGCAGTGCTGGCTAGGATCAAGGCAGGGGGCACAAGTGCTGGCTAGGATCAAGGCAGGGGGCACAAGTGCTGGCTAGGCTTAAGGCATGGGCACAAGTGCTGGCTAGGCTTAAGGCATACAGCTAACTCTTTGCACTCTTTGCATAATGGGTTAGGCACCCATAGGGGTGAAAAGCTAGCTTTCACCCCTCTACTCTGTACTTGGACATTTAGGACTAGATCCTTTGTTGTACAGTGCGGAGGCTCTCCATAACCCCATGCTCCAAGCGACCAGGCAATTCTTGTCTGTCCTCCGTAAATGGGTAATGCCTTCTTCCCCAATTACAGTCGTGCATGTGCATTCAGACGGGACAAGAGCAAAGAGCGTAAAGCTGGCCCTATGTGCATAACCAACATGAAGCTGAAGACAAAAACAAACAAACAAGCATTCAAGGGGCTCAAAAGTGCGGGCTAGGCTTAAGGCCTGGGCACAAGTGCGGGCTAGGCTTAAGGCCTGGGCACAAGTGCGGGCTAGGCTTAAGGCCGGGGCAGAAGTGCGGGATAGGCTTAAGGCCGGGGCACAAGTGCAGGCTAGGCTTAAGGCCGGGGCACAAGTGCGGGCTAGGCTTAAGGCCGGGGCACAAGTGCGGGCTAGGCTTAAGGCCGGGGCACAAGTGCGGGCTAGGCTTAAGGCCGGGGCACAAGTGCGGGCTAGGCTTAAGGCCGGGGCACAAGTGCGGGCTAGGCTTAAGGCCGGGGCACAAGTGCGGGCTAGGCTTAAGGCCGGGGCACAAGTGCGGGCTAGGCTTAAGGCCGGGGCACAAGTGCGGGCTAGGCTTAAGGCCGGGGCACAAGTGCGGGCTAGGCTTAAGGCCGGGGCACAAGTGCGGGCTAGGCTTAAGGCCGGGGCACAAGTGCGGGCTAGGCTTAAGGCCGGGGCACAAGTGCGGGCTAGGCTTAAGGCCGGGGCACAAGTGCGGGCTAGGCTTAAGGCCGGGGCACAAGTGCGGGCTAGGCTTAAGGCCGGGGCACAAGTGCGGGCTAGGCTTAAGGCCGGGGCACAAGTGCGGGCTAGGCTTAAGGCCGGGGCACAAGTGCGGGCTAGGCTTAAGGCCGGGGCACAAGTGCGGGCTAGGCTTAAGGCCGGGGCACAAGTGCGGGCTAGGCTTAAGGCCGGGGCACAAGTGCGGGCTAGGCTTAAGGCCGGGGCACAAGTGCGGGCTAGGCTTAAGGCCGGGGCACAAGTGCGGGCTAGGCTTAAGGCCCGGGCACAGGTGCGGGCTAGGCTTAAGGCCGGGGCACAGGTGCGGGCTAGGCTTAAGGCCGGGGCACAGGTGCGGGCTAGGTTTAAGGCCGGGGCACAGGTGCGGGCTAGGTTTAAGGCCAGGGCACAGGTGCGGGCTAGGTTTAAGGCCGGGGCACAGGTGCGGGCTAGGCTTAAGGCCGGGGCACAGGTGCGGGCTAGGCTTAAGGCCGGGACACAGGTGCGGGCTAGGCTTAAGGCCGGGGCACAGGTGCGGGTTAGGCTTAAGGCCGGGGCACAGGTGCGGCCTAGGCTTAAGGCCGGGGCACAGGTGCGGGCTAGGCTTAAGGCCGGGGCACAGGTGCGGGCTAGGCTTAAGGCCGGGGCACAGGTGCGGGCTAGGCTTACGGCCGGGGCACAAATGCCGGCTAGGCTTAAGGCATGGGAACAAGTGCCAGCTAGGCTTAAGGCCTGGGCATAAGTGCAGGCTAGGCTTAAGGCCTGAGCAAAAGTGCAGGCTAGGCTTAAGGCCTGGGCACAAGTGCGGGCTAGGCATAAGGCCGAGGCACAAGTGCGGGCTAGGCTTAAGGCCGGGGCACAAGTGCGGGCTAGGCTTAAGGCCGGGGCACAAGTGCGGGCTAGGCTTAAGGCCGGGGCACAAGTGCGGGCTAGGCTTAAGGCCGGGGCACAAGTGCGGGCTAGGCTTAAGGCCGGGGCACAAGTGCGGGCTAGGCTTAAGGCCGGGGCACAAGTGCGGGCTAGGCTTAAGGCCGGGGCACAAGTGCGGGCTAGGCTTAAGGCCGGGGCACAAGTGCGGGCTAGGCTTAAGGCCGGGGCACAAGTGCGGGCTAGGCTTAAGGCCGGGGCACAAGTGCAGTGCTGGCTAGGATCAAGGCAGGGGGCACAAATGCTGGCTAGGCTTAAGGCATGGGCACAAGTGCCAGCTAGGCTTAAGGCCGGGGCACAAGTGCGGGATAGGCTTAAGGCCTGGGCACAAGTGCGGGCTAGGCTTAAGGCCTGAACACAAGTGCGGGCTAGGCTTTTAGGCCGGGGCACAAGTGCGGGCTAGGCTTATGGCCTGGGCACAAGGGCGGGCTAGGCTTAAGGCCTGGGCACAAGTGCGGGCTAGGCTTAAGGCCGGGGCACAAGTGCGGGCTAGGCTTAAGGCCGGGGCACAAGTGCGGGCTAGGCTTAAGGCATGGGCACAAGTGCCAGCTAGGCTTAAGGCATGGGCACAAGTGCAGGCTAGGCTTAAGGCCTGAGCAAAAGTGCAGGCTAGGCTTAAAGCCTGGGCACAAGTGCGGGCTAGGCTTAAGGCATGGGCACAAGTGCAGTGCTGGCTAGGATCAAGGCAGGGGGCACAAGTGCTGGCTAGGCTTAAGGCACGGGCACAAGTGCTGGCTAGGCTTAAGGCACACAGCTAACTCTTTGCACTCTTTGCATAAAGGGTTAGGCACCCATAGGGGTGAAGAGCTAGCTTTCACCCCTCTACTCTGTACTTGGACATTTAGGACTAGATCCTTTGTTGTACAGTGCGGAGCCTCTCCATAACCCCATGCTCCAAGCGACCAGGCACTTCTTGTCTGTCCTCCGTAAATGGGTAATGCCTTCTTCCCCAATTACAGTCGTGCATGCGCATTCAGACGGGACAAGAGCGAAGAGCGTAAAGCTGGCCATATGTGCATAACCAACATGAAGCTGAAGACAAAAACAAACAAACAAGCATTCAAGGGGCTCAAAAGTGCGGGCTAGGCTTAAGGCCTGGGCACAAGTGCGGGCTAGGCTTAAGGCCTGGGCACAAGTGCGTGCCAGGCTTAAGGCCTGGGCACAAGTGCGGGATAGGCTTAAGGCCTGGGCACAAGTGCGGGCTAGGCTTAAGGCCTGAACACAAGTGCGGGCTAGGCTTTTAGGCCGGGGCACAAGTGCGGGCTAGGCTTATGGCCTGGGCACAAGGGTGGGCTAGGCTTAAGGCCTGGGCACAAGGGCGGGCTAGGCTTAAGGCCTGGGCACAAGGGCGGGCTAGGCTTAAGGCCTGGGCACAAGGGTGGGCTAGGCTTAAGGCAGGGGCACAAGGGCGGGCTTGGCCTAAGGCAGGGTCACAAGTGCGGGCTTCGCTTAAGGCAGGGGCACAAGTGCGGCTAGGCTTAAGGCCGGGGCACAAGTGCGGGCTAGGCTTAAGGCCTGGGCACAAGTGCGGGCTAGGCTTAAGGCCTGGGCACAAGTGCGGGCTAGGCTTAAGGCCGGGGCACAAGTGCGGGCTAGGTTTAAGGCCTGGGCACAAGGGCGGGCTAGGCTTAAGGCAGGGGCACAAGGGCGGGCTAGGCTTAAGGCAGGGGCACAGGGGCGGGCTTGGCTTAAAGCAGGGGCACAAGGTCGGGCTTGGCTTAAGGCAGGGGCACAAGGTCGGGCTTGGCTTAAGTCAGGGGCACAAGGGCGGGCTTGGCTTAAGGCCGGGGCACAAGTGCGGGCTAGGCTTAAGGCCTGGGCACAAGTGCGGGCTAGGCCTAAGGCCTGGGCACAAGTGCGGGCTAGGCTTAAGGCCTGGGCACAAGTGCGGGCTAGGCTTAAGGCCTGGGCACAAGTGCGGGCTAGGCTTAAGGCCGGGGCACAAGTGCAGGCTAGGCTTAAGGCCGGGGCACAAGTGCGGGCTAGGCTTAAGGCCGGGGCACAAGTGCGGGCTAGGCTTAAGGCCGGGGCACAAGTGCGGGCTAGGCTTATGGCCGGGGCACAAGTGCGGGCTAGGAATAAGGCCGGGGCACAGGTGCGGGCTAGGCTTAAGGCCGGGGCACAGGTGCGGGCTAGGCTTAAGGCCGGGGCACAGGTGTGGGCTAGGTTTAAGGCCGGGGCACAGGTGCGGGCTAGGCTTAAGGCCGGGACACAGGTGCGGGCTAGGCTTAAGGCCGGGGCACAGGTGCGGGCTAGGCTTAAGGCCGGGGCACAGGTGCGGACTAGGCTTAAGGCCGGGCACAGGTGCGGACTAGGCTTAAGGCCGGGGCACAGGTGCGGGCTAGGCTTAAGGCCGGGGCACAGGTGCGGGCTAGGCTTAAGGCCGGGGCACAGGTGCGGGCTAGGCTTACAGCCGGGGCAAAAATGCTGGCTTGGCTTAAGGCATGGGAACAAGTGCCAGCTAGGCTTAAGGCCTGGGCACAAGTGCAGGCTAGGCTTAAGGCCTGAGCAAAAGTGCAGGCTAGGCTTAAGGCCTGGGCACAAGTGCGGGCTAGGCATAAGGCCGAGGCACAAGTGCGGGCTAGGCTTAAGGCCGGGGCACAAGTGCGGGCTAGGCTTAAGGCCGGGGCACAAGTGCGGGCTAGGCTTAAGGCCGGGGCACAAGTGCGGGCTAGGCTTAAGGCCGGGGCACAAGTGCGGGCTAGGCTTAAGGCCGGGGCACAAGTGCGGGCTAGGCTTAAGGCCGGGGCACAAGTGCGGGCTAGGCTTAAGGCCGGGGCACAAGGGCGGGCTAGGCTTAAGGCCGGGGCACAAGTGCAGTGCTGGCTAGGATCAAGGCAGGGGGCACAAATGCTGGCTAGGCTTAAGGCATGGGCACAAGTGCCAGCTAGGCTTAAGGCATGGGCACAAGTGCAGGCTAGGCTTAAGGCCTGAGCAAAAGTGCAGGCTAGGCTTAAAGCCTGGGCACAAGTGCGGGCTAGGCTTAAGGCATGGGCACAAGTGCAGTGCTGGCTAGGATCAAGGCAGGGGGCACAAGTGCTGGCTAGGCTTAAGGCACGGGCACAAGTGCTGGCTAGGCTTAAGGCACACAGCTAACTCTTTGCACTCTTTGCATAAAGGGTTAGGCACCCACAGGGGTGAAGAGCTAGCTTTCACCCCTCTACTCTGTACTTGGACATTTAGGACTAGATCCTTTGTTGTACAGTGCGGAGCCTCTCCATAACCCCATGCTCCAAGCGACCAGGCACTTCTTGTCTGTCCTCCGTAAATGGGTAATGCCTTCTTCCCCAATTACAGTCGTGCATGCGCATTCAGACGGGACAAGAGCGAAGAGCGTAAAGCTGGCCATATGTGCATAACCAACATGAAGCTGAAGACAAAAACAAACAAACAAGCATTCAAGGGGCTCAAAAGTGCGGGCTAGGCTTAAGGCCGGGGCACAAGTGCGGGCTAGGCTTAAGGCCTGGGCACAAGTGCGGGCCAGGCTTAAGGCCTGGGCACAAGTGCGGGATAGGCTTAAGGCCTGAACACAAGTGCGGGCTAGGCTTTTAGGCCGGGGCACAAGTGCGGGCTAGGCTTATGGCCTGGGCACAAGGGCGGGCTAGGCTTAAGGCCTGGGCACAAGGGCGGGCTAGGCTTAAGGCCTGGGCACAAGGGTGGGCTAGGCTTAAGGCAGGGGCACAAGGGCGGGCTTGGCCTAAGGCAGGGTCACAAGTGCGGGCTTCGCTTAAGGCAGGGGCACAAGTGCGGCTAGGCTTAAGGCCGGGGCACAAGTGCGGGCTAGGCTTAAGGCCTGGGCACAAGTGCGGGCTAGGCTTAAGGCCTGGGCACAAGTGCGGGCTAGGCTTAAGGCCGGGGCACAAGTGCGGGCTAGGCTTAAGGCCTGGGCACAAGTGCGGGCTAGGTTTAAGGCCTGGGCACAAGGGCGGGCTAGGCTTAAGGCAGGGGCACAGGGGCGGGCTTGGCTTAAAGCAGGGGCACAAGGTCGGGCTTGGCTTAAGGCAGGGGCACAAGGTCGGGCTTGGCTTAAGTCAGGGGCACAAGGGCGGGCTTGGCTTAAGGCCGGGGCACAAGTGCGGGCTAGGCTTAAGGCCTGGGCACAAGTGCGGGCTAGGCCTAAGGCCTGGGCACAAGTGCGGGCTAGGCTTAAGGCCTGGGCACAAGTGCGGGCTAGGCTTAAGGCCGGGGCACAAGTGCGGGCTAGGCTTAAGGCCGGGGCACAAGTGCGGGCTAGGAATAAGGCCGGGGCACAGGTGCGGGCTAGGCTTAAGGCCGGGGCACAGGTGCGGGCTAGGCTTAAGGCCGGGGCACAGGTGCGGGCTAGGCTTAAGGCCGGGGCACAGGTGCGGGCTAGGCTTAAGGCCGGGGCACAGGTGCGGGCTAGGCTTAAGGCCGGGGCACAGGTGCGGGCTAGGCTTAAGGCCAGGGCACAGGTGCGGGCTAGGCTTACAGCCGGGGCAAAAATGCTGGCTTGGCTTAAGGCATGGGAACAAGTGCCAGCTAGGCTTAAGGCCTGGGTACAAGTGCAGGCTAGGCTTAAGGCCTGAGCAAAAGTGCAGGCTAGGCTTAAGGCAGGGGCACAAGTGCTGGCTAGGCATAAGGCAGGGGCACAAGTGCTGGCTAGGCATAAGGCAGGGGCACAAGTGCTGGCTAGGCATAAGGCAGGGGCACAAGTGCGGGCTAGGCATAAGGCAGGGGCACAAGTGCGGGCTAGGCTTTATGCAGGGGCACAAGTGCAAACTAAGCATAAGGCAGAGGCACAAGTGCAAGCTAGGCATAAGGCAGGGGCACCTATGCAGGTTAGGCTTAAGGCAGGGGCACAAGTGATGGCTACACATAAGGCATAAGGCTAACTCTTTGCACTCTTTGCATAAAGGGATAGGCACCCTTAGGGGTGTGAAGAGCTAGCTTTCACCCCTCTACTCTGTACTTTGTTGTACAGTGCGGAGCCACTCCATAACCCCCATGCTCCAAGCGACCAGGCACATCTTGTCTGTCCTCCGTAAATGGGTAATGCCTTCGTCCCCAATTACAGTCGTGCATGTGCATTCAGACGGGACAAGAGCGAAGAGCGTAAAGCCTGCCCTTTGTGCATAACCAACATGAAGCTAAAGACAAAAAAACAATAATGCAAGGGGCTCAAAATTGCTGGCTAGGCATAAGGCAGGGGCACAAGTGCTGGCTAGGCATAAGGCAGGGGCACAAGTGCTGGCTAGGCATAAGGCAGGGGCACAAGTGCTGGCTAGGCATAAGGCAGGGGCACAAGTGCTGGCTAGGCATAAGGCAGGGGCACAAGTGCGGGCTAGGCATAAGGCAGGGGCACAAGTGCGGGCTAGGCATAAGGCAGGGGCACAAGTGCGGGCTAGGCATAAGGCAGGGGCACAACGCAGGGGCACAAGTGCGGGCTAGGCATAAGGCAGGGGCACAAGTGCGGGCTAGGCATAAGGCAGGGGCACAAGTGCGGGCTAGGCATAAGGCAGGGGCACAAGTGCGGGCTAGGCATAAGGCAGGAGCACAAGTGCGGGCTAGGCATAAGGCAGGGGCACAAGTGCGGGCTAGGCATAAGGCAGGGGCACAAGTGTGGGCTAGGCATAAGGCAGGGGCACAAGTGCGGGCTAGGCATAAGGCAGGAGCACAAGTGCGAGCTAGGCATAAGGCAGGGGCACAAGTGCGGGCTAGGCATAAGGCAGGGGCACAAGTGCGGGCTAGGCATAAGACAGGGGCACAAGTGCGGGCTAGGCATAAGGCAGGGGCACAAGTGCGGGCTAGGCATAAGGCAGGGGCACAAGTGCTGGCTAGGCATAAGGCAGGGGCACAAGTGCGGGCTAGGCATAAGGCAGGGGTACAAGTGCTGGCTAGGCATAATGCAGGGGCATAAGTGCGGGCTAGGCTTTAGGCAGGGGCACAAGTGCAAACTAAGCATAAGGCAGAGGCACAAGTGCAAGCTAGGCATAAGGCAGGGGCACAAGTGTGGGCTAGGCATAAGGCAGGGGCACAAGTGCGGGCTAGGCATAAGGCAGGGGCACAAGTGCGGGCTAGGCATAAGGCAGGGGCACAAGTGCGGGCTAGGCATAAGGCAGGGGCACAAGTGCGGGCTAGGCTTTAGGCAGGGGCACAAGTGCAAACTAAGCATAAGGCAGAGGCACAAGTGCAAGCTAGGCATAAGGCAGGGGCACCTATGCAGGCTAGGCTTAAGGCAGGGGAACAAGTGATGGCTACACATAAGGCATACGGCTAACTCTTTGCACTCTTTGCATAAAGGGATAGGCACCCTTAGGGGTGTGAAGAGCTAGCTTTCACCCTTCTACTCTGTACTTTGTTGTACAGTGCGGAGCCACTCCATAACCCCCATGCTCCAAGCAACCAGGCACATCTTGTCTGTCCTCCGTAAATGGGTAATGCCTTCGTCCCCAATTACAGTCGTGCATGTGCATTCAGATGGGACAAGAGCGAAGAGCGTAAAGCCTGCCCTGTGTGCATAACCAACATGAAGCTAAAGACAAAAAAACAATAATGCAAGGGGCTCAAAAGTGCTGGCTAGGCATAAGGCAGGGGCACAAGTGCTGGCTAGGCATAAGGCAGGGGCACAAGTGCTGGCTAGGCATAAGGCAGGGGCACAAGTGCTGGCTAGGCATAAGGCAGGGGCGCAAGTGCTGGCTAGGCATAAGGCAGGGGCGCAAGTGCGGGCTAGGCATAAGGCAGGGGCGCAAGTGCGGGCTAGGCATAAGGCAGGGGCGCAAGTGCGGGCTAGGCATAAGGCAGGGGCGCAAGTGCGGGCTAGGCATAAGGCAGGGGCGCAAGTGCGGGCTAGGCATAAGGCAGGGGCGCAAGTGCGGGCTAGGCATAAGGCAGGGGCGCAAGTGCGGGCTAGGCATAAGGCAGGGGCGCAAGTGCGGGCTAGGCATAAGGCAGGGGCGCAAGTGCGGGCTAGGCATAAGGCAGGGGCGCAAGTGCGGGCTAGGCATAAGGCAGGGGCGCAAGTGCGGGCTAGGCATAAGGCAGGGGCGCAAGTGCGGGCTAGGCATAAGGCAGGGGCGCAAGTGCGGGCTAGGCATAAGGCAGGGGCGCAAGTGCGGGCTAGGCATAAGGCAGGGGCGCAAGTGCGGGCTAGGCATCAGGCAGGGGCGCAAGTGCGGGCTAGGCATAAGGCAGGGGCGCAAGTGCGGGTTAGGCATAAGGCAGGGGCGCAAGTGCCGGCTAGGCATAAGGCAGGGGCGCAAGTGCCGGCTAGGCATAAGGCAGGGGCGCAAGTGCCGGCTAGGCATAAGGCAGGGGCGCAAGTGCCGGGTAGGCATAAGGCAGGGGCGCAAGTGCCGGCTAGGCATAAGGCAGGGGCGCAAGTGCCGGCTAGGCATAAGGCAGGGGCGCAAGTGCCGGGTAGGCATAAGGCAGGGGCGCAAGTGCCGGCTAGGCATAAGGCAGGGGCGCAAGTGCCGGCTAGGCATAAGGCAGGGGCGCAAGTGCCGGCTAGGCATAAGGCAGGGGCGCAAGTGCCGGCTAGGCATAAGGCAGGGGCGCAAGTGCCGGCTAGGCATAAGGCAGGGGCGCAAGTGCCGGCTAGGCATAAGGCAGGGGCGCAAGTGCCGGCTAGGCATAAGGCAGGGGCGCAAGTGCTGGCTAGGCATAAGGCAGGGGCGCAAGTGCCGGCTAGGCATAAGGCAGGGGCGCAAGTGCCGGCTAGGCATAAGGCAGGGGCGCAAGTGCCGGCTAGGCATAAGGCAGGGGCGCAAGTGCGGGCTAGGCATAAGGCAGGGGCGCAAGTGCGGGCTAGGCATAAGGCAGGGGCGCAAGTGCGGGCTAGGCATAAGGCAGGGGCGCAAGTGCGGGCTAGGCATAAGGCAGGGGCGCAAGTGCGGGCTAGGCATAAGGCAGGGGCGCAAGTGCGGGCTAGGCATAAGGCAGGGGCGCAAGTGCGGGCTAGGCATAAGGCAGGGGCGCAAGTGCGGGCTAGGCATAAGGCAGGGGCGCAAGTGCGGGCTAGGCATAAGGCAGGGGCTCAAGTGCGGGCTAGGCATAAGGCAGGGGCACAAGTGCGGGCTAGGCATAAGGCAGGGGCACAAGTGCGGGCTAGGCATAAGGCAGGGGCACAAGTGCGGGCTAGGCATAAGGCAGGGGCACAAGTGCGGGCTAGGCATAAGGCAGGGGCACAAGTGCGGGCTAGGCATAAGGCAGGGGCGCAAGTGCGGGCTAGGCATAAGGCAGGGGCGCAAGTGCGGGCTAGGCATAAGGCAGGGGCGCAAGTGCGGGCTAGGCATAAGGCAGGGGCGGAAGTGCGGGCTAGGCATAAGGCAGGGGCACAAGTGCGGGCTAGGCATAAGGCAGGGGCACAAGTGCGGGCTAGGCATAAGGCAGGGGCACAAGTGCGGGCTAGGCATAAGGCAGGGGCACAAGTGCTGGCTAGGCATAATGCAGGGGCATAAGTGCGGGCTAGGCTTTAGGCAGGGGCACAAGTGCAAACTAAACATAAGGCAGAGGCACAAGTGCAAGCTAGGCATAAGGCAGGGGCACAAGTGCGGGCTAGGCATAAGGCAGGGGCACAAGTGCGGGCTAGGCATAAGGCAGGGTCACAAGTGCGGGCTAGGCATAAGGCAGGGGCACAAGTGCGGGCTAGGCATAAGGCAGGGGCACAAGTGCGGGCTAGGCTTTAGGCAGGGGCACAAGTGCAAACTAAGCATAAGGCAGAGGCACAAGTGCAAGCTAGGCATAAGGCAGGGGCACCTATGCAGGCTAGGCTTAAGGCAGGGGAACAAGTGATGGCTACACATAAGGCATACGGCTAACTCTTTGCACTCTTTGCATAAAGGGATAGGCACCCTTAGGGGTGTGAAGAGCTAGCTTTCACCCTTCTACTCTGTACTTTGTTGTACAGTGCGGAGCCACTCCATAACCCCCATGCTCCAAGCAACCAGGCACATCTTGTCTGTCCTCCGTAAATGGGTAATGCCTTCGTCCCCAATTACAGTCGTGTATGTGCATTCAGATGGGACAAGAGCGAAGAGCGTAAAGCCTGCCCTGTGTGCATAACCAACATGAAGCTAAAGACAAAAAAACAATAATGCAAGGGGCTCAAAAGTGCTGGCTAGGCATAAGGCAGGGGCACAAGTGCGGGCTAGGCATAAGGCAGGGGCGCAAGTGCGGGCTAGGCATAAGGCAGGGGCGCAAGTGCGGGCTAGGCATAAGGCAGGGGCGCAAGTGCGGGCTAGGCATAAGGCAGGGGCGCAAGTGCGGGCTAGGCATAAGGCAGGGGCGCAAGTGCGGGCTAGGCATAAGGCAGGGGCGCAAGTGCGGGCTAGGCATAAGGCAGGGGCGCAAGTGCGGGCTAGGCATAAGGCAGGGGCGCAAGTGCGGGCTAGGCATAAGGCAGGGGCGCAAGTGCGGGCTAGGCATAAGGCAGGGGCGCAAGTGCGGGCTAGGCATAAGGCAGGGGCGCAAGTGCGGGCTAGGCATAAGGCAGGGGCGCAAGTGCCGGCTAGGCATAAGGCAGGGGCGCAAGTGCCGGCTAGGCATAAGGCAGGGGCGCAAGTGCCGGGTAGGCATAAGGCAGGGGCGCAAGTGCCGGGTAGGCATAAGGCAGGGGCGCAAGTGCCGGCTAGGCATAAGGCAGGGGCGCAAGTGCCGGCTAAGCATAAGGCAGGGGCGCAAGTGCCGGCTAGGCATAAGGCAGGGGCGCAAGTGCCGGCTAGGCATAAGGCAGGGGCGCAAGTGCCGGCTAGGCATAAGGCAGGGGCGCAAGTGCCGGCTAGGCATAAGGCAGGGGCGCAAGTGCCGGCTAGGCATAAGGCAGGGGCGCAAGTGCCGGCTAGGCATAAGGCAGGGGCGCAAGTGCCGGCTAGGCATAAGGCAGGGGCGCAAGTGCCGGCTAGGCATAAGGCAGGGGCGCAAGTGCCGGCTAGGCATAAGGCAGGGGCGCAAGTGCCGGCTAGGCATAAGGCAGGGGCGCAAGTGCCGGCTAGGCATAAGGCAGGGGCGCAAGTGCGGGCTAGGCATAAGGCAGGGGCGCAAGTGCGGGCTAGGCATAAGGCAGGGGCGCAAGTGCGGGCTAGGCATAAGGCAGGGGCGCAAGTGCGGGCTAGGCATAAGGCAGGGGCGCAAGTGCGGGCTAGGCATAAGGCAGGGGCGCAAGTGCGGGCTAGGCATAAGGCAGGGGCGCAAGTGCGGGCTAGGCATAAGGCAGGGGCGCAAGTGCGGGCTAGGCATAAGGCAGGGGCGCAAGTGCGGGCTAGGCATAAGGCAGGGGCGCAAGTGCGGGCTAGGCATAAGGCAGGGGCGCAAGTGCGGGCTAGGCATAAGGCAGGGGCTCAAGTGCGGGCTAGGCATAATGCAGGGGCTCAAGTGCGGGCTAGGCATAAGGCAGGGGCACAAGTGCGGGCTAGGCATAAGGCAGGGGCACAAGTGCGGGCTAGGCATAAGGCAGGGGCACAAGTGCTGGCTAGGCATAATGCAGGGGCATAAGTGCGGGCTAGGCTTTAGGCAGGGGCAAAAGTGCAAACTAAGCATAAGGCAGAGGCACAAGTGCAAGCTAGGCATAAGGCAGGGGCACAAGTGCGGGCTAGGCATAAGGCAGGGGCACAAGTGCGGGCTAGGCATAAGGCAGGGGCACAAGTGCGGGCTAGGCATAAGGCAGGGGCACAAGTGCGGGCTAGGCATAAGGCAGGGGCACAAGTGCGGGCTAGGCTTTAGGCAGGGGCACAAGTGCAAACTAAGCATAAGGCAGAGGCACAAGTGCAAGCTAGGCATAAGGCAGGGGCACCTATGCAGGCTAGGCTTAAGGCAGGGGAACAAGTGATGGCTACACATAAGGCATACGGCTAACTCTTTGCACTCTTTGCATAAAGGGATAGGCACCCTTAGGGGTGTGAAGAGCTAGCTTTCACCCTTCTACTCTGTACTTTGTTGTACAGTGCGGAGCCACTCCATAACCCCCATGCTCCAAGCAACCAGGCACATCTTGTCTGTCCTCCGTAAACGGGTAATGCCTTCGTCCCCAATTACAGTCGTGCATGTGCATTCAGATGGGACAAGAGCGAAGAGCGTAAAGCCTGCCCTGTGTGCATAACCAACATGAAGCTAAAGACAAAAAAACAATAATGCAAGGGGCTCAAAAGTGCTGGCTAGGCATAAGGCAGGGGCACAAGTGCTGGCTAGGCATAAGGCAGGGGCACAAGTGCTGGCTAGGCATAAGGCAGGGGCACAAGTGCTGGCTAGGCATAAGGCAGGGGCACAAGTGCGGGCTAGGCATAAGGCAGGGGCACAAGTGCGGGCTAGGCATAAGGCAGGGGCGCAAGTGCGGGCTAGGCATAAGGCAGGGGCGCAAGTGCGGGCTAGGCATAAGGCAGGGGCGCAAGTGCGGGCTAGGCATAAGGCAGGGGCGCAAGTGCGGGCTAGGCATAAGGCAGGGGCGCAAGTGCGGGCTAGGCATAAGGCAGGGGCGCAAGTGCGGGCTAGGCATAAGGCAGGGGCGCAAGTGCGGGCTAGGCATAAGGCAGGGGCGCAAGTGCGGGCTAGGCATAAGGCAGGGGCGCAAGTGCGGGCTAGGCATAAGGCAGGGGCGCAAGTGCGGGCTAGGCATAAGGCAGGGGCGCAAGTGCGGGCTAGGCATAAGGCAGGGGCGCAAGTGCGGGCTAGGCATAAGGCAGGGGCGCAAGTGCGGGCTAGGCATAAGGCAGGGGCGCAAGTGCGGGCTAGGCATAAGGCAGGGGCGCAAGTGCGGGCTAGGCATAAGGCAGGGGCGCAAGTGCGGGCTAGGCATAAGGCAGGGGCGCAAGTGCGGGCTAGGCATAAGGCAGGGGCGCAAGTGCGGCCAAGCATAAGGCAGGGGCACAAGTTCGGGCTAGGCATAAGGCAGGGGCACAAGTGCGGGCTAGGCATAAGGCAGGGGCACAAGTGCGGGCTAGGCATAAGGCAGGGGCACAAGTGCGGGCTAGGCATAAGGCAGGGGCACAAGTGCGGGCTAGGCATAATGCAGGGGCACAAGTGCGGGCTAGGCATAAGGCAGGGGCACAAGTGCGGGCTAGGCATAAGGCAGGGGCACAAGTGCGGGCTAGGCATAAGGCAGGGGCACAAGTGCGGGCTAGGCATAAGGCAGGGGCACAAGTGCGGGCTAGGCATAAGGCAGGGGCACAAGTGCGGGCTAGGCATAAGGCAGGGGCACAAGTGCGGGCTAGGCTTTAGGCAGGTGCACAAGTGCAAACTAAGCATAAGGCAGAGGCACAAGTGCAAGCTAGGCATAAGGCAGGGGCACCTATGCAGGCTAGGCTTAAGGCAGGGGAACAAGTGATGGCTACACATAAGGCATACGGCTAACTCTTTGCACTCTTTGCATAAAGGGATAGGCACCCTTAGGGGTGTGAAGAGATAGCTTTCACCCTTCTACTCTGTACTTTGTTGTACAGTGCGGAGCCACTCCATAACCCCCATGCTCCAAGCAACCAGGCACATCTTGTCTGTCCTCCGTAAATGGGTAATGCCTTCGTCCCCAATTACAGTCGTGTATGTGCATTCAGATGGGACAAGAGCGAAGAGCGTAAAGCCTGCCCTGTGTGCATAACCAACATGAAGCTAAAGACAAAAAAACAATAATGCAAGGGGCTCAAAAGTGCTGGCTAGGCATAAGGCAGGGGCACAAGTGCGGGCTAGGCATAAGGCAGGGGCGCAAGTGCGGGCTAGGCATAAGGCAGGGGCGCAAGTGCGGGCTAGGCATAAGGCAGGGGCGCAAGTGCGGGCTAGGCATAAGGCAGGGGCGCAAGTGCGGGCTAGGCATAAGGCAGGGGCGCAAGTGCGGGCTAGGCATAAGGCAGGGGCGCAAGTGCGGGCTAGGCATAAGGCAGGGGCGCAAGTGCGGGCTAGGCATAAGGCAGGGGCGCAAGTGCGGGCTAGGCATAAGGCAGGGGCGCAAGTGCGGGCTAGGCATAAGGCAGGGGCGCAAGTGCGGGCTAGGCATAAGGCAGGGGCGCAAGTGCGGGCTAGGCATAAGGCAGGGGCGCAAGTGCCGGGTAGGCATAAGGCAGGGGCGCAAGTGCCGGGTAGGCATAAGGCAGGGGCGCAAGTGCCGGCTAGGCATAAGGCAGGGGCGCAAGTGCCGGCTAAGCATAAGGCAGGGGCGCAAGTGCCGGCTAGGCATAAGGCAGGGGCGCAAGTGCCGGCTAGGCATAAGGCAGGGGCGCAAGTGCCGGCTAGGCATAAGGCAGGGGCGCAAGTGCCGGCTAGGCATAAGGCAGGGGCGCAAGTGCCGGCTAGGCATAAGGCAGGGGCGCAAGTGCCGGCTAGGCATAAGGCAGGGCACAAGTGCGGGCTAGGCATAAGGCATGGGCACAAGTGCGGGCTAGGCATAAGGCAGGGGCACAAGTGCGGGCTAGGCATAAGGCAGGGGCACAAGTGCGGGCTAGGCATAAGGCAGGGGCACAAGTGCAGGCTAGGCATAAGGCAGGGGCACAAGTGCGGGCTAGGCATAAGGCAGGGGCAAAAGTGCAGGCTAGGCATAAGGCAGGGCACAAGTGCGGGCTAGGCATAAGGCATAAGCACAAGTGCGGGCTAGGCATAAGGCAGGGGCGCAAGTGCGGGCTAGGCATAAGGCAGGGGCGCAAGTGCGGGCTAGGCATAAGGCAGGGGCGCAAGTGCGGGCTAGGCATAAGGCAGGGGCGCAAGTGCGGGCTAGGCATAAGGCAGGGGCGCAAGTGCGGGCTAGGCATAAGGCAGGGGCGCAAGTGCGGGCTAGGCATAAGGCAGGGGCGCAAGTGCGGGCTAGGCATAAGGCAGGGGCGCAAGTGCGGGCTAGGCATAAGGCAGGGGCGCAAGTGCGGGCTAGGCATAAGGCAGGGGCGCAAGTGCGGGCTAGGCATAAGGCAGGGGCGCAAGTGCGGGCTAGGCATAAGGCAGGGGCGCAAGTGCGGGCTAGGCATAAGGCAGGGGCGCAAGTGCGGGCTAGGCATAAGGCAGGGGCGCAAGTGCGGCCAAGCATAAGGCAGGGGCGCAAGTTCGGGCTAGGCATAAGGCAGGGGCACAAGTGCGGGCTAGGCATAAGGCAGGGGCGCAAGTGCGGGCTAAGCATAAGGCAGGGGCGCAAGTACGGGCTAAGCATAAGGCAGGGGCGCAAGTACGGGCTAGGCATAAGGCAGGGGCGCAAGTGCGGGCTAGGCATAAGGCAGGGGCGCAAGTGCGGGCTAGGCATAAGGCAGGGGCGCAAGTGCGGGCTAGGCATAAGGCAGGGGCGCAAGTGCGGGCTAGGCATAAGTCAGGGGCACAAGTGCGGGCTAGGCATAAGGCAGGGGCACAAGTGCGGGCTAGGCATAAGGCAGGGGCACAAGTGCGGGCTAGGCATAAGGCAGGGGCGCAAGTGCGGGCTAGGCATAAGGCAGGGGCGCAAGTGCGGGCTAGGCATAAGGCAGGGGCTCAAGTGCGGGCTAGGCATAAGGCAGGGGCACAAGTGCGGGCTAGGCATAAGGCAGGGGCACAAGTGCGGGCTAGGCATAAGGCAGGGGCACAAGTGCAGGCTAGGCATAAGGCAGGGGCACAAGTGCTGGCTAGGCATAAGGCAGGGGCGCAAGTGCTGGCTAGGCATAAGGCAGGGGCGCAAGTGCTGGCTAGGCATAAGGCTGGGGAGCAAGTGCTGGCTAGCATAAGGCAGGGGCGCAAGTGCGGGCTAGGCATAAGGCAGGGGCGCAAGTGCGGGCTAGGCATAAGGCAGGGGCCCAAGTGCGGGCTAGGCATAAGGCAGGGGCCCAAGTGCGGGCTAGGCATAAGGCAGGGGCCCAAGTGCGGGCTAGGCATAAGGCAGGGGCCCAAGTGCGGGCTAGGCATAAGGCAGGGGCACAAGTGCGGGCTAGGCATAAGGCAGGGGCACAAGTGCTGGCTAGGCATAAGGCTGGGGCGCAAGTGCTGGCTAGGCATAAGGCAGGGGCGCAAGTGCTGGCTAGGCATAAGGCAGGGGCGCAAGTGCGGGCTAGGCATAAGGCAGGGGCGCAAGTGCAGGCTAGGAATAAGGCAGGGGCGCAAGTGCTGGCTAGGCATAAGGCAGGGGCGCAAGTGCTGGCTAGGCATAAGGCAGGGGCGCAAGTGCTGGCTAGGCATAAGGCAGGGGCGCAAGTGCTGGCTAGGCATAAGGCTGGGGCGCAAGTGCGGGCTAGGCATAAGGCAGGGGCACAAGTGCGGGCTAGGCATAAGGCAGGGGCGCAAGTGCTGGCTAGGCATAAGGCAGGGGCACAAGTGCTGGCTGGGCATAAGGCAGGGGCACAAGTGCTGGCTAGGCATAAGGCAGGGGCACAAGTGCTGGCTAGGCATAAGGCATGGGCACAAGTGCTGGCTAGGCATAAGGCAGGGGCACAAGTGCTGGCTAGGCATAAGGCAGGGGCGCAAGTGCTGGCTAGGCATAAGGCAGGGGCGCAAGTGCTGGCTAGGCATAAGGCTGGGGCGCAAGTGCGGGCTAGGCATAAGGCAGGGGCGCAAGTGCGGGCTAGGCATAAGGCAGGGGCACAAGTGCTGGCTAGGCATAAGGCAGGGGCACAAGTGCTGGCTAGGCATAAGGCAGGGGCACAAGTGCAGGCTAGGCATAAGGCAGGGGCACAAGTGCTGGCTAGGCATAAGGCATGGGCACAAGTGCTGGCTAGGCATAAGGCAGGCGCACAAGTGCTGGCTAGGCATAAGGCAGGGGCACAAGTGCTGGCTAGGCATAAGGCAGGGGCACAAGTGCTGGCTAGGCATAAGGCAGGGGCACAAGTGCTGGCTAAACATAAGGCAGGGGCACATGTGCGGGCTAGGCATAAGGCAGAGGCACAAGTACAAACTAAGCATAAGGCAGAGGCACAAGTGCAAGCTGGGCATAAGGCAGGGGCACCTATGCAGGCTAGGCTTAAGGCAGGGTCACAAGTGATGGCTACACAAGGCATACGGCTAACTCTTTGCACTCTTTGCATAAAGGGATAGTCACCCTTAGGGGTGAAGAGCTAGCTTTCACCCCTCTACTCTGTACTTTGTTGTACAGTGCTGAGCCACTCCATAACCCCCATGCTCCAAGCAACCAGGCACATCTTGTCTGTCCTCCGTAAATGGGTAATGCCTTCGTCCCCAATTACAGTCGTGCATGTGCATTCAGACGGGACAAGAGCGAAGAGCATAAAGCCTGCCCTGTGTGCATAACCAACATGAAGCTAAAGACAAAAAAAACAATAATGCAAGGGGCTTAAAAGTGCTGGCTAGGCATAAGGCAGGGGCACAAGTGCTGGCTAGGCATAAGGCAGGGGCACAAGTGCTGGCTAGGCATAAGGCAGGGGCTCAAGTACAGGCTAGGCATAAGGCAGGGGCACAAGTACAGGCTAGGCATAAGGCAGGGGCACAAGTGCTGGCTAGGCATAAGGCAGGGGCACAAGTGCTGGCTAGGCATAAGGCAGGGGCACAAGTGCGGGCTAGGCATAAGGCACGGGCACAAGTGCGGGCTAGGCATAAGGCAGGGGCACAAGTGCGGGCTAGGCATAAGGCAGGGGCACAAGTGCGGGCTAGGCATAAGGCAGGGGCACAAGTGCGGGCTAGGCATAAGGCAGGGGCACAAGTGCGGGCTAGGCATAAGGCAGGGGCACAAGTGCGGGCTAGGCATAAGGCAGGGGCACAAGTGCGGGCTAGGCATAAGGCAGGGGCACAAGTGCGGGCTAGGCATAAGGCAGGGGCACAAGTGCGGGCTAGGCATAAGGCAGGGGCACAAGTGCGGGCTAGGCATAAGGCAGGGGCACAAGTGCGGGCTAGGCATAAGGCAGGGGCACAAGTGCGGGCTAGGCATAAGGCAGGGGCACAAGTGCGGGCTAGGCATAAGGCAGGGGCACAAGTGCGGGCTAGGCATAAGGCAGGGACACAAGTGCGGGCTAGGCATAAGGCAGGGGCACAAGTGCGGGCTAGGCATAAGGCAGGGGCACAAGTGCGGGCTAGGCATAAGGCAGGGGCACAAGTGCGGGCTAGGCATAAGGCAGGGGCACAAGTGCGGGCTAGGCATAAGGCAGGGGCACAAGTGCGGGCTAGGCATAAGGCAGAGGCACAAGTGCGGGCTAGGCATAAGGCAGGGGCACAAGTGCGGGCTAGGCATAAGGCAGGGGCACAAGTGCGGGCTAGGCATAAGGCAGGGGCACAAGTGCGGGCTAGGCATAAGGCAGGGGCACACGTGCAGGCTAGGCATAAGGCAGGGGCACAAGTGCGGGCTAGGCATAAGGCAGGGGCACAAGTGCGGGCTAGGCATAAGGCAGGGGCACAAGTGCGGGCTAGGCATAAGGCAGGGGCACAAGTGCGGGCTAGGCATAAGGCAGGGGCACAAGTGCGGGCTAGGCATAAGGCAGGGGCACAAGTGCGGGCTAGGCATAAGGCAGGGGCACAAGTGCGGGCTAGGCATAAGGCAGGGGCACAAGTGCGGGCTAGGCATAAGGCAGGGGCACAAGTGCGGGCTAGGCATAAGGCAGGGGCACAAGTGCGGGCTAGGCATAAGGCAGGGGCACAAGTGCGGGCTAGGCATAAGGCAGGGGCACAAGTGCGGGCTAGGCATAAGGCAGGGGCACAAGTGCGGGCTAGGCATAAGGCAGGGGCACAAGTGCAAACTAAGCATAAGGCAGAGGCACAAGTGCGAGCTAGGCATAAGGCAGGGGCACCTATGCAGGCTAGGCTTAAGGCAGGGGCACCTATGCAGGCTAGGCTTAAGGCAGGGGCACAAGTGATGGCTACACATAAGGCATACGGCTAACTCTTTGCACTCTTTGCATAATGGGATAGGCACCCTTAGGGGTGAAGAGCTAGCTTTCACCCCTCTACTCTGTACTTTGTTGTACAGTGCGGAGCCACTCCATAACCCCCATGCTCCAAGCGACCAGGCACATCTTGTCTGTCCTCCGTAAATGGGTAATGCCTTCGTCCCTAATTACAGTCGTGCATGTGCATTCAGAAGGGACAAGAGAGAAGAGCGTAAAGCCTGCCCTGTGTGCATAACCAACATGAAGCTAAAGACAAAAAAACAATAATGCAAGGGGCTCAAAAGTGCTGGCTAGGCATAAGGCAGGGGCACAAGTGCTGGCTAGGCATAAGGCAGGGGCACAAGTGCTGGCTAGGCATAAGGCAGGGGCACAAGTGTAGGTTAGGCATAAGGAAGGGGCACAAGTGCTGGCTAGGCATAAGGCAGGGGTACAAGTGCTGCCTAGGCATCAGGCAGGGGCAAAAGTGCTGGCTAGGCATAAGGCAGGGGCACAAATGCAGGCTAGGCATAAGGCAGGGGCACAAGTGCAGGCTAGGCATAAGGCAGGGGCACAAGTGCAGGCTAGGCATAAGGCAGGGGCACAAGTGCAGGCTAGGCATAAGGCAGGGGCACAAGTGCAGGCTAGGCATAAGGCAGGGGCACAAGTGCAGGCTAGGCAGAAGGCAGGGGCACAAGTGGTGGCTAGGCATAAGGCAGGGGAACAAGTGCTGGCTAGGCATAAGGCAGGGGCACAAGTGGTGGCTAGGCATAAGGCAGGGGCACGAGTGCTGGCTAGTCATAAGGCAGGGGCACGAGTGCTGGCTAGGCATAAGGCAGGGGCACGAGTGCTGGCTAGGCATAAGGCAGGGGTACAAGTGCTGGCTAGGCATAAGGCAGGGGCACAAATGCAGGCTAGGCATAAGGCAGGGGCACAAGTGGTGGCTAGGCATAAGGCAGGGGAACAAGTGCTGGCTAGGCATAAGGCAGGGGCACGAGTGCTGGCTAGGCATAAGGCAGGGGCACGAGTGCTGGCTAGGCATAAGGCAGGGGCACGAGTGCTGGCTAGGCATAAGGCAGGGGCACAAGTGCTGCCTAGGCATAAGGCAGGGGCACACGTGCAGGCTAGGCATAAGGCAGGGGCACACGTGCAGGCTAGGCATAAGGCAGGGGCACACGTGCAGGCTAGGCATAAGGCATCGGCACACGTGCAGGCTAGGCATAAGGCAGGGGCACACGTGCAGGCTAGGCATAAGGCAGGGGCACACGTGCAGGCTAGGCATAAGGCAGGGGCACACGTGCAGGCTAGGCATAACGCAGGGGCACACGTGCAGGCTAGGCAAAACGCAGGGGCATAACGCAGGGGCACAAGTGCAGGCTAGGCATAAGGCAGGGGCACAAGTGCAGGCTAGGCATAAGGCAGGGGCACAAGTGCAGGCTAGGCATAAGGCAGGGGCACAAGTGCAGGCTAGGCATAAGGCAGGGGCACAAGTGCAGGCTAGGCATAAGGCAGGGGCACAAGTGCAGGCTAGGCATCAGGCAGGGGCAAAAGTGCTGGCTAGGCATAAGGCAGGGGCACAAATGCAGGCTAGGCATAAGGCAGGGTCACAAGTGCAGGCTAGGCATAAGGCAGGGGCACAAGTGCAGGCTAGGCATAAGGCAGGGGCACAAGTGGTGGCTAGGCATAAGGCAGGGGAACAAGTGCTGGCTAGGCGCAAGGCAGGGGCACGAGTGCTGGTTAGGCATAAGGCAGGGGCACGAGTGCTGGCTAGGCATAAGGCAGGGGCACGAGTGCTGGCTAGGCATAAGGCAGGGGTACAAGTGCTGCCTAGGCATCAGGCAGGGGCAAAAGTGCTGGCTAGGCATAAGGCAGGGGCACAAATGCAGGCTAGGCATAAGGCAGGGGCACAAGTGGTGGCTAGGCATAAGGCAGGGGAACAAGTGCTGGCTAGGCATAAGGCAGGGGAACGAGTGCTGGCTAGGCATAAGGCAGGGGCACGAGTGCTGGCTAGGCATAAGGCAGGGGCACAAGTGCTGGCTAGGCATAAGGCAGGGGTACAAGTGCTGCCTAGGCATCAGGCAGGGGCAAAAGTGCTGGCTAGGCATAAGGCAGGGGCACAAGTGCTGCCTAGGCATAAGGCAGGGGCACACGTGCAGGCTAGGCATAAGGCAGGGGAACAAGTGCTGGCTAGGCATAAGGCAGGGGCACGAGTGCTGGCTAGGCATAAGGCAGGGGCACAAGTGCTGGCTAGGCATAAGGCAGGGGTACAAGTGCTGGCTAGGCATAAGGCAGGGGTACAAGTGCTGCCTAGGCATCAGGCAGGGGCAAAAGTGCTGGCTAGGCATAAGGCAGGGGCATAAATGCAGGCTAGGCATAAGGCAGGGGCACAAGTGCAGGCTAGGCATAAGGCAGGGGCACAAGTGCAGGCTAGGCATAAGGCAGGGGCACAAGTGCAGGCTAGGCATAAGGCAGGGGCACACGTGCAGGCTAGGCATAAGGCAGGGGCACACGTGCAGGCTAGGCATAAGGCAGGGGCACACGTGCAGGCTAGGCATAAGGCAGGGGCACACGTGCAGGCTAGGCATAAGGCAGGGGCACACGTGCAGGCTAGGCATAAGGCATCGGCACACGTGCAGGCTAGGCATAAGGCAGGGGCACACGTGCAGGCTAGGCATAAGGCAGGGGCACACGTGCAGGCTAGGCATAAGGCAGGGGCACACGTGCAGGCTAGGCATAAGGCAGGGGCACACGTGCAGGCTAGGCATAAGGCAGGGGCACACGTGCAGGCTAGGCATAACGCAGGGGCACACGTGCAGGCTAGGCATAACGCAGGGGCACAAGTGCAGGCTAGGCATAAGGCAGGGGCACAGGTGCAGGCTAGGCATAAGGCAGGGGCACAAGTGCAGGCTAGGCATAAGGCAGGGGCACAAGTGCAGGCTAGGCATAAGGCAGGGGCACAAGTGCAGGCTAGGCATAAGGCAGGGGCACAAGTGCAGGCTAGGCATCAGGCAGGGGCAAAAGTGCTGGCTAGGCATAAGGCAGGGGCACAAATGCAGGCTAGGCATAAGGCAGGGGCACAAGTGCAGGCTAGGCATAAGGCAGGGGCACAAGTGCAGGCTAGGCATAAGGCAGGGGCACAAGTGCAGGCTAGGCATAAGGCAGGGGCACAAGTGCAGGCTAGGCATAAGGCAGGGACACAAGTGGTGGCTAGGCATAAGGCAGGGGCACGAGTGCTGGCTAGGCATAAGGCAGGGGCACGAGTGCTGGCTAGGCATAAGGCAGGGGCACGAGTGCTGGCTAGGCATAAGGCAGGGGCAAGAGTGCTGGCTAGGCATAAGGCAGGGGAACGAGTGCTGGCTAGGCATAAGGCAGGGGCACGAGTGCTGGCTATGCATAAGGCAGGGGCACAAGTGCTGGCTAGGCATAAGGCAGGGGCACAAGTGCTGGCTAGGCATAAGGCAGGGGCACGAGTGCTGGCTAGGCATAAGGCAGGGGCACGAGTGCTGGCTAGGCATAAGGCAGGGGCACGAGTGCTGGCTTGGCATAAGGCAGGGGCACGAGTGCTGGCTAGGCATAAGGCAGGGGCACGAGTGCTGGCTAGGCATAAGGCAGGGGCACGAGTGCTGGCTAGGCATAAGGCAGGGGCACGAGTGCTGGCTAGGCATAAGGCAGGGGCACGAGTGCAGGCTAGGCATAAGGCAGGGGCACGAGTGCAGGCTAGGCATAAGGCAGGGGCACGAGTGCAGGCTAGGCATAAGGCATGGGCACGAGTGCTGGCTAGGCATAAGGCAGGGGCACGAGTGCAGGCTAGGCATAAGGCAGGGGCACGAGTGCAGGCTAGGCATAAGGCAGGGGCACGAGTGCAGGCTAGGCATAAGGCAGGGGCACAAGTGCAGGCTAGGCATAAGGCAGGGGCACAAGTGCAGGCTAGGCATAAGGCAGGGGCACAAGTGCAGGCTAGGCATAAGGCAGGGGCACAAGTGCAGGCTAGGCATAAGGCAGGGGCACAAGTGCAGGCTAGGCATAAGGCAGGGGCACAAGTGTAGGCTAGGCATAAGGCAGGGGCACAAGTGCAGGCTAGGCATAAGACAGGGGCACAAGTGCAGGCTAGGCATAAGACAGGGGCACAAGTGCAGGCTAGGCATAAGGCAGGGGCACAAGTGCAGGCTAGGCATAAGGCAGGGGCACAAGTGCGGGCTAGGCATAAGGCAGGGGCACAAGTGCGGGCTAGGCATAAGGCAGGGGCACAAGTGCGGGCTAGGCATAAGGCAGGGGCACAAGTGCGGGCTAGGCATAAGGCAGGGGCACAAGTGCTGGCTAGGCATAAGGCAGGGGCACAAGTGCTGGCTAGGCATAAGGCAGGGGCACAAGTGCAGGCTAGGCTTTAGGCAGGGGCACAAGTACAAACTAAGCATAAGGCAGAGGCACAAGTGCAAGCTAGGCATAAGGCAGGGGCACCTATGCAGGCTAGGCTTAAGGCAGGGGCACAAGTGATGGCTACACATAAGGCATACAGCTAACTCTTTGCACTCTTTGCATAAAGGGATAGGCACCCTTAGGGGTGAAGAGCTAGCTTTCACCCCTCTACTCTGTACTTCGTTGTACAGTGCGGAGCCACTCCATAACCCCCATGAACCAAGCGACCAGGCACATCTTGTCTGTCCTCCGTAAATGGGTAATGCCTTTGTCCCCAATTACAGTTGTGCATGTGCATTCAGACGGGACAAGAGCGAAGAGCGTAAAGCCTGCCCTGTGTGCATAACCAACATGAAGCTAAAGACAAAAAAACAATAATGCAAGGGGCTCAAAAGTGCTGGCTAGGCATAAGGCAGGGGCACAAGTGCTGGCTAGGCATAAGGCAGGGGCACAAGTGCTGGCTAGGCATAAGGCAGGGGCACAAGTGCTGGCTAGGCATAAGGCAGGGGCACAAGTGCTGGCTAGGCATAAGGCAGGGGCACAAGTGCTGGCTAGGCATAAGGCAGGGGCACAAGTGCTGGCTAGGCATAAGGCAGGGGCACAAGTGCGGGCTAGGCATAAGGCAGGGGCACAAGTGCGGGCTAGGCATACGGCAGGGGCACAAGTGCAGGCTAGGCATAAGGCAGGGGCACAAGTGCAGGCTAGGCATAAGGCAGGGGCACAAGTGCAGGCTAGGCATAAGGCAGGGGCACAAGTGCAGGCTAGGCATAAGGCAGGGGCACAAGTGCAGGCTAGGCATAAGGCAGGGGCACAAATGCAGGCTAGGCATAAAGCAGGGGCACAAGTGCAGGCTAGGCATAAGGCAGGGCACAAGTGCAGGCTAGGCATAAGGCAGGGCACAAGTGCAGGCTAGGCATAAGGCAGGGGCACAAGTGCGGGCTAGGCATAAGGCAGGGGCACAAGTGCGGGCTAGGCATAAGGAGGGGCACAAGTGCAAACTAAGCATAAGGCAGAGGCACAAGTGCAGGCTAGGCATAAGGCAGAAGCACAAGTGCAGGCTAGGCATAAGGCAGGGGCACAAGTGCTGGCTAGGCATAAGGCAGGGGCACAAGTGCTGGCTAGGCATAAGGCAGGGGCACAAGTGCAGGCTAGGCATAAGGCAGGGCACAAGTGCAGGCTAGGCATAAGGCAGGGCACAAGTGCAGGCTAGGCATAAGGCAGGGCACAAGTGCAGGCTAGGCATAAGGCAGGGGCACAAGTGCGGGCTAGGCATAAGGCAGGGGCACAAGTGCGGGCTAGGCATAAGGCAGGGGCACAAGTGCAAACTAAGCATAAGGCAGAGGCACAAGTGCAGGCTAGGCATAAGGCAGAAGCACAAGTGCAGGCTAGGCATAAGGCAGGGGCACAAGTGCAGGCTAGGCATAAGGCAGGGGCACAAGTGCTGGCTAGGCATAAGGCAGGGGCACAAGTGCTGGCTAGGCATAAGGCAGGGGCACAAGTGCTGGCTAGGCATAAGGCAGGGGCACAAGTGCTGGCTAGGCATAAGGCAGGGGCACAAGTGCAGGCTAGGCATAAGGCAGGGGCACAAGTGCAGGCTAGGCATAAGGCAGGGGCACAAGTGCAGGCTAGGCATAAGGCAGGGGCACAAGTGCAGGCTAGGCATAAGGCAGGGGCACAAGTGAAAACTAAGCATAAGGCAGAGGCACAAGTGCAGGCTAGGCATAAGGCAGAAGCACAAGTGCAGGCTAGGCATAAGGCAGGGGCACAAGTGCTGGCTAGGCATAAGGCAGGGGCACAAGTGCAGGCTAGGCATAAGGCAGGGGCACAAGTGCAGGCTAGGCATAAGGCAGGGGCACAAGTGCAGGCTAGGCATAAGGCAGGGGCAAAAGTGCAGGCTAGGCATAAGGCAGGGGCACAAGTGCGGGCTAGGCATAAGGCAGGGGCACAAGTGCGGGCTAGGCATAAGGCAGGGGCACAAGTGAAAACTAAGCATAAGGCAGAGGCACAAGTGCAGGCTAGGCATAAGGCAGAAGCACAAGTGCAGGCTAGGCATAAGGCAGGGGCACAAGTGCAGGCTAGGCATAAGGCAGGGGCACAAGTGCTGGCTAGGCATAAGGCAGGGGCACAAGTGCTGGCTAGGCATAAGGCAGGGGCACAAGTGCTGGCTAGGCATAAGGCAGGGGCACAAGTGCTGGCTAGGCATAAGGCAGGGGCACAAGTGCAGGCTAGGCATAAGGCAGGGGCACAAGTGCAGGCTAGGCATAAGGCAGGGGCACAAGTGCAGGCTAGGCATAAGGCAGGGGCACAAGTGCAGGCTAGGCATAAGGCAGGGGCACAAGTGAAAACTAAGCATAAGGCAGAGGCACAAGTGCAGGCTAGGCATAAGGCAGAAGCACAAGTGCAGGCTAGGCATAAGGCAGGGGCACAAGTGCTGGCTAGGCATAAGGCAGGGGCACAAGTGCAGGCTAGGCATAAGGCAGGGGCACAAGTGCAGGCTAGGCATAAGGCAGGGGCACAAGTGCAGGCTAGGCATAAGGCAGGGGCAAAAGTGCAGGCTAGGCATAAGGCAGGGGCAAAAGTGCGGGCTAGGCATAAGGCAGGGGCACAAGTGCAGGCTAGGCATAAGGCAGGGGCACAAGTGCAGGCTAGGCATAAGGCAGGGGCACAAGTGCTGGCTAGGCATAAGGCAGGGGCACAAGTGCTGGCTAGGCATAAGGCAGGGGCACAAGTGCTGGCTAGGCATGAGGCAGGGGCACAAGTGCTGGCTAGGCATAAGGCAGGGGTACAAGTGCTGGCTAGGCATAAGGCAGGGGCACAAGTGCTGGCTAGGCATAAGGCAGGGGCACAAGTGCTGGCTAGGCGTAAGGCAGGGGCACAAGTGCGGGCTAGTCTTTAGGCAGGGGCACAAGTGCAAACTAAGCATAAGGCAGAGGCACAAGTGCAGGCTAGGCATAAGGCAGGGGCACAAGTGCAGGCTAGGCATAAGGCAGGAGCACAAGTGCAGGCTAGGCATCAGACAGGGGCACAAGTGCAGGCTAGGCATAAGGCAGGGGCACAAGTGCTGGCTAGGCATAAGGGAGGGGCACAAGTGCTGGCTAGGCATAAGGCAGGGGCACAAGTGCTGGCTAGGCATAAGGCAGGGGCACAAGTGCTGGCCAGGCATAAGGCAGGGGCACAAGTGCTGGCTAGGCTTAAGGCAGGGGCACAAGTGCGGGCTAGGCATAAGGCAGGGGCACAAGAGCGGGCTAGGCATAAGGCAGGGGCACAAGTGCGGGCTAGGCATAAGGCAGGGGCACAAGTGCTGGCTAGGCATAAGACAGGAGCACAAGTGCAGGCTAGGCATAAGGCAGGGGCACAAGTGCAGGCTAGGCATAAGGCAGGGGCACAAGTGCAGGCTAGGCATAAGGCAGGGGCACAAGTGCTGGCTAGGCATAAGGCAGGGGCACAAGTGCTGGCTAGGCATAAGGCAGGGGCACAAGTGCTGGCTAGGCATAAGGCAGGGGCACAAGTGCTGGCTAGGCATAAGGCAGGGGCACAAGTGCTGGCTAGGCATAAGGCAGGGGCACAAGTGCAGGCTAGGCATAAGGCAGGGGCACAAGTGCTGGCTAGGCATAAGGCAGGGGTACAAGTGCTGCCTAGGCATCAGGCAGGGGCAAAAGTGCTGGCTAGGCATAAGGCAGGGGCAAAAGTGCTGGCTAGGCATAAGGCAGGGGCACAAATGCAGGCTAGGCATAAGGCAGGGGCACAAATGCAGGCTAGGCATAAGGCAGGGGCACAAGTGCAGGATAGGCATAAGGCAGGGGCACAAGTGGTGGCTAGGCATAAGGCAGGGGCACAAATGCTGGCTAGGCATAAGGCAGGGGCACAAGTGCTGGCTAGGCATAAGGCAGGGGCACAAGTGCGGGCTAGGCTTTAGGCAGGGGCTTAAGTGCTGGCTAGGCATAAGGCAGGGGCACAAGTGCTGGCTAGGCATAAGGCAGGGGCACAAGTGCGGGCTAGGCTTTAGGCAGGGGCACAAGTACAAACTAAGCATAAGGCAGAGGCACAAGTGCAAGCTAGGCATAAGGCAGGGGCACCTATGCAGGCTAGGCTTAAGGCAGGGGCACAAGTGATGGCTACACATAAGGCATACAGCTAACTCTTTGCACTCTTTGCATAAAGGGATAGGCACCCTTAGGGGTGAAGAGCTAGCTTTCACCCCTCTACTCTGTACTTTGTTGTTCAGTGCAAAGCCAGTCCATAACCCCCATGCTCCAAGCGACCAGGCACATCTTGTCTGTCCTCCGTAAATGGGTAATGCCTTCGTCCCCAATTACAGTCGTGCATGTGCATTCAGACGGGACAAGAGCGAAGAGCGTAAAGCCTGCCCTGTGTGCATAACCAACATGAAGCTAAAGACAAAAAAACAATAATGCAAGGGGCTCAAAAGTGCTGGCTAGGCATAAGGCAGGGGCACAAGTGCTGGCTAGGCATAAGGCAGGGGCACAAGTGCTGGCTAGGCATAAGGCAGGGACACAAGTGCTGGCTAGGCATAAGGCAGGGGCACAAGTGCGGGCTAGGCATAAGGCAGGGGCACAAGTGCGGGCTAGGCATAAGGCAGGGGCACAAGTGCGGGCTAGGCATAAGGCAGGGGCACAAGTGCAAGCTAGGCATAAGGCAGGGGCACAAGTGCAAGCTAGGCATAAGGCAGGGGCACAAGTGCAGGCTAGGCATAAGGCAGGGGCACAAGTGCTGGCTAGGCATAAGGCAGGGGCACAAGTGCTGGCTAGGCATAAGGCAGGGGCACAAGTGCTGGCTAGGCATAAGGCAGGGGCACAAGTGCGGGCTAGGCATAAGGCAGGGGCACAAGTGCGGGCTAGGCATAAGGCAGGGGCACAAGTGCGGGCTAGGCATAAGGCAGGGGCACAAGTGCGGGCTAGGCATAAGGCAGGGGCACAAGTGCGGGCTAGGCATAAGGCAGGGGCACAAGTGCGGGCTAGCCATAAGGCAGGGGCACAAGTGCGGGCTAGGCATAAGGCAGGGGCACAAGTGCGGGCTAGGCATAAGGCAGGGGCACAAGTGCGGGCTAGGCATAAGGCAGGGGCACAAGTGCGGGCTAGGCATAAGGCAGGGGCACAAGTGCGGGCTAGGCATAAGGCAGGGGCACAAGTGCGGGCTAGGCATAAGGCAGGGGCACAAGTGCGGGCTAGGCATAAGGCAGGGGCACAAGTGCGGGCTAGGCATAAGGCAGGGGCACAAGTGCGGGCTAGGCAGAAGGCAGGGGCACAAGTGCGGGCTAGGCAGAAGGCAGGGGCACAAGTGCGGGCTAGGCAGAAGGCAGGGGCACAAGTGCGGGCTAGGCAGAAGGCAGGGGCACAAGTGCGGGCTAGGCAGAAGGCAGGGGCACAAGTGCGGGCTAGGCAGAAGGCAGGGGCACAAGTGCGGGCTAGGCAGAAGGCAGGGGCACAAGTGCGGGCTAGGCAGAAGGCAGGGGCACAAGTGCGGGCTAGGCAGAAGGCAGGGGCACAAGTGCGGGCTAGGCAGAAGGCAGGGGCACAAGTGCGGGCTAGGCAGAAGGCAGGGGCACAAGTGCGGGCTAGGCAGAAGGCAGGGGCACAAGTGCGGGCTAGGCAGAAGGCAGGGGCACAAGTGCTGGCTAGGCATAAGGCAGGGGCACAAGTGCTGGCTTGGCATAAGGCAGGGGCACAAGTGCTGGCTAGGCATAAGGCAGGGGCACAAGTGCTGGCTAGGCATAAGGCAGGGGCACAAGTGCTGGCTAGGCATAAGGCAGGGGCACAAGTGCTGGCTAGGCATAAGGCAGGGGCACAAGTGCTGGCTAGGCATAAGGCAGGGGCACAAGTGCTGGCTAGGCATAAGGCAGGGGCACAAGTGCTGGCTAGGCATAAGGCAGGGGCACAAGTGCTGGCTAGGCGTAAGGCAGGGGCACAAGTGCTGGCTAGGCGTAAGGCAGGGGCACAAGTGCTGGCTAGGCGTAAGGCAGGGGCACAAGTGCTGGCTAGGCGTAAGGCAGGGGCACAAGTGCTGGCTAGGCGTAAGGCAGGGGCACAAGTGCTGGCTAGGCGTAAGGCAGGGGCACAAGTGCTGGCTAGGCGTAAGGCAGGGGCACAAGTGCAAACTAAGCATAAGGCAGAGGCACAAGTGCAGGCTAGGCATAAGGCAGGGGCACAAGTGCAGGCTAGACATAAGGCAGGAGCACAAGTGCAGGCTAGGCATAAGACAGGGGCACAAGTGCTGGCTAGGCATAAGGCAGGGGCACAAGTGCTGGCTAGGCATAAGGCAGGGGCACAAGTGCTGGCTAGGCATAAGGCAGGGACACAAGTGCTGGCTAGGCATAAGGCAGGGGCACAAGTGCGGGCTAGGCATAAGGCAGGGGCACAAGTGCGGGCTAGGCATAAGGCAGGGGCACAAGTGCGGGCTAGCCATAAGGCAGGGGCACAAGTGCGGGCTAGGCATAAGGCAGGGGCACAAGTGCGGGCTAGGCATAAGGCAGGGGCACAAGTGCGGGCTAGGCATAAGGCAGGGGCACAAGTGCGGGCTAGGCATAAGGCAGGGGCACAAGTGCGGGCTAGGCATAAGGCAGGGGCACAAGTGCGGGCTAGGCATAAGGCAGGGGCACAAGTGCGGGCTAGGCATAAGGCAGGGGCACAAGTGCGGGCTAGGCAGAAGGCAGGGGCACAAGTGCGGGCTAGGCAGAAGGCAGGGGCACAAGTGCGGGCTAGGCAGAAGGCAGGGGCACAAGTGCGGGCTAGGCAGAAGGCAGGGGCACAAGTGCGGGCTAGGCAGAAGGCAGGGGCACAAGTGCGGGCTAGGCAGAAGGCAGGGGCACAAGTGCGGGCTAGGCAGAAGGCAGGGGCACAAGTGCGGGCTAGGCAGAAGGCAGGGGCACAAGTGCGGGCTAGGCAGAAGGCAGGGGCACAAGTGCGGGCTAGGCAGAAGGCAGGGGCACAAGTGCGGGCTAGGCAGAAGGCAGGGGCACAAGTGCGGGCTAGGCAGAAGGCAGGGGCACAAGTGCGGGCTAGGCAGAAGGCAGGGGCACAAGTGCGGGCTAGGCAGAAGGCAGGGACACAAGTGCTGGCTAGGCGTAAGGCAGGGGCACAAGTGCTGGCTAGGCGTAAGGCAGGGGCACAAGTGCTGGCTAGGCGTAAGGCAGGGGCACAAGTGCTGGCTAGGCGTAAGGCAGGGGCACAAGTGCTGGCTAGGCGTAAGGCAGGGGCACAAGTGCAAACTAAGCATAAGGCAGAGGCACAAGTGCAGGCTAGGCATAAGGCAGGGGCACAAGTGCAGGCTAGACATAAGGCAGGAGCACAAGTGCAGGCTAGGCATAAGACAGGGGCACAAGTGCTGGCTAGGCATAAGGCAGGGGCACAAGTGCTGGCTAGGCATAAGGCAGGGGCACAAGTGCTGGCTAGGCATAAGGCAGGGGCACAAGTGCTGGCTAGGCATAAGGCAGGGGCACAAGTGCTGGCTAGGCATAAGGCAGGGGCACAAGTGCTGGCTAGGCATAAGGCAGGGGCACAAGTGCGGGCTAGGCATAAGGCAGGGGCACAAGTGCAGGCAAGGCATAAGGCAGGGGCACAAGTGCGGGCTAGGCATAAGGCAGGGGCACAAGTGCGGGCTAGGCATAAGGCAGGGGCACAAGTGCGGGCTAGGCATAAGGCAGGGGCACAAGTGCTGGCTAGGCATAAGGCAGGAGCACAAGTGCAGGCTAGGCATAAGGCAGGGGCACAAGTGCTGGCTAGGCATAAGGCAGGGGCACAAGTGCAGGCTAGGCATAAGGCAGGGCACAAGTGCGGGCTAGGCATAAGGCAGGGGCACAAGTGCGGGCTAGGCATAAGGCAGGGGCACAAGTGCGGGCTAGGCATAAGGCAGGGGCACAAGTGCGGGCTAGGCATAAGGCAGGGGCACAAGTGCTGGCTAGGCATGAGGCAGGGGCACAAGTGCTGGCTAGGCATGAGGCAGGGGCACAAGTGCTGGCTAGGCATGAGGCAGGGGCACAAGTGCTGGCTAGGCATAAGGCAGGGGCACAAGTGCTGTCTAGGCATAAGGCAGGGGCACAAGTGCTGGCTAGGCATAAGGCAGGGGCACAAGTGCTGGCTAGGCATAAGGCAGGGGCACAAGTGCTGGCTAGGCATAAGGCAGGGGCACAAGTGCTGGCTAGGCATAAGGCAGGGGCACAAGTGCTGGCTAGGCATAAGGCAGGGGATCAAGTGCGGGCTAGTTTTTAGGCAGGGGCACAAGTGCAAACTAAGCATAGGGCAGAGGCACAAGTGCAGGCTAGGCATAAGGCAGTGGCACAAGTGCAGGCTAGGCATAAGGCAGGAGCACAAGTGCAGGCTAGGCATAAGACAGGGGCACAAGTGCAGGCTAGGCATAAGGCAGGGGCACAAGTGCAGGCTAGGCATAAGGCAGGGGCACAAGTGCAGGCTAGGCATAAGGCAGGGGCACAAGTGCTGGCTAGGCATAAGGCAGGGGCACAAGTGCTGGCTAGGCATAAGGCAGGGGCACAAGTGCTGGCTAGGCATAAGGCAGGGGCACAAGTGCTGGCTAGGCATAAGGCAGGGGCACAAGTGCTGGCTAGGCATAAGGCAGGGGCACAAGTGCTGGCTAGGCATAAGGCAGGGGCACAAGTGCTGGCTAGGCATAAGGCAGGGGCACAAGTGCTGGCTAGGCATAAGGCAGGGGCACAAGTGCTGGCTAGGCATAAGGCAGGGGCACAAGTGCTGGCTAGGCATAAGGCAGGGGCACAAGTGCTGGCTAGGCATAAGGCAGGGGCACAAGTGCTGGCTAGGCGTAAGGCAGGGGCACAAGTGCTGGCTAGGCGTAAGGCAGGGGCACAAGTGCTGGCTAGGCGTAAGGCAGGGGCACAAGTGCTGGCTAGGCGTAAGGCAGGGGCACAAGTGCTGGCTAGGCGTAAGGCAGGGGCACAAGTGCTGGCTAGGCGTAAGGCAGGGGCACAAGTGCTGGCTAGGCGTAAGGCAGGGGCACAAGTGCTGGCTAGGCGTAAGGCAGGGGCACAAGTGCTGGCTAGGCGTAAGGCAGGGGCACAAGTGCTGGCTAGGCGTAAGGCAGGGGCTCAAGTGCAAACTAAGCATAAGGCAGAGGCACAAGTGCAGGCTAGGCATAAGGCAGGGGCACAAGTGCAGGCTAGACATAAGGCAGGAGCACAAGTGCAGGCTAGGCATAAGACAGGGGCACAAGTGCTGGCTAGGCATAAGGCAGGGACACAAGTGCTGGCTAGGCATAAGGCAGGGGCACAAGTGCGGGCTAGGCATAAGGCAGGGGCACAAGTGCGGGCTAGGCATAAGGCAGGGGCACAAGTGCGGGCAAGGCATAAGGCAGGGGCACAAGTGCTGGCTAGGCATAAGGCAGGGGCACAAGTGCTGGCTAGGCATAAGGCAGGGGCACAAGTGCTGGCTAGGCATAAGGCAGGGGCACAAGTGCGGGCTAGGCATAAGGCAGGGGCACAAGTGCGGGCTAGGCATAAGGCAGGGGCACAAGTGCGGACTAGGCATAAGGCAGGGGCACAAGTGCGGGCTAGGCATAAGGCAGGGGCACAAGTGCGGGCTAGGCATAAGGCAGGGGCACAAGTGCGGGCTAGGCATAAGGCAGGGGCACAAGTGCGGGCTAGGCATAAGGCAGGGGCACAAGTGCGGGCTAGGCATAAGGCAGGGGCACAAGTGCTGGCTAGGCATAAGGCAGGGGCACAAGTGCTGGCTAGGCATAAGGCAGGGGCACAAGTGCTGGCTAGGCATAAGGCAGGGGCACAAGTGCTGGCTAGGCATAAGGCAGGGGCACAAGTGCTGGCTAGGCATAAGGCAGGGGCACAAGTGCGGGCTAGTTTTTAGGCAGGGGCACAAGTGCAAACTAAGCATAGAGCAGAGGCACAAGTGCAGGCTAGGCATAAGGCAGGGGCACAAGTGCTGGCTAGGCATAAGGCAGGGGCACAAGTGCTGGCTAGGCATGAGGCAGGGGCACAAGTGCTGGCTAGGCGTAAGGCAGGGGCACAAGTGCTGGCTAGGCGTAAGGCTGGGGCACAAGTGCGGGCTAGTCTTTAGGCAGGGGCACAAGTGCAAACTAAGCATAAGGCAGAGGCACAAGTGCAGGCTAGGCATAAGACAGGGGCACAAGTGCAGGCTAGGCATAAGGCAGGAGCACAAGTGCAGGCTAGGCATAAGACAGGGGCACAAGTGCAGGCTAGGCATAAGGCAGGGGCACAAGTGCAGGCAAGGCATAAGGCAGGGGCACAAGTGCTGGCTAGGCATAAGGCAGGGGCACAAGTGCTGGCTAGGCATAAGGCAGGGGCACAAGTGCGGGCTAGGCATAAGGCAGGGGCACAAGTGCGGGCTAGGCATAAGGCAGGGGCACAAGTGCAGGCTAGGCATAAGGCAGGGCACAAGTGCAGGCTAGGCATAAGGCAGGGGCACAAGTGCGGGCTAGGCATAAGGCAGGGCACAAGTGCGGGCTAGGCATAAGGCAGGGCACAAGTGCGGGCTAGGCATAAGGCAGGGCACAAGTGCGGGCTAGGCATCAGGCAGGGGCACAAGTGCTGGCTAGGCATAAGGCAGGGGCACAAGTGCTGGCTAGGCATAAGGCAGGGGCACAAGTGCTGGCTAGGCATGAGGCAGGGGCAAAAGTGCTGGCTAGGCATAAGGCAGGGGCACAAGTGCTGGCTAGGCATAAGGCAGGGGCACAAGTGCTGGCTAGGCATAAGGCAGGGGCACAAGTGCTGGCTAGGCATAAGGCAGGGGCACAAGTGCTGGCTAGGCATAAGGCAGGGGCACAAGTGCTGGCTAGGCATAAGGCAGGGGCACAAGTGCGGGCTAGGCATAAGGCAGGGGCACAAGTGCGGGCTAGGCATAAGGCAGGGGCACAAGTGCGGGCTAGGCACAAGGCAGGGGCACAAGTGCGGGCTAGGCACAAGGCAGGGGCACAAGTGCTGGCTAGGCATAAGGCAGGAGCACAAGTGCTGGCTAGGCATAAGGCAGGAGCACAAGTGCAGGCTAGGCATAAGGCAGGGGCACAAGTGCTGGCTAGGCATAAGGCAGGGGCACAAGTGCTGGCTAGGCATAAGGCAGGGGCACAAGTGCTGGCTAGGCATAAGGCAGGGGCACAAGTGCTGGCTAGGCATAAGGCAGGGGCACAAGTGCTGGCTAGGCATAAGGCAGGGGCACAAGTGCGGGCTAGGCATAAGGCAGGGGCACAAGTGCGGGCTAGGCATAAGGCAGGGGCACAAGTGCGGGCTAGGCATAAGGCAGGGGCACCAGTGCTGGCTAGGCGTAAGGCAGGGGCACAAGTGCGGGCTAGTCTTTAGGCAGGGGCACAAGTGCAAACTAAGCATAAGGCAGAGGCACAAGTGCAGGCTAGGCATAAGACAGGGGCACAAGTGCAGGCTAGGCATAAGGCAGGAGCACAAGTGCAGGCTAGGCATAAGACAGGGGCACAAGTGCAGGCTAGGCATAAGGCAGGGGCACAAGTGCAGGCAAGGCATAAGGCAGGGGCACAAGTGCTGGCTAGGCATAAGGCAGGGGCACAAGTGCGGGCTAGGCATAAGGCAGGGGCACAAGTGCGGGCTAGGCATAAGGCAGGGGCACAAGTGCGGGCTAGGCATAAGGCAGGGGCACAAGTGCGGGCTAGGCATAAGGCAGGGGCACAAGTGCAGGCTAGGCATAACGCAGGGGCACATGTGCAGGCTAGGCATAAGGAAGGCACAAGTGCAGGCTAGGCATAAGGCAGGGGCACACGTGCAGGCTAGGCATATGGCAGGGGCACGAGTGCTGGCTAGGCATAAGGCAGGGGCACGAGTGCTGGCTAGGCATAAGGCAGGGGCACGAGTGCTGGCTAGGCATAAGGCAGGGGCACGAGTGCTGGCTAGGCATAAGGCAGGGGCACGAGTGCTGGCTAGGCATAAGGCAGGGGCACGAGTGCTGGCTAGGCATAAGGCAGGGGCACGAGTGCTGGCTAGGCATAAGGAAGGGGCACGAGTGCTGGCTAGGCATAAGGCAGGGGCACGAGTGCTGGCTAGGCATAAGGCAGGGGCACGAGTGCTGGCTAGGCATAAGGCAGGGGCACGAGTGCTGGCTAGGCATAAGGCAGGGGCACAAGTGCTGGCTAGGCATGAGGCAGGGGCACAAGTGCTGGCTAGGCATGAGGCAGGGGCACAAGTGCTGGCTAGGCATGAGGCAGGGGCACAAGTGCTAGCTAGGCATAAGGCAGGGGCACAAGTGCTGGCTAGGCGTAAGGCAGGGGCACAAGTGCTGGCTAGGCGTAAGGCAGGGGCACAAGTGCTGGCTAGGCGTAAGGCAGGGGCACAAGTGCTGGCTAGGCGTAAGGCAGGGGCACAAGTGCTGGCTAGGCGTAAGGCAGGGGCACAAGTGCTGGCTAGGCGTAAGGCAGGGGCACAAGTGCTGGCTAGGCGTAAGGCAGGGGCACAAGTGCGGGCTAGTCTTTAGGCAGGGGCACAAGTGCAAACTAAGCATAAGGCAGAGGCACAAGTGCAGGCTAGGCATAAGGCAGGGGCACAAGTGCAGGCTAGGCATAAGGCAGGAGCACAAGTGCAGGCTAGACATAAGACAGGGGCACAAGTGCAGGCTAGGCATAAGGCAGGGGCACAAGTGCTGGATAGGCATAAGGCAGGGGCACAAGTGCTGGCTAGGCATAAGGCAGGGGCACAAGTGCTGGCTAGGCATAAGGCAGGGGCACAAGTGCTGGCTAGGCATAAGGCAGGGGCACAAGTGCTGGCTAGGCATAAGGCAGGGGCACAAGTGCGGGCTAGGCATAAGGCAGGGGCACAAGTGCGGGCTAGGCATAAGGCAGGGGCACAAGTGCGGGCTAGGCATAAGGCAGGGGCACAAGTGCGGGCTAGGCATAAGGCAGGGGCACAAGTGCGGGCTAGGCATAAGGCAGGGGCACAAGTGCAGGCTAGGCATAAGGCAGGGGCACAATTGCAGGCTAGGCATATGGCAGGGGCACACGTGCAGGCTAGGCATAAGGCAGGGGCACAAGTGCAGGCTAGGCATAAGGCAGGGGCACACGTGCAGGCTAGGCATAAGGCAGGGGCACACGTGCAGGCTAGGCATAAGGCAGGGGCACACGTGCAGGCTAGGCATAAGGCAGGGGCACACGTGCAGGCTAGGCATAAGGCAGGGGCACACGTGCAGGCTAGGCATAAGGCAGGGGCACGAGTGCAGGCTAGGCATAAGGCAGGGGCACGAGTGCTGGCAAGGCATAAGGCAAGGTCACGAGTGCTGGCTAGGCATAAGGCAGGGGCACGAGTGCTGGCTAGGCATAAGGCAGGGGCACGAGTGCTGGCTAGGCATAAGGCAGGGGCACGAGTGCTGGCTAGGCATAAGGCAAGGGCACGAGTGCTGGCTAGGCATAAGGCAAGGGCACGAGTGCTGGCTAGGCATAAGGCAGGGGCACGAGTGCTGGCTAGGCATAAGGCAGGGGCACGAGTGCTGGCTAGGCATAAGGCAGGGGCACGAGTGCAGGCTAGGCATAAGGCAGGGGCACGAGTGCAGGCTAGGCATAAGGCAGGGGCACGAGTGCAGGCTAGGCATAAGGCAGGGGCACGAGTGCAGGCTAGGCATAAGGCAGGGGCACAAGTGCGGGCTAGTCTTTAGGCATTGGCACAAGTGCAGGCTAGGCATAAGGCAGGGGCACAAGTGCAGGCTAGGCATAAGACAGGGGCACAAGTGCAGGCTAGGCATAAGGCAGGAGCACAAGTGTAGGCTAGGCATAAGACAGGGGCACAAGTGCAGGCTAGGCATAAGGCAGGGGCACAAGTGCAGGCTAGGCATAAGGCAGGGGAACAAGTGCTGGCTAGGCATAAGGCAGGGGAACAAGTGCTGGCTAGGCATAAGGCAGGGGAACAAGTGCTGGCTAGGCTTTAGGCAGGGGCACAACTGCTGGCAAGGCATAAGGCAGGGGCACAAGTGCGGGCTAGGCATAAGGCAGGGGCACAAGTGCGGGCTAGGCATAAGGCAGGGGCACAAGTGCTGGCTAGGCATAAGGCAGGGGCACAAGTGCTGGCTAGGCATAAGGCAGGGGCACAAGTGCTGGCTAGGCATAAGGCAGGGGCACAAGTGCAAACTAAGCATAAGGCAGAGGCACAAGTGCAGGCTAGGCATAAGGCAGGGGCACAAGTGCATGCTAGGCATAAGGCAGGAGCACAAGTGCAGGCTAGGCATAAGACAGGGGCACAATGCAGGCTAGGCATAAGGCAGGGGCACAAGTGCTGGCTAGGCATAAGGCAGGGGCACAAGTGCAGGCTAGGCATAAGGCAGGGGCACAAGTGCTGGCTAGGCATAAGGCAGGGGCACAAGTGCGGGCTAGGCATAAGGCAGGGGCACAAGTGCGGGCTAGGCATAAGGCAGGGGCACAAGTGCGGGCTAGGCATAAGGCAGGGGCACAAGTGCAGGCTAGGCATAAGGCAGGGGCACAAGTGCAGGCTAGGCATAAGGCAGGGGCACACGTGCAGGCTAGGCATAAGGCAGGGGCACACGTGCAGGCTAGGCATAAGGCAGGGGCACAAGTGCAGGCTAGGCATAAGGCAGGGGCACACGTGCAGGCTAGGCATAAGGCAGGGGCACAAGTGCAGGCTAGGCATATGGCAGGGGCACACGTGCAGGCTAGGCATAAGGCAGGGGCACAAGTGCAGGCTAGGCATAAGGCAGGGGCACACGTGCAGGCTAGGCATAAGGCAGGGGCACACGTGCAGGCTAGGCATAAGGCAGGGGCACACGTGCAGGCTAGGCATAAGGCAGGGGCACGAGTGCAGGCTAGGCATAAGGCAGGGGCACGAGTGCAGGCTAGGCATAAGGCAGGGGCACGAGTGCTGGCAAGGCATAAGGCAAGGTCACGAGTGCTGGCTAGGCATAAGGCAGGGGCACGAGTGCTGGCTAGGCATAAGGCAGGGGCACGAGTGCTGGCTAGGCATAAGGCAAGGGCACGAGTGCTGGCTAGGCATAAGGCAAGGGCACGAGTGCTGGCTAGGCATAAGGCAGGGGCACGAGTGCTGGCTAGGCATAAGGCAGGGGCACGAGTGCAGGCTAGGCATAAGGCAGGGGCACGAGTGCAGGCTAGGCATAAGGCAGGGGCACGAGTGCAGGCTAGGCATAAGGCAGGGGCACGAGTGCAGGCTAGGCATAAGGCAGGGGCACTAGTGCGGGCTAGTCTTTAGGCATTGGCACAAGTGCAGGCTAGGCATAAGGCAGGGGCACAAGTGCAGGCTAGGCATAAGACAGGGGCACAAGTGCAGGCTAGGCATAAGGCAGGAGCACAAGTGCAGGCTAGGCATAAGACAGGGGCACAAGTGCAGGCTAGGCATAAGGCAGGGGCACAAGTGCAGGCTAGGCATAAGGCAGGGGAACAAGTGCTGGCTAGGCATAAGGCAGGGGAACAAGTGCTGGCTAGGCATAAGGCAGGGGAACAAGTGCTGGCTAGGCATAAGGCAGGGGCACAACTGCTGGCTAGGCATAAGGCAGGGGCACAAGTGCGGGCTAGGCATAAGGCAGGGGCACAAGTGCGGGCTAGGCATAAGGCAGGGGCACAAGTGCGGGCTAGGCATAAGGCAGGGCACAAGTGCGGGCTAGGCATAAGGCAGGGGCACAAGTGCGGGCTAGGCATAAGGCAGGGGCACAAGTGCGGGCTAGGCATAAGGCAGGGGCACAAGTGCTGGCTAGGCATAAGGCAGGGGCACAAGTGCTGGCTAGGCATAAGGCAGGGGCACAAGTGCTGGCTAGGCATAAGGCAGGGGCACAAGTGCAAACTAAGCATAAGGCAGAGGCACAAGTGCAGGCTAGGCATAAGGCAGGGGCACAAGTGCATGCTAGGCATAAGGCAGGAGCACAAGTGCAGGCTAGGCATAAGACAGGGGCACAATGCAGGCTAGGCATAAGGCAGGGGCACAAGTGCTGGCTAGGCATAAGGCAGGGGCACAAGTGCAGGCTAGGCATAAGGCAGGGGCACAAGTGCTGGCTAGGCATAAGGCAGGGGCACAAGTGCGGGCTAGGCATAAGGCAGGGGCACAAGTGCGGGCTAGGCATAAGGCAGGGGCACAAGTGCGGGCTAGGCATAAGGCAGGGGCACAAGTGCAGGCTAGGCATAAGGCAGGGGCACAAGTGCAGGCTAGGCATAAGGCAGGGGCACACGTGCAGGCTAGGCATAAGGCAGGGGCACACGTGCAGGCTAGGCATAAGGCAGGGGCACAAGTGCAGGCTAGGCATAAGGCAGGGGCACGAGTGCTGGCTAGGCATAAGGCAAGGGCACGAGTGCTGGCTAGGCATAAGGCAGGGGCATGAGTGCTGGCTAGGCATAAGGCAGGGGCACAAGTGCGGGCTAGGCATAAGGCAGGGGCACAAGTGCGGGCTAGGCATAAGGCAGGGGCAAAAGTGCGGGCTAGGCTTTAGGCAGGGGCACAAGTGCAAACTAAGCATAAGGCAGAGGAACAAGTGCAGGCTAGGCATAAGGCAGGGGCACAAGTGCTGGCTAGGCATAAGGCAGGGGCACAAGTGCTGGCTAGGCATAAGGCAGGGGCACAAGTGCTGGCTAGGCATAAGGCAGGAGCACAAGTGCTGCCTAGGCATAAGGCTGGGGCACAAGTGCTGGCTAGGCATAAGGCAGGGTCACAAGTGCTGGCTAGGCATAAGGCAGGGTCACAAGTGCTGGCTAGGCATAAAGCAGGGGCACAAGTGCTGGTTAGGCATAAGGCAGGGGCACAAGTGCTGACTAGGCATAAGGCAGGGGCACAAGTGCAGGCTAGGCATAAGGCAGGGGCACAAGTGCAGGCTAGGCATAAGGCAGGGGCACAAGTGCAGGCTAGGCATAAGGCAGGGGCACAAGTGCAGGCTAGGCATAAGGCAGGGGCACAAGTGCAGGCTAGGCATAAGGCAGGGGCACAAGTGCAGGCTAGGCATAAGGCAGGGGCACAAGTGCAGGCTAGGCATAAGGCAGGGGCACAAGTGCAGGCTAGGCATAAGGCAGGGGCACAAGTGCAGGCTAGGCATAAGGCATACGGCTAACTCTTTGCACTCTTTGCATAAAGGGATAGGCACCCTTAGGGGTGAAGAGCTAGCTTTCACCCCTCTACTCTGTACTTTGTTGTACAGTGCGGAGCCACTCCATAACCCCCATGCTCCAAGCGACCAGGCACATCTTGCCTGTCCTCCGTAAATGGGTAATGCCTTCGTCCCCAATTGCAGTCGTGCATGTGCATTCAGACGGGACAAGAGCGAAGAGCGTAAAGCCTGCCCTGTGTGCATAACCAACATGAAGCTAAAGACAAAAAAAATAATGCAAGGGGCTCAAAAGTGCTGGCTAGGCATAAGGCAGGGGCACAAGTGCGGGCTAGGCATAAGGCAGGGGCACAAGTGCGGGCTAGGCATAAGGCAGGGGCACAAGTGCAGGCTAGGCATAAGGCAGGGGCACAAGTGCAGGCTAGGCATAAGGCAGGGGCACAAGTGCTGGCTAGGCATAAGGCAGGGGCACAAGTGCAGGCTAGGCATAAGGCAGGGGCACAAGTGCAGGCTAGGCATAAGGCAGGGGCACAAGTGCAGGCTAGGCATAAGGCAGGGGCACAAGTGCAGGCTAGGCATAAGGCAGGGGCACAAGTGCAGGCTAGGCATAAGGCAGGGGCACAAGTGCAGGCTAGGCATAAGGCAGGGGGCACAAGTGCAGGCTAGGCATAAGGCAGGGGCACAAGTGCAGGCTAGGCATAAGGCAGGGGCACAAGTGCAGGCTAGGCATAAGGCAGGGGCACAAGTGCAGGCTAGGCATAAGGCAGGGGCACAAGTGCAGGCTAGGCATAAGGCAGGGGCACAAGTGCAGGCTAGGCATAAGGCAGGGGCACAAGTGCAGGCTAGGCATAAGGCAGGGGCACAAGTGCAGGCTAGGCATAAGGCAGGGGCACAAGTGCTGGCTAGGCATAAGGCAGGGGCACAAGTGCTGGCTAGGCATAAGGCAGGGGCACAAGTGCTGGCTAGGCATAAGGCAGGGGCACAAGTGCTGGCTAGGCATAAGGCAGGGGCACAAGTGCTGGCTAGGCATAAGGCAGGGGCACAAGTGCTGGCTAGGCATAAGGCAGGGGCACAAGTGCTGGCTAGGCATAAGGCAGGGGCACAAGTGCTGGCTAGGCATAAGGCAGGGGCACAAGTGCAGGCTAGGCATAAGGCAGGGGCACAAGTGCAGGCTAGGCATAAGGCAGGGGCACGTGTGCTGGCTAGGCATAAGGCAGGGGCACGAGTGCTGGCTAGGCATAAGGCAGGGGCACGAGTGCTGGCTAGGCATAAGGCAAGGGCACGAGTGCTGGCTAGGCATAAGGCAAGGGCACGAGTGCTGGCTAGGCATAAGGCAGGGGCATGAGTGCTGGCTAGGCATAAGGCAGGGGCACAAGTGCGGGCTAGGCATAAGGCAGGGGCACAAGTGCGGGCTAGGCATAAGGCAGGGGCAAAAGTGCGGGCTAGGCTTTAGGCAGGGGCACAAGTGCAAACTAAGCATAAGGCAGAGGAACAAGTGCAGGCTAGGCATAAGGCAGGGGCACAAGTGCTGGCTAGGCATAAGGCAGGGGCACAAGTGCTGGCTAGGCATAAGGCAGGGGCACAAGTGCTGGCTAGGCATAAGGCAGGAGCACAAGTGCTGCCTAGGCATAAGGCTGGGGCACAAGTGCTGGCTAGGCATAAGGCAGGGTCACAAGTGCTGGCTAGGCATAAGGCAGGGTCACAAGTGCTGGCTAGGCATAAAGCAGGGGCACAAGTGCTGGTTAGGCATAAGGCAGGGGCACAAGTGCTGACTAGGCATAAGGCAGGGGCACAAGTGCAGGCTAGGCATAAGGCAGGGGCACAAGTGCAGGCTAGGCATAAGGCAGGGGCACAAGTGCAGGCTAGGCATAAGGCAGGGGCACAAGTGCAGGCTAGGCATAAGGCAGGGGCACAAGTGCAGGCTAGGCATAAGGCAGGGGCACAAGTGCAGGCTAGGCATAAGGCAGGGGCACAAGTGCAGGCTAGGCATAAGGCAGGGGCACAAGTGCAGGCTAGGCATAAGGCAGGGGCACAAGTGCAGGCTAGGCATAAGGCATACGGCTAACTCTTTGCACTCTTTGCATAAAGGGATAGGCACCCTTAGGGGTGAAGAGCTAGCTTTCACCCCTCTACTCTGTACTTTGTTGTACAGTGCGGAGCCACTCCATAACCCCCATGCTCCAAGCGACCAGGCACATCTTGTCTGTCCTCCGTAAATGGGTAATGCCTTCGTCCCCAATTACAGTCGTGCATGTGCATTCAGACGGGACAAGAGCGAAGAGCGTAAAGCCTGCCCTGTGTGCATAACCAACATGAAGCTAAAGACAAAAAAAATAATGCAAGGGGCTCAAAAGTGCTGGCTAGGCATAAGGCAGGGGCACAAGTGCGGGCTAGGCATAAGGCAGGGGCACAAGTGCGGGCTAGGCATAAGGCAGGGGCACAAGTGCAGGCTAGGCATAAGGCAGGGGCACAAGTGCAGGCTAGGCATAAGGCAGGGGCACAAGTGCTGGCTAGGCATAAGGCAGGGGCACAAGTGCAGGCTAGGCATAAGGCAGGGGCACAAGTGCAGGCTAGGCATAAGGCAGGGGCACAAGTGCAGGCTAGGCATAAGGCAGGGGCACAAGTGCAGGCTAGGCATAAGGCAGGGGCACAAGTGCAGGCTAGGCATAAGGCAGGGGGCACAAGTGCAGGCTAGGCATAAGGCAGGGGCACAAGTGCAGGCTAGGCATAAGGCAGGGGCACAAGTGCAGGCTAGGCATAAGGCAGGGGCACAAGTGCAGGCTAGGCATAAGGCAGGGGCACAAGTGCAGGCTAGGCATAAGGCAGGGGCACAAGTGCAGGCTAGGCATAAGGCAGGGGCACAAGTGCAGGCTAGGCATAAGGCAGGGGCACAAGTGCAGGCTAGGCATAAGGCAGGGGCACAAGTGCTGGCTAGGCATAAGGCAGGGGCACAAGTGCTGGCTAGGCATAAGGCAGGGGCACAAGTGCTGGCTAGGCATAAGGCAGGGGCACAAGTGCTGGCTAGGCATAAGGCAGGGGCACAAGTGCTGGCTAGGCATAAGGCAGGGGCACAAGTGCTGGCTAGGCATAAGGCAGGGGCACAAGTGCTGGCTAGGCATAAGGCAGGGGCACAAGTGCTGGCTAGGCATAAGGCAGGGGCACAAGTGCTGGCTAGGCATAAGGCAGGGGCACAAGTGCTGGCTAGGCATAAGGCAGGGGCACAAGTGCTGGCTAGGCATAAGGCAGGGGCATAAGGCAGGGGCACAAGTGCAGGCTAGGCATAAGGCAGGGGCACAAGTGCTGGCTAGGCATAAGGCAGGGGTACAAGTGCTGCCTAGGCATCAGGCAGGGGCAAAAGTGCTGGCTAGGCATAAGGCAGGGGCAAAAGTGCTGGCTAGGCATAAGGCAGGGGCAAAAGTGCTGGCTAGGCATAAGGCAGGGGCACAAATGCAGGCTAGGCATAAGGCAGGGGCACAAGTGCAGGCTAGGCATAAGGCAGGGGCACAAGTGGTGGCTAGGCATAAGGCAGGGGCACAAATGCTGGCTAGGCATAAGGCAGGGGCACAAGTGCTGGCTAGGCATAAGGCAGGGGCACAAGTACAAACTAAGCATAAGGCAGAGGCACAAGTGCAAGCTAGGCATAAGGCAGGGGCACCTATGCAGGCTAGGCTTGAGGCAGGGGCACAAGTGATGGCTACACATAAGGCATACAGCTAACTCTTTGCACTCTTTGCATAAAGGGATAGGCACCCTTAGGGGTGAAGAGCTAGCTTTCACCCCTCTACTCTGTACTTTGTTGTACAGTGCGGAGCCACTCCATAACCCCCATGCTCCAAGCGACCAGGCATATCTTGTCTGTCCTCCGTAAATGGGTAATGCCTTCGTCCCCAATTACAGTCGTGCATGTGCATTCAGACGGGACAAGAGCGAAGAGCGTAAAGCCTGCCCTGTGTGCATAACCAACATGAAGCTAAAGGCAAAAAAACAATAATGCAAGGGGCTCAAAAGTGCTGGCTAGGCATAAGGCAGGGGCACGAGTGCTGGCTAGGCATAAGGCAGGGGCACGAGTGCTGGCTAGGCATAAGGCAGGGGCACAAGTGAGGGCTAGGCATAAGGCAGGGGCACAAGTGCGGGCTAGGCATAAGGCAGGGGCACAAGTGCGGGCTAGGCATAAGGCAGGGGCACAAGTGCGGGCTAGGCATAAGGCAGGGGCACAAGTGCTGGCTAGGCATAAGGCAGGGGCACAAGTGCTGGCTAGGCATAAGGCAGGGGCACAAGTGCTGGCTAGGCATAAGGCAGGGGCACAAGTGCAGGCTAGGCATAAGGCAGGGGCACAAGTGCTGGCTAGGCATAAGGCAGGGGCACAAGTGCTGGCTAGGCATAAGGCAGGGGCACAAGTGCTGGCTAGGCATAAGGCAGGGGCACAAGTGCTGGCTAGGCATAAGGCAGGGGCACAAGTGCTGGCTAGGCATAAGGCAGGGGCACAAGTGCGGGCTAGGCTTTAGGCAGGGGCACAAGTGCGGGCTAGGCTTTAGGCAGGGGCACAAGTGCAAACTAAGCATAAGGCAGAGGAACAAGTGCAGGCTAGGCATAAGGCAGGGGCACAAGTGCTGGCTAGGCATAAGGCAGGGGCACAAGTGCTGGCTAGGCATAAGGCAGGGGCACAAGTGCTGGCTAGGCATAAGGCAGGGGCACAAGTGCTGGCTAGGCATAAGGCAGGGGCACAAGTGCTGGCTAGGCATAAGGCAGGGGCACAAGTGCTGGCTAGGCATAAGGCAGGGGCACAAGTGCTGGCTAGGCATAAGGCAGGGGCACAAGTGCTGGCTAGGCATAAGGCAGGGGCACAAGTGCTGGCTAGGCATAAGGCAGGGGCACAAGTGCTGGCTAGGCATAAGGCAGGGGCACAAGTGCTGGCTAGGCATAAGGCAGGGGCACAAGTGCTGGCTAGGCATAAGGCAGGGGCACAAGTGCTGGCTAGGCATAAGGCAGGGGCACAAGTGCTGGCTAGGCATAAGGCAGGGGCACAAGTGCTGGCTAGGCATAAGGCAGGGGCACAAGTGCTGGCTAGGCATAAGGCAGGGGCACAAGTGCTGGCTAGGCATAAGGCAGGGGCACAAGTGCTGGCTAGGCATAAGGCAGGGGCACAAGTGCTGGCTAGGCATAAGGCAGGGGCACAAGTGCTGGCTAGGCATAAGGCAGGGGCACAAGTGCTGGCTAGGCATAGGGCAGGGGCACAAGTGCTGGCTAGGCACAAGGCAGGGGCACAAGTGCTGGCTAGGCACAAGGCAGGGGCACAAGTGCTGGCTAGGCATAAGGCAGGGGCACAAGTGCTGGCTAGGCATAAGGCAGGGGCACAAATGCAGGCTAGGCATAAGGCAGGGGCACAAGTGCAGGCTAGGCATAAGGCAGGGGCACAAGTGCAGGCTAGGCATAAGGCAGGGGCACAAGTGCAGGCTAGGCATAAGGCAGGGGCACAAGTGATGGCTACACATAAGGCATACGGCTAACTCTTTGCACTCTTTGCATAAAGGGATAGGCACCCTTTGGGGTGAAGAGCTAGCTTTCACCCCTCTACTCTGTACTTTGTTGTACAGTGCGGAGCCACTCCATAACCCCCATGCTCCAAGCGACCAGGCACATCTTGTCTGTCCTCCGTAAATGGGTAATGCCTTCGTCCCCAATTAGTCGTGCATGTGCATTCAGACGGGACAAGAGCGAAGAGCGTAAAGCCTGCCCTGTGTGCATAACCAACATGAAGCTAAAGACAAAAAAACAATAATGCAAGGGGCTCAAAAGTGCGGGCTAGGCATAAGGCAGGGGCACGAGTGCGGGCTAGGCATAAGGCAGGGGCACGAGTGCAGGCTAGGCATAAGGCAGGGGCACGAGTGCAGGCTAGGCATAAGGCAGGGGCACGAGTGCAGGCTAGGCATAAGGCAGGGGCACGAGTGCAGGCTAGGCATAAGGCAGGGGCAGGAGTGCAGGCTAGGCATAAGGAAGGGGCAGGAGTGCAGGCTAGGCATAAGGCAGGGTCACAAGTGCGGGCTAGTCTTTAGGCAGGGGCACAAGTGCAAACTAACCATAAGGCAGAGGCACAAGTGCAGGCTAGGCATAAGGCAGGGGCACAAGTGCAGGCAAGGCATAAGGCAGGGGCACAAGTGCAGGCAAGGCATAAGGCAGGGGCACAAGTGCGGGCTAGGCATAAGGCAGGGGCACAAGTGCGGGCTAGGCATAAGGCAGGGGCACAAGTGCGGGCTAGGCATAAGGCAGGGGCACAAATGCGGGCTAGGCATAAGGCAGGGGCACAAGTGCGGGCTAGGCATAAGGCAGGGGCACAAGTGCGGGCTAGGCATAAGGCAGGGGCACAAGTGCGGGCTAGGCATAAGGCAGGGGCACAAGTGCGGGCTAGGCATAAGGCAGGGGCACAAGTGCGGGCTAGGCATAAGGCAGGGGCACAAGTGCGGGCTAGGCATAAGGCAGGGGCACAAGTGCGGGCTAGGCATAAGGCAGGGGCACAAGTGCGGGCTAGGCATAAGGCAGGGGCACAAGTGCGGGCTAGGCATAAGGCAGGGGCACGAGTGCGGGCTAGGCATAAGGCAGGGGCACGAGTGCGGGCTAGGCATAAGGCAGGGGCACGAGTGCGGGCTAGGCATAAGGCAGGGGCACGAGTGCTGGCTAGGCATAAGGCAGGGGCACAAGTGCAGGCTAGGCATAAGGCAGGGGCACAAGTGCAGGCTAGGCATAAGGCAGGGGCACGAGTGCTGGCTAGGCATAAGGCAAGGGCACGAGTGCTGGCTAGGCATAAGGCAGGGGCAAGAGTGCAGGCTAGGCATAAGGCAGGGGCACGAGTGCAGGCTAGGCATAAGGTAGGGGCACGAGTGCAGGCTAGGCATAAGGCAGGGGCACGAGTGCAGGCTAGGCATAAGGCAGGGGCACGAGTGCAGGCTAGGCATAAGGCAGGGGCACGAGTGCAGGCTAGGCATAAGGCATGGGCACGAGTGCAGGCTAGGCATAAAGCAGGGGCACGAGTGCAAGCTAGGCATAAGGCAGGGGCACGAGTGCAAGCTAGGCATAAGGCAGGGGCACGAGTGCAGGCTAGGCATAAGGCAGGGGCACGAGTGCAGGCTAGGCATAAGGCAGGGGCACAAGTGCAGGCTAGTCTTTAGGCAGGGGCACAAGTGCAAACTAACCATAAGGCAGAGGCACAAGTGCAGGCTAGGCATAAGGCAGGGGCACAAGGGCAGGCTAGGCATAAGGCAGGGGCACAAGTGCGGGCTAGGCATAAGGCAGGGGCACAAGTGCGGGCTAGGCATAAGGCAGGGGCACAAGTGCGGGCTAGGCATAAGGCAGGGGCACAAGTGCGGGCTAGGCATAAGGCAGGGGCACAAGTGCGGGCTAGGCATAAGGCAGGGGCACAAGTGCGGGCTAGGCATAAGGCAGGGGCACAAGTGCGGGCTAGGCATAAGGCAGGGGCACAAGTGCAGGCTAGGCATAAGGCAGGGGCACAAGTGCGGGCTAGGCATAAGGCAGGGGCACAAGTGCGGGCTAGGCATAAGGCAGGGGCACAAGTGCGGGCTAGGCATAAGGCAGGGGCACAAGTGCGGGCTAGGCATAAGGCAGGGGCACAAGTGCGGGCTAGGCATAAGGCAGGGGCACAAGTGCGGGCTAGGCATAAGGCAGGGGCACAAGTGCAAACTAAGCATAAGGCAGAGGAACAAGTGCAGGCTAGGCATAAGGCAGGGGCACAAGTGCTGGCTAGGCATAAGGCAGGGGCACAAGTGCTGGCTTGGCATAAGGCAGGGGCACAAGTGCTGGCTAGGCATAAGGCAGGGGCACAAGTGCTGGCTAGGCATAAGGCAGGGGCACAAGTGCTGGCTAGGCATAAGGCAGGGGCACAAGTGCTGGCTAGGCATAAGGCAGGGGCACAAGTGTTGGCTAGGCATAAGGCAGGGGCACAAGTGCTGGCTAGGCATAAGGCAGGGGCACAAGTGCTGGCTAGGCATAAGGCAGGGGCACAAGTGCTGGCTAGGCATAAGGCAGGGGCACAAGTGCTGGCTAGGCATAAGGCAGGGGCACAAGTGCTGGCTAGGCATAAGGCAGGGGCACAAGTGCTGGCTAGGCATAAGGCATGGGCACAAGTGCTGGCTAGGCATAAGGCAGGGGCACAAGTGCTGGCTAGGCATAAGGCAGGGGCACAAGTGCTGGCTAGGCATAAGGCAGGGGCACAAGTGCTGGCTAGGCATAAGGCAGGGGCACAAGTGCTGGCTAGGCATAAGGCAGGGGCACAAGTGCAGGCTAGGCATAAGGCAGGGGCACAAGTGCAGGCTAGGCATAAGGCAGGGGCACAAGTGCAGGCTAGGCATAAGGAAAGGGCACAAGTGCAGGCTAGGCATAAGGCAGGGGCACAAGTGCAGGCTAGGCATAAGGCAGGGGCACAAGTGCAGGCTAGGCATAAGGCAGGGGCACAAGTGCAGGCTAGGCATAAGGCAGGGGCACAAGTGCAGGCTAGGCATAAGGCAGGGGCACAAGTGCGGGCTAGGCATAAGGCAGGGGCACAAGTGCGGGCTAGGCATAAGGCAGGGGCACAAGTGCGGGCTAGGCATAAGGCAGGGGCACAAGTGCGGGCTAGGCATAAGGCAGGGGCACAAGTGCGGCCTAGGCATAAGGCAGGGGCACAAGTGCGGGCTAGGCATAAGGCAGGGGCACAAGTGCGGGCTAGGCATAAGGCAGGGGCACAAGTGCGGGCTAGGCATAAGGCAGGGGCACAAGTGCGGGCTAGGCATAAGGCAGGGGCACAAGTGCAGGCTAGGCATAAGGCAGGGGCACAAGTGCGGGATAGGCATAAGGCAGGGGCACAAGTGCGGGCTAGGCATAAGGCAGGGGCACAAGTGCGGGCTAGGCATAAGGCAGGGGCACAAGTGCGGGCTAGGCTTTAGGCAGGGGCACAAGTGCAAACTAAGCATAAGGCAGAGGAACAAGTGCAGGCTAGGCATAAGGCAGGGGCTCAAGTGCTGGCTAGGCATAAGGCAGGGGCACAAGTGCTGGCTAGGCATAAGGCAGGGGCACAAGTGCAGGCTAGGCATAAGGCAGGGGCACAAGTGCAGGCTAGGCATAAGGCAGGGGCACAAGTGCTGGCTAGGCATAAGGCAGGGGCACAAGTGCTGGCTAGGCATAAGGCAGGGGCACAAGTGCTGGCTAGGCATAAGGCAGGGGCACAAGTGCTGGCTAGGCATAAGGCAGGGGCACAAATGCAGGCTAGGCATAAGGCAGGGGCACAAGTGCAGGCTAGGCATAAGGCAGGGGCACAAGTGCAGGCTAGGCATAAGGCAGGGGCACAAGTGCAGGCTAGGCATAAGGCAGAGGCACAAGTGCAGGCTAGGCATAAGGCAGGGGCACAAGTGCAGGCTAGGCATAAGGCAGGGGCACAAGTGATGGCTACACATAAGGCATACGGCTAACTCTTTGCACTCTTTGCATAAAGGGATAGGCACCCTTAGGGGTGAAGAGCTAGCTTTCACCCCTCTACTCTGTACTTTGTTGTACAGTGCGGAGCCACTCCATAACCCCCATGCTCCAAGCGACCAGGCACATCTTGTCTGTCCTCCGTAAACGGGTAATGCCTTCGTCCCCAATTACAGTCGTGCATGTGCATTCAGACGGGACAAGAGCGAAGAGCGTAAAGCCTGCCCTGTGTGCATAACCAACATGAAGCTAAAGACAAAAAAACAATAATGCAAGGGGCTCAAAAGTGCTGGCTAGGCATAAGGCAGGGGCACAAGTGCTGGCTAGGCATAAGGCAGGGGCACAAGTGCTGGCTAGGCATAAGGCAGGGGCACAAGTGCTGGCTAGGCATAAGGCAGGGGCACAAGTGCTGGCTAGGCATAAGGCAGGGGCACAAGTGCAGGCTAGGCATAAGGCAGGGGCACAAGTGCTGGCTAGGCATAAGGCAGGGGCACAAGTGCTGGCTAGGCATAAAGCAGGGGCACAAGTGCTGGCTAGGCATAAGGCAGGGGCACAAGTGCTGGCTAGGCATAAGGCAGGGGCACAAGTGCTGGCTAGGCATAAGGCAGGGGCACAAGTGCTGGCTAGGCATAAGGCAGGGGCACAAGTGCTGGCTAGGCATAAGGCAGGGGCACAAGTGCTGGCTAGGCATAAGGCAGGGGCACAAGTGCTGGCTAGGCATAAGGCAGGGGCACAAGTGCTGGCTAGGCATAAGGCAGGGGCACAAGTGCTGGCTAGGCATAAGGCAGGGGCACAAGTGCGGGCTAGGCATAAGGCAGGGGCACAAGTGCTGGCTAGGCATAAGGCAGGGGCACAAGTGCTGGCTAGGCATAAGGCAGGGGCACAAGTGCTGGCTAGGCATAAGGCAGGGGCACAAGTGCAGACTAGGCATAAGGCAGGGGCACAAGTGCAGACTAGGCATAAGGCAGGGGCACAAGTGCAGACTAGGCATAAGGCAAGGGCACAAGTGCAGGCTAGGCATAAGGCAGGGGACACAAGTGCAGGCTAGGCATAAGGCAGGGGCACAAGTGCGGGCTAGGCATAAGGCAGGGGCACAAGTGCGGGCTAGGCATAAGGCAGGGCACAAGTGCGGGCTAGGCATAAGGCATGGGCACAAGTGCGGGCTAGGCATAAGGCAGGGGCACAAGTGCGGGCTAGGCATAAGGCAGGGGCACAAGTGCGGGCTAGGCATAAGGCAGGGGCACAAGTGCGGGCTAGGCATAAGGCAGGGCACAAGTGCGGGCTAGGCATAAGGCATGGGCACAAGTGCGGGCTAGGCATAAGGCAGGGGCACAAGTGCGGGCTAGGCATAAGGCAGGGGCACAAGTGCGGGCTAGGCATAAGGCAGGGGAAAAAGTGCGGGCTAGGCTTTAGGCAGGGGCACAAGTGCAAACTAAGCATAAGGCAGAGGAACAAGTGCAGGCTAGGCATAAGGCAGAGGAACAAGTGCAGGCTAGGCATAAGGCAGAGGAACAAGTGCAGGCTAGGCATAAGGCAGGGGCACAAGTGCTGGCTAGGCATAAGGCAGGGGCACAAGTGCTGGCTAGGCATAAGGCAGGGGCACAAGTGCTGGCTAGGCATAAGGCAGGGGCACAAGTGCTGGCTAGGCATAAGGCAGGGGCACAAGTGCTGGCTAGGCATAAGGCAGGGGCACAAGTGCTGGCTAGGCATAAGGCAGGGGCACAAGTGCTGGCTAGGCATAAGGCAGGGGCACAAGTGCTGGCTAGGCATAAGGCAGGGGCACAAGTGCTGGCTAGGCATAAGGCAGGGGCACAAGTGCTGGCTAGGCATAAGGCAGGGGCACAAGTGCTGGCTAGGCATAAGGCAGGGGCACAAGTGCTGGCTAGGCATAAGGCAGGGGCACAAGTGCTGGCTAGGCATAAGGCAGGGGCACAAGTGCTGGCTAGGCATAAGGCAGGGGCACAAGTGCTGGCTAGGCATAAGGCAGGGGCACAAGTGCTGGCTAGGCATAAGGCAGGGGCACAAGTGCTGGCTAGGCATAAGGCAGGGGCACAAGTGCTGGCTAGGCATAAGGCAGGGGCACAAGTGCTGGCTAGGCATAAGGCAGGGGCACAAGTGCTGGCTAGGCATAAGGCAGGGGCACAAGTGCTGGCTAGGCATAAGGCAGGGGCACAAGTGCTGGCTAGGCATAAGGCAGGGGCACAAGTGCTGGCTAGGCATAAGGCAGGGGCACAAGTGCAGGCTAGGCATAAGGCAGGGGCACAAGTGCAGGCTAGGCATAAGGCAGGGGCACAAGTGCAGGCTAGGCATAAGGCAGGGGCACACGTGCAGGCTAGGCATAAGGCAGGGGCACAAGTGCAGGCTAGGCATAAGGCAGGGGCACAAGTGATGGCTACACATAAGGAATACGGCTAACTCTTTGCACTCTTTGCATAAAGGGATAGGCACCCTTAGGTGTGAAGAGCTAGCTTTCACCCCTCTACTCTGTACTTTGTTGTACAGTGCGGAGCCACTCCATAACCCCCATGCTCCAAGCGACCAGGCACATCTTGTCTGTCCTCCGTAAATGGGTAATGCCTTCGTCCCCAATTACAGTCGTGCATGTGCATTCAGACGGGACAAGAGCGAAGAGCGTAAAGCCTGCCCTGTGTGCATAACCAACATGAAGCTAAAGACAAAAAAAACAATAATGCAAGGGGCTCAAAAGTGCTGGCTAGGCATAAGGCAGGGGCACAAGTGCGGGCTAGGCATAAGGCAGGGGCACAAGTGCGGGCTAGGCATAAGGCAGGAGCACAAGTGCAGTCTAGGCATAAGGCAGGGGCACACGTGCAGGCTAGGCATAAGGCAGGGGCACAAGTGCAGGCTAGGCATAAGGCAGGGGCACACGTGCAGGCTAGGCATAAGGCAGGGGCACAAGTGCGGGCTAGGCATAAGGCAGGGGCACAAGTGCGGGCTAGGCATAAGGCAGGGGCACAAGTGCGGGCTAGGCATAAGGCAGGGGCACAAGTGCAGGCTAGGCATAAGGCAGGGGCACACGTGCAGGCTAGGCATAAGGCAGGGGCACAAGTGCAGGCTAGGCATAAGGCAGGGGCACACGTGCAGGCTAGGCATATGGCAGGGGCACGAGTGCTGGCTAGGCATAAGGCAGGGGCACGAGTGCTGGCTAGGCATAAAGCAGGGGCACGAGTGCTGGCTAGGCATAAGGCAGGGGCACGAGTGCTGGCTAGGCATAAGGCAGGGGCACGAGTGCTGGCTAGGCATAAGGCAGGGGCACGAGTGCTGGCTAGGCATAAGGCAGGGGCACAAGTGCTGGCTAGGCATGAGGCAGGGGCACAAGTGCTGGCTAGGCATGAGGCAGGGGCACAAGTGCTGGCTAGGCATAAGGCAGGGGCACAAGTGCTGGCTAGGCATAAGGCAGGGGCACAAGTGCTGGCTAGGCATAAGGCAGGGGCACAAGTGCTGGCCAGGCATAAGGCAGGGGCACAAGTGCTGGCCAGGCATAAGGCAGGGGCACAAGTGCGGGCTAGTTTTTAGGCAGGGGCACAAGTGCAAACTAAGCATAGGGCAGAGGCACAAGTGCAGGCTAGGCATAAGGCAGGGGCACAAGTGCTGGCTAGGCATAAGGCAGGGGCACAAGTGCTGGCTAGGCATAAGGCAGGGGCACAAGTGCTGGCTAGGCATAAGGCAGGGGCACAAGTGCTGGCTAGGCATAAGGCAGGGGCACAAGTGCTGGCTAGGCATAAGGCAGGGGCACAAGTGCTGGCTAGGCATAAGGCAGGGGCACAAGTGCTGGCTAGGCATAAGGCAGGGGCACAAGTGCTGGCTAGGCATAAGGCAGGGGCACGAGTGCAGGCTAGGCATAAGGCAGGGGCACGAGTGCAGGCTAGGCATAAGGCAGGGGCACGAGTGCAGGCTAGGCATAAGGCAGGGGCACGAGTGCTGGCTAGGCATAAGGCAGGGGCACGAGTGCTGGCTAGGCATAAGGCAGGGGCACGAGTGCTGGCTAGGCATAAGGCAAGGGCACGAGTGCTGGATAGGCATAAGGCAGGGGCACGAGTGCAGGCTAGGCATAAGGCAGGGGCACGAGTGCAGGCTAGGCGTAAGGCAGGGGCACGAGTGCAGGCTAGGCATAAGGCAGGGGCACGAGTGCAGGCTAGGCATAAGGCAGGGGCACGAGTGCAGGCTAGGCATAAGGCAGGGGCACGAGTGCAGGCTAGGCATAAGGCAGGGGCACGAGTGCAGGCTAGGCATAAGGCAGGGGCACGAGTGCAGGCTAGGCATAAGGCAGGGGCACGAGTGCAGGCTAGGCATAAGGCAGGGGCACGAGTGCAGGCTAGGCATAAGGCAGGGGCACGAGTGCAGGCTAGGCATAAGGCATGGGCACGAGTGCAGGCTAGGCATAAAGCAGGGGCACGAGTGCAAGCTAGGCATAAGGCAGGGGCACGAGTGCAGGCTAGGCATAAGGCAGGGGCACGAGTGCAGGCTAGGCATAAGGCAGGGGCACGAGTGCTGGCTAGGCATAAGGCAGGGGCACAAGTGCGGGCTAGGCATAAGGCAGGGGAACGAGTGCAGGCTAGGCATAAGGCATGGGCACGAGTGCAGGCTAGGCATAAGGCAGGGGCACGAGTGCAAACTAACCATAAGGCAGGGGCACAAGTGCTGGCTAGGCATAAGGCAGGGGCACAAGTGCTGGCTAGGCATAAGGCAGGGGCATAAGGCAGGGGCACAAGTGCTGGCTAGGCATAAGGCAGGGGCACAAGTGCAGGCTAGGCATAAGGCAGGGGCACAACTGCAGGCTAGGCATAAGGCAGGGGCACAAGTGCAGGCTAGGCATAAGGCAGGGGCACAAGTGCGGGCTAGGCATAAGGCAGGGGCACAAGTGCGGGCTAGGCATAAGGCAGGGGCACAAGTGCGGGCTAGGCATAAGGCAGGGGCACAAGTGCGGGCTAGGCATAAGGCAGGGGCACAAGTGCAAACTAAGCATAAGGCAGAGGAACAAGTGCAGGCTAGGCATAAGGCAGGGGCACAAGTGCAGGCTAGGCATAAGGCAGGGGCACAAGTGCTGGCTAGGCATAAGGCAGGGGCACAAGTGCTGGCTAGGCATAAGGCAGGGGCACAAGTGCTGGCTAGGCATAAGGCAGGGGCACAAGTGCTGGCTAGGCATAAGGCAGGGGCACAAGTGCTGGCTAGGCATAAGGCAGGGGCACAAGTGCTGGCTAGGCATAAGGCAGGGGCACAAGTGCTGGCTAGGCATAAGGCAGGGGCACAAGTGCTGGCTAGGCATAAGGCAGGGGCACAAGTGCTGGCTAGGCATAAGGCAGGGGCACAAGTGCTGGCTAGGCATAAGGCAGGGGCACAAGTGCTGGCTAGGCATAAGGCAGGGGCACAAGTGCTGGCTGGCATAACGCAGGGGCACAAGTGCTGGCTAGGCATAAGGCAGGGGCACAAGTGCTGGCTAGGCATAAGGCAGGGGCACAAGTGCTGGCTAGGCATAAGGCAGGGGCACAAGTGCTGGCTAGGCATAAGGCAGGGGCACAAGTGCTGGCTAGGCATAAGGCAGGGGCACAAGTGCTGGCTAGGCATAAGGCAGGGGCACAAGTGCTGGCTAGGCATAAGGCAGGGGCACAAGTGCTGGCTAGGCATAAGGCAGGGGCACAAGTGCTGGCTAGGCATAAGGCAGGGGCACAAGTGCTGGCTAGGCATAAGGCAGGGGCACAAGTGCTGGCTAGGCATAAGGCAGGGGTACAAGTGCTGGATAGGCATAAGGCAGGGGCACAAGTGCTGGCTAGGCATAAGGCAGGGGCACAAGTGCTGGCTAGGCATAAGGCAGGGGCAAAAGTGCTGGCTAGGCATAAGGCAGGGGCACAAATGCAGGCTAGGCATAAGGCAGGGGCACAAGTGCAGGATAGGCATAAGGCAGGGGCACAAGTGGTGGCTAGGCATAAGGCAGGGGCACAAGTGCTGGCTAGGCATAAAGCAGGGGCACAAATGCTGGCTAGGCATAAGGCAGGGGCACAAGTGCGGGCTAGGCTTTAGGCAGGGGCACAAGTGCTGGCTAGGCATAAGGCAGGGGCACAAGTGCTGGCTAGGCATAAGGCAGGGGCACAAGTGCTGGCTAGGCATAAGGCAGGGGCACAAGTGCGGGCTAGGCTTTAGGCAGGGGCACAAGTACAAACTAAGCATAAGGCAGAGGCACAAGTGCAAGCTAGGCATAAGGCAGGGGCACCTATGCAGGCTAGGCTTAAGGCAGGGGCACAAGTGATGGCTACACATAAGGCATACAGCTAACTCTTTGCACTCTTTGCATAAAGGGATAGGCACCCTTAGGGGTGAAGAGCTAGCTTTCACCCCTCTACTCTGTACTTTGTTGTTCAGTGCAAAGCCAGTCCATAACCCCCATGCTCCAAGCGACCAGGCACATCTTGTCTGTCCTCCGTAAATGGGTAATGCCTTCGTCCCCAATTACAGTCGTGCATGTGCATTCAGACGGGACAAGAGCGAAGAGCGTAAAGCCTGCCCTGTGTGCATAACCAACATGAAGCTAAAGACAAAAAAACAATAATGCAAGGGGCTCAAAAGTGCTGGCTAGGCATAAGGCAGGGGCACAAGTGCTGGCTAGGCATAAGGCAGGGGCACAAGTGCTGGCTAGGCATAAGGCAGGGACACAAGTGCTGGCTAGGCATAAGGCAGGGGCACAAGTGCGGGCTAGGCATAAGGCAGGGGCACAAGTGCGGGCTAGGCATAAGGCAGGGGCACAAGTGCGGGCTAGGCATAAGGCAGGGGCACAAGTGCGGGCTAGGCATAAGGCAGGGGCACAAGTGCGGGCTAGGCATAAGGCAGGGGCACAAGTGCAGGCTAGGCATAAGGCAGGGGCACAAGTGCAGGCTAGGCATAAGGCAGGGGCACAAGTGCAGGCTAGGCATAAGGCAGGGGCACAAGTGCAGGCTAGGCATAAGGCAGGGGCACAAGTGCAGGCTAGGCATAAGGCAGGGGCACAAGTGCAGGCTAGGCATAAGGCAGGGGCACAAGTGCAGGCTAGGCATAAGGCAGGGGCACCTATGCAGGCTAGGCTTAAGGCAGGGGCACAAGTGATGGCTACACATAAGGCATACAGCTAACTCTTTGCACTCTTTGCATAAAGGGATAGGCACCCTTAGGGGTGAAGAGCTAGCTTTCACCCCTCTACTCTGTACTTTGTTGTTCAGTGCGGAGCCAGTCCATAACCCCCATGCTCCAAGCGACCAGGCACATCTTGTCTGTCCTCCGTAAATGGGTAATGCCTTCGTCCCCAATTACAGTCGTGCATGTGCATTCAGACGGGACAAGAGCGAAGATCGTAAAGCCTGCCCTGTGTGCATAACCAACATGAAAGCTAAAGACAAAAAAACAATAATGCAAGGGGCTCAAAAGTGCTGGCTAGGCATAAGGCAGGGGCACAAGTGCTGGCTAGGCATAAGGCAGGGGCACAAGTGCTGGCTAGGCATAAGGCAGGGGCACAAGTGCTGGCTAGGCATAAGGCAGGGGCACAAGTGCAGGCTAGGCATAAGGCAGGGGCACAAGTGCAGGCTAGGCATAAGGCAGGGGCACAAGTGCAGGCTAGGCATAAGGCAGGGGCACAAGTGCAGGCTAGGCATAAGGCAGGGGCACAAGTGCAGGATAGGCATAAGACAGGGGCACAAGTGCAGGCTAGGCATAAGGCAGGGGCACAAGTGCAGGCTAGGCATAAGGCAGGGGCACAAGTGCAGGCTAGGCATAAGGCAGGGGCACAAGTGCTGGCTAGGCATAAGGCAGGGGCACAAGTGCTGGCTAGGCATAAGGCAGGGGCACAAGTGCTGGCTAGGCATAAGGCAGGGGCACAAGTGCTGGCTAGGCATAAGGCAGGGGCACAAGTGCGGGCTAGGCATAAGGCAGGGGCACAAGTGCGGGCTAGGCATAAGGCAGGGGCACAAGTGCGGGCTAGCCATAAGGCAGGGGCACAAGTGCGGGCTAGGCATAAGGCAGGGGCACAAGTGCGGGCTAGGCATAAGGCAGGGGCACAAGTGCGGGCTAGGCATAAGGCAGGGGCACAAGTGCGGGCTAGGCATAAGGCAGGGGCACAAGTGCGGGCTAGGCATAAGGCAGGGGCACAAGTGCGGGCTAGGCAGAAGGCAGGGGCACAAGTGCGGGCTAGGCAGAAGGCAGGGGCACAAGTGCGGGCTAGGCAGAAGGCAGGGGCACAAGTGCGGGCTAGGCAGAAGGCAGGGGCACAAGTGCGGGCTAGGCAGAAGGCAGGGGCACAAGTGCGGGCTAGGCAGAAGGCAGGGGCACAAGTGCGGGCTAGGAAGAAGGCAGGGGCACAAGTGCGGGCTAGGCAGAAGGCAGGGGCACAAGTGCGGGCTAGGCAGAAGGCAGGGGCACAAGTGCGGGCTAGGCAGAAGGCAGGGGCACAAGTGCGGGCTAGGCAGAAGGCAGGGGCACAAGTGCGGGCTAGGCAGAAGGCAGGGGCACAAGTGCGGGCTAGGCAGAAGGCAGGGGCACAAGTGCGGGCTAGGCAGAAGGCAGGGGCACAAGTGCGGGCTAGGCAGAAGGCAGGGGCACAAGTGCGGGCTAGGCAGAAGGCAGGGGCACAAGTGCGGGCTAGGCAGAAGGCAGGGGCACAAGTGCGGGCTAGGCAGAAGGCAGGGGCACAAGTGCGGGCTAGGCAGAAGGCAGGGGCACAAGTGCTGGCTAGGCAGAAGGCAGGGGCACAAGTGCTGGCTAGGCATAAGGCAGGGGCACAAGTGCTGGCTAGGCATAAGGCAGGGGCACAAGTGCTGGCTAGGCATAAGGCAGGGGCACAAGTGCTGGCTAGGCATAAGGCAGGGGCACAAGTGCTGGCTAGGCGTAAGGCAGGGGCACAAGTGCTGGCTAGGCGTAAGGCAGGGGCACAAGTGCTGGCTAGGCGTAAGGCAGGGGCACAAGTGCTGGCTAGGCGTAAGGCAGGGGCACAAGTGCTGGCTAGGCGTAAGGCAGGGGCACAAGTGCTGGCTAGGCGTAAGGCAGGGGCACAAGTGCTGGCTAGGCGTAAGGCATGGGCACAAGTGCTGGCTAGGCGTAAGGCAGGGGCACAAGTGCTGGCTAGGCGTAAGGCAGGGGCACAAGTGCTGGCTAGGCGTAAGGCAGGGGCACAAGTGCTGGCTAGGCGTAAGGCAGGGGCACAAGTGCTGGCTAGGCGTAAGGCAGGGGCACAAGTGCAAACTAAGCATAAGGCAGAGGCACAAGTGCAGGCTAGGCATAAGGCAGGGGAACAAGTGCAGGCTAGACATAAGGCAGGAGCACAAGTGCAGGCTAGGCATAAGACAGGGGCACAAGTGCTGGCTAGGCATAAGGCAGGGGCACAAGTGCTGGCTAGGCATAAGGCAGGGGCACAATTGCAGGCTAGGCATAAGGCAGGGGCACAAGTGCAGGCTAGGCATAAGGCAGGGGCACAAGTGCAGGCTAGGCATAAGGCAGGGGCACAAGTGCAGGCTAGGCATAAGGCAGGGGCACAAGTGCAGGCTAGGCATAAGGCAGGGGGCACAAGTGCAGGCTAGGCATAAGGCAGGGGCACAAGTGCAGGCTAGGCATAAGGCAGGGGGCACAAGTGCAGGCTAGGCATAAGGCAGGGGCACAAGTGCAGGCTAGGCATAAGGCAGGGGGCACAAGTGCAGGCTAGGCATAAGGCAGGGGCACACGTGCAGGCTAGGCATAAGGCAGGGGCACAAGTGCAGGCTAGGCATAAGGCAGGGCACAAGTGCGGGCTAGGCATAAGGCAGGGCACAAGTGCGGGCTAGGCATAAGGCAGGGGCACAAGTGCGGGCTAGGCTTTGGGCAGGGGCACAAGTGCAAACTAAGCATAAGGCAGAGGCACAAGGGCAGGCTAGGCATATGGCAGAAGCACAAGTGCAGGCTAGGCATAAGGCAGGGGCACAAGTGCAGGCTAGGCATAAGGCAGGGGCACAAGTGCGGGCTAGGCATAAGGCAGGGGCACAAGTGCGGGCTAGGCATAAGGCAGGGGCACAAGTGCGGGCTAGGCATAAGGCAGGGGCACAAGTGCGGGCTAGGCATAAGGCAGGGGCACAAGTGCAGGCTAGGTATAAGGCAGGGGCACAAGTGCAGGCTAGGCATAAGGCAGGAGCACAAGTGCAGGCTAGGCATAAGGCAGGGGCACAAGTGCAGGCTAGGCATAAGGCAGGGGCACAAGTGCAGGCTAGGCATAAGGCAGGGCACAAGTGCGGGCTAGGCATAAGGCAGGGGAACAAGTGCGGGCTAGGCATAAGGCAGGGGCACAAGTGCGGGCTAGGCATAAGGCAGGGGCACAAGTGCGGGCTAGGCATAAGGCAGGGGCACAAGTGCTGGCTAGGCATAAGGCAGGGGCACTAGTGCTGGCTAGGCATGAGGCAGGGGCACAAGTGCTGGCTAGGCATGAGGCAGGGGCACAAGTGCTGTCTAGGCATAAGGCAGGGGCACAAGTGCTGGCTAGGCATAAGGCAGGGGCACAAGTGCTGGCTAGGCATAAGGCAGGGGCACAAGTGCTGGCTAGGCATAAGGCAGGGGATCAAGTGCGGGCTAGTTTTTAGGCAGGGGCACAAGTGCAAACTAAGCATAGGGCAGAGGCACAAGTGCAGGCTAGGCATAAGGCAGGAGCACAAGTGCAGGCTAGGCATAAGACAGGGGCACAAGTGCAGGCTAGGCATAAGGCAGGGGCACAAGTGCAGGCTAGGCATAAGGCAGGGGCACAAGTGCAGGCTAGGCATAAGGCAGGGGCACAAGTGCTGGCTAGGCATAAGGCAGGGGCACAAGTGCTGGCTAGGCATAAGGCAGGGGCACAAGTGCTGGCTAGGCATAAGTCAGGGGCACAAGTGCTGGCTAGGCATAAGGCAGGGGCACAAGTGCTGGCTAGGCATAAGGCAGGGGCACAAGTGCTGGCTAGGCATAAGGCAGGGGCACAAGTGCTGGCTAGGCATAAGGCAGGGGCAGAAGTGCTGGCTAGGCATAAGGCAGGGGCACAAGTGCTGGCTAGGCATAAGGCAGGGGCACAAGTGCTGGCTAGGCATAAGGCAGGGGCACAAGTGCGGGCTAGGCATAATGCAGGGGCACAAGTGCGGGCTAGGCATAAGGCAGGGGCACAAGTGCTGGCTAGGCATAAGGCAGGGGCACAAGTGCTGGCTAGGCATAAGGCAGGGGCACAAGTGCAGGCTAGGCATAAGGCAGGGGCACAAGTGCTGGATAGGCATAAGGCAGGGGCACAAGTGCAGGCTAGGCATAAGGCAGGGGCACAAGTGCGGGCTAGGCATAAGGCAGGGGCACAAGTGCTGTCTAGGCATAAGGCAGGGGCACAAGTGCTGGCTAGGCATAAGGCAGGGGCACAAGTGCTGGCTAGGCATAAGGCAGGGGATCAAGTGCGGGCTAGTTTTTAGGCAGGGGCACAAGTGCAAACTAAGCATAGGGCAGAGGCACAAGTGCAGGCTAGGCATAAGGCAGGGGCACAAGTGCAGGCTAGGCATAAGGCAGGGGCACAAGTGCGGGCTAGGCATAAGGCAGGGGCACAAGTGCGGGCTAGGCATAAGGCAGGGGCACAAGTGCAGGCTAGGCATAAGGCAGGGGCACAAGTGCTGGCTAGGCATAAGGCAGGGGCACAAGTGCAGGCTAGGCATAAAGCAGGGCACAAGTGCGGGCTAGGCATAAGGCAGGGCACAAGTGCGGGCTAGGCATAAGGCAGGGCACAAGTGCGGAATAGGCATCAGGCAGGGGCACAAGTGCTGGCTAGGCATAAGGCAAGGGCACAAGTGCTGGCTAGGCATAAGGCAGGGGCACAAGTGCTGGCTAGGCATGAGGCAGGGGCACAAGTGCTGGCTAGGCATGAGGCAGGGGCACAAGTGCTGGCTAGGCATAAGGCAGGGGCACAAGTGCTGGCTAGGCATGAGGCAGGGGCACAAGTGCTGGCTAGGCATAAGGCAGGGGCACAAGTGCTGGCTAGGCATAAGGCAGGGGCACAAGTGCTGGCTAGGCATAAGGCAGGGGCACAAGTGCTGGCTAGGCATAAGGCAGGGGCACAAGTGCTGGCTAGGCATAAGGCAGGGGCACAAGTGCTGGCTAGGCATAAGGCAGGGGCACAAGTGCTGGCTAGGCATAAGGCAGGGGCACAAGTGCTGGCTAGGCATAAGGCAGGGGCACAAGTGCGGGCTAGTTTTTAGGCAGGGGCACAAGTGCAAACTAAGCATAGAGCAGAGGCACAAGTGCAGGCTAGGCATAAGGCAGGGGCACAAGTGCTGGCTAGGCATAAGGCAGGGGCACAAGTGCTGGCTAGGCATAAGGCAGGGGCACAAGTGCTGGCTAGGCATAAGGCAGGGGCACAAGTGCTGGCTAGGCATGAGGCAGGGGCACAAGTGCTGGCTAGGCGTAAGGCAGGGGCACAAGTGCTGGCTAGGCGTAAGGCAGGGGCACAAGTGCGGGCTAGTCTTTAGGCAGGGGCACAAGTGCAAACTAAGCATAAGGCAGAGGCACAAGTGCAGGCTAGGCATAAGACAGGGGCACAAGTGCAGGCTAGGCATAAAGCAGGAGCACAAGTGCAGGCTAGGCATAAGACAGGGGCACAAGTGCAGGCTAGGCATAAGGCAGGGGCACAAGTGCAGGCAAGGCATAAGGCAGGGGCACAAGTGCTGGCTAGGCATAAGGCAGGGGCACAAGTGCGGGCTAGGCATAAGGCAGGGGCACAAGTGCGGGCTAGGCATAAGGCAGGGGCACAAGTGCGGGCTAGGCATAAGGCAGGGGCACAAGTGCAGGCTAGGCATAAGGCAGGGGCACAAGTGCAGGCTAGGCATAAGGCAGGGGCACACGTGCAGGCTAGGCATAAGGCAGGGGCACACGTGCAGGCTAGGCATAAGGCAGGGGCATAAGGCAGGGGCACAAGTGCAGGCTAGGCATAAGGCAGGGGCACACGTGCAGGCTAGGCATATGGCAGGGGCACACGTGCAGGCTAGGCATATGGCACGGACACTAGTGCTGGCTAGGCATAAGGCAGGGGCACGAGTGCTGGCTAGGCATAAAGCAGGGGCACGAGTGCTGGCTAGGCATAAGGCAGGGGCACGAGTGCTGGCTAGGCATGAGGCAGGGGCACGAGTGCTGGCTAGGCATGAGGCAGGGGCACAAGTGCTGGCTAGGCATGAGGCAGGGGCACAAGTGCTGGCTAGGCATGAGGCAGGGGCACAAGTGCTGGCTAGGCATGAGGCAGGGGCACAAGTGCTGGCTAGGCATGAGGCAGGGGCACAAGTGCTGGCTAGGCATGAGGCAGGGGCACAAGTGCTGGCTAGGCATGAGGCAGGGGCACAAGTGCTGGCTAGGCATGAGGCAGGGGCACAAGTGCTGGCTAGGCATGAGGCAGGGGCACAAGTGCTGGCTAGGCATGAGGCAGGGGCACAAGTGCTGGCTAGGCATGAGGCAGGGGCACAAGTGCTGGCTAGGCATAAGGCAGGGGCACAAGTGCTGGCTAGGCATAAGGCAGGGGCACAAGTGCTGGCTAGGCATAAGGCAGGGGCACAAGTGCGGGCTAGTTTTTAGGCAGGGGCACAAGTGCAAACTAAGCATAGGGCAGAGGCACAAGTGCAGGCTAGGCATAAGGCAGGGGCACAAGTGCTGGCTAGGCATGAGGCAGGGGCACAAGTGCTGGCTAGGCATGAGGCAGGGGCACAAGTGCTGGCTAGGCATGAGGCAGGGGCACAAGTGCTGGCTAGGCGTAAGGCAGGGGCACAAGTGCTGGCTAGGCGTAAGGCAGGGGCACAAGTGCGGGCTAGCCTTTAGGCAGGGGCACAAATGCAAACTAAGCATAAGGCAGAGGCACAAGTGCAGGCTAGGCATAAGACAGGGGCACAAGTGCAGGCTAGGCATAAGGCAGGAGCACAAGTGCAGGCTAGGCATAAGACAGGGGCACAAGTGCAGGCTAGGCATAAGGCAGGGGCACAAGTGCAGGCAAGGCATAAGGCAGGGGCACAAGTGCTGGCTAGGCATAAGGCAGGGGCACAAGTGCGGGCTAGGCATAAGGCAGGGGCACAAGTGCGGGCTAGGCATAAGGCAGGGGCACAAGTGCGGGCTAGGCATAAGGCAGGGGCACAAGTGCTGGCTAGGCATAAGGCAGGGGCACAAGTGCGGGCTAGGCATAAGGCAGGGGCACAAGTGCGGGCTAGGCATAAGGCAGGGGCACAAGTGCGGGCTAGGCATAAGGCAGGGGCACAAGTGCAGGCTAGGCATAAGGCAGGGGCACAAGTGCAGGCTAGGCATAAGGCAGGGGCACAAGTGCAGGCTAGGCATATGGCAGGGGCACACGTGCAGGCTAGGCATAAGGCAGGGGCACAAGTGCAGGCTAGGCATAAGGCAGGGGCACAAGTGCAGGCTAGGCATAAGGCAGGGGCACACGTGCAGGCTAGGCATAAGGCAGGGGCACACGTGCAGGCTAGGCATAAGGCAGGGGCACACGTGCAGGCTAGGCATAAGGCAGGGGCACACGTGCAGGCTAGGCATAAGGCAGGGGCACACGTGCAGGCTAGGCATAAGGCAGGGGCACAAGTGCAAACTAAGCATAAGGCAGAGGCACAAGTGCAGGCTAGGCATAAGACAGGGGCACAAGTGCAGGCTAGGCATAAAGCAGGAGCACAAGTGCAGGCTAGGCATAAGACAGGGGCACAAGTGCAGGCTAGGCATAAGGCAGGGGCACAAGTGCAGGCAAGGCATAAGGCAGGGGCACAAGTGCTGGCTAGGCATAAGGCAGGGGCACAAGTGCGGGCTAGGCATAAGGCAGGGGCACAAGTGCGGGCTAGGCATAAGGCAGGGGCACAAGTGCGGGCTAGGCATAAGGCAGGGGCACAAGTGCAGGCTAGGCATAAGGCAGGGGCACAAGTGCAGGCTAGGCATAAGGCAGGGGCACACGTGCAGGCTAGGCATAAGGCAGGGGCACACGTGCAGGCTAGGCATAAGGCAGGGGCATAAGGCAGGGGCACAAGTGCAGGCTAGGCATAAGGCAGGGGCACACGTGCAGGCTAGGCATATGGCAGGGGCACACGTGCAGGCTAGGCATATGGCACGGACACTAGTGCTGGCTAGGCATAAGGCAGGGGCACGAGTGCTGGCTAGGCATAAAGCAGGGGCACGAGTGCTGGCTAGGCATAAGGCAGGGGCACGAGTGCTGGCTAGGCATGAGGCAGGGGCACGAGTGCTGGCTAGGCATGAGGCAGGGGCACAAGTGCTGGCTAGGCATGAGGCAGGGGCACAAGTGCTGGCTAGGCATGAGGCAGGGGCACAAGTGCTGGCTAGGCATGAGGCAGGGGCACAAGTGCTGGCTAGGCATGAGGCAGGGGCACAAGTGCTGGCTAGGCATGAGGCAGGGGCACAAGTGCTGGCTAGGCATGAGGCAGGGGCACAAGTGCTGGCTAGGCATGAGGCAGGGGCACAAGTGCTGGCTAGGCATGAGGCAGGGGCACAAGTGCTGGCTAGGCATGAGGCAGGGGCACAAGTGCTGGCTAGGCATAAGGCAGGGGCACAAGTGCTGGCTAGGCATAAGGCAGGGGCACAAGTGCAGGCTAGGCATAAGGCAGGGGCACAAGTGCGGGCTAGTTTTTAGGCAGGGGCACAAGTGCAAACTAAGCATAGGGCAGAGGCACAAGTGCAGGCTAGGCATAAGGCAGGGGCACAAGTGCTGGCTAGGCATGAGGCAGGGGCACAAGTGCTGGCTAGGCATGAGGCAGGGGCACAAGTGCTGGCTAGGCATGAGGCAGGGGCACAAGTGCTGGCTAGGCGTAAGGCAGGGGCACAAGTGCTGGCTAGGCGTAAGGCAGGGGCACAAGTGCGGGCTAGCCTTTAGGCAGGGGCACAAATGCAAACTAAGCATAAGGCAGAGGCACAAGTGCAGGCTAGGCATAAGACAGGGGCACAAGTGCAGGCTAGGCATAAGGCAGGAGCACAAGTGCAGGCTAGGCATAAGACAGGGGCACAAGTGCAGGCTAGGCATAAGGCAGGGGCACAAGTGCAGGCAAGGCATAAGGCAGGGGCACAAGTGCTGGCTAGGCATAAGGCAGGGGCACAAGTGCGGGCTAGGCATAAGGCAGGGGCACAAGTGCGGGCTAGGCATAAGGCAGGGGCACAAGTGCGGGCTAGGCATAAGGCAGGGGCACAAGTGCTGGCTAGGCATAAGGCAGGGGCACAAGTGCGGGCTAGGCATAAGGCAGGGGCACAAGTGCGGGCTAGGCATAAGGCAGGGGCACAAGTGCGGGCTAGGCATAAGGCAGGGGCACAAGTGCGGGCTAGGCATAAGGCAGGGGCACAAGTGCGGGCTAGGCATAAGGCAGGGGCACAAGTGCAGGCTAGGCATAAGGCAGGGGCACAAGTGCAGGCTAGGCATAAGGCAGGGGCACAAGTGCAGGCTAGGCATATGGCAGGGGCACACGTGCAGGCTAGGCATAAGGCAGGGGCACAAGTGCAGGCTAGGCATAAGGCAGGGGCACAAGTGCAGGCTAGGCATAAGGCAGGGGCACAAGTGCAGGCTAGGCATAAGGCAGGGGCACACGTGCAGGCTAGGCATAAGGCAGGGGCACACGTGCAGGCTAGGCATAAGGCAGGGGCACACGTGCAGGCTAGGCATAAGGCAGGGGCACACGTGCAGGCTAGGCATAAGGCAGGGGCACACGTGCAGGCTAGGCATAAGGCAGGGGCACACGTGCAGGCTAGGCATAAGGCAGGGGCACGAGTGCAGGCTAGGCATAAGGCAGGGGCACGAGTGCTGGCAAGGCATAAGGCAGGGGCACGAGTGCTGGCTAGGCATAAGGCAGGGGCACGAGTGCTGGCTAGGCATAAGGCAGGGGCACGAGTGCTGGCTAGGCATAAGGCAAGGGCACGAGTGCTGGCTAGGCATAAGGCAAGGGCACGAGTGCTGGCTAGGCATAAGGCAGGGGCACGAGTGCTGGCTAGGCATAAGGCAGGGGCACGAGTGCAGGCTAGGCATAAGGCAGGGGCACGAGTGCAGGCTAGGCATAAGGCAGGGGCACGAGTGCAGGCTAGGCATAAGGCAGGGGCACGAGTGCAGGCTAGGCATAAGGCAGGGGCACAAGTGCGGGCTAGTCTTTAGGCATTGGCACAAGTGCAGGCTAGGCATAACGCAGAGGCACAAGTGCAGGCTAGGCATAAGACAGGGGCACAAGTGCAGGCTAGGCATAAGGCAGGAGCACAAGTGCAGGCTAGGCATAAGACAGGGGCACAAGTGCAGGCTAGGCATAAGGCAGGGGCACAAGTGCAGGCTAGGCATAAGGCAGGGGAACAAGTGCTGGCTAGGCATAAGGCAGGGGAACAAGTGCTGGCTAGGCATAAGGCAGGGGAACAAGTGCTGGCTAGGCATAAGGCAGGGGCACAAGTGCGGGCTAGGCATAAGGCAGGGGCACAAGTGCTGGCTAGGCATAAGGCAGGAGCACAAGTGCAGGCTAGGCATAAGGCAGGGGCACAAGTGCTGGCTAGGCATAAGGCAGGGGCACAAGTGCTGGCTAGGCATAAGGCAGGGGCACAAGTGCTGGCTAGGCATAAGGCAGGGGCACAAGTGCTGGCTAGGCATAAGGCAGGGGCACAAGTGCTGGCTAGGCATAAGGCAGGGGCACAAGTGCGGGCTAGGCATAAGGCAGGGGCACAAGTGCGGGCTAGGCATAAAGCAGGGGCACAAGTGCGGGCTAGGCATAAGGCAGGGGCACAAGTGCGGGCTAGGCATAAGGCAGGGGCACAAGTGCGGGCTAGGCATAAGGCAGGGGCACAAGTGCGGGCTAGGCATAAGGCAGGGGCACAAGTGCGGGCTAGGCATAAGGCAGGAGCACAAGTGCAGGCTAGGCATAAGGCAGGGGCACAAGTGCAGGCTAGGCATAAGGCAGGGGCACAAGTGCAGGCTAGGCATAAGGCAGGGCACAAGTGCGGGCTAGGCATAAGGCAGGGGCACAAGTGCGGGCTAGGCATAAGGCAGGGGCACAAGTGCGGGCTAGGCATAAGGCAGGGGCACAAGTGCGGGCTAGGCATAAGGCAGGGGCACAAGTGCTGGCTAGGCATAAGGCAGGGGCACAAGTGCTGGCTAGGCATGAGGCAGGGGCACAAGTGCTGGCTAGGCATGAGGCAGGGGCACAAGTGCTGGCTAGGCATAAGGCAGGGGCACAAGTGCTGGCTAGGCATAAGGCAGGGGCACAAGTGCTGGCTAGGCATAAGGCAGGGGCACAAGTGCTGGCTAGGCATAAGGCAGGGGCACAAGTGCTGGCTAGGCATAAGGCAGGGGCACAAGTGCTGGCTAGGCATAAGGCAGGGGATCAAGTGCGGGCTAGTTTTTAGGCAGGGGCACAAGTGCAAACTAAGCATAGGGCAGAGGCACAAGTGCAGGCTAGGCATAAGGCAGGGGCACAAGTGCAGGCTAGGCATAAGGCAGGAGCACAAGTGCAGGCTAGGCATAAGACAGGGGCACAAGTGCAGGCTAGGCATAAGGCAGGGGCACAAGTGCAGGCTAGGCATAAGGCAGGGGCACAAGTGCAGGCTAGGCATAAGGCAGGGGCAAAAGTGCAGGCTAGGCATAAGGCAGGGGCACAAATGCTGGCTAGGCATAAGGCAGGGGCACAAGTGCTGGCTAGGCATAAGGCAGGGGCACAAGTGCTGGCTAGGCATAAGGCAGGGGCACAAGTGCTGGCTAGGCATAAGGCAGGGGCACAAGTGCTGGCTAGGCATAAGGCAGGGGCACAAGTGCTGGCTAGGCATAAGGCAGGGGCACCAGTGCTGGCTAGGCATAAGGCAGGGGCACAAGTGCTGGCTAGGCATAAGGCAGGGGCACAAGTGCAGGCTAGGCATAAGGCAGGGCACAAGTGCGGGCTAGGCATAAGGCAGGGGCACAAGTGCGGGCTAGGCATAAGGCAGGGGCACAAGTGCTGGCTAGGCATAAGGCAGGGGCACAAGTGCTGGCTAGGCATAAGGCAGGGGCACAAGTGCAGGCTAGGCATAAGGCAGGGGCACAAGTGCTGGATAGGCATAAGGCAGGGGCACAAGTGCAGGCTAGGCATAAGGCAGGGGCACAAGTGCAGGCTAGGCATAAGGCAGGGGCACAAGTGCTGGCTAGGCATAAGGCAGGGGCACAAGTGCAGGCTAGGCATAAAGCAGGGCACAAGTGCAGGCTAGGCATAAGGCAGGGCACAAGTGCGGGCTAGGCATAAGGCAGGGCACAAGTGCGGGCTAGGCATCAGGCAGGGGCACAAGTGCTGGCTAGGCATAAGGCAGGGGCACAAGTGCTGGCTAGGCATAAGGCAGGGGCACAAGTGCTGGCTAGGCATGAGGCAGGGGCACAAGTGCTGGCTAGGCATAAGGCAGGGGCACAAGTGCTGGCTAGGCATAAGGCAGGGGCACAAGTGCTGGCTAGGCATGAGGCAGGGGCACAAGTGCTGGCTAGGCATAAGGCAGGGGCACAAGTGCTGGCTAGGCATAAGGCAGGGGCACAAGTGCTGGCTAAGCATAAGGCAGGGGCACAAGTGCTGGCTAGGCATAAGGCAGGGGCACAAGTGCTGGCTAGGCATAAGGCAGGGGCACAAGTGCTGGCTAGGCATAAGGCAGGGGCACAAGTGCTGGCTAGGCATAAGGCAGGGGCACAAGTGCGGGCTAGTTTTTAGGCAGGGGCACAAGTGCAAACTAAGCATAGAGCAGAGGCACAAGTGCAGGCTAGGCATAAGGCAGGGGCACAAGTGCTGGCTAGGCATAAGGCAGGGGCACAAGTGCTGGCTAGGCATAAGGCAGGGGCACAAGTGCTGGCTAGGCATGAGGCAGGGGCACAAGTGCTGGCTAGGCGTAAGGCAGGGGCACAAGTGCTGGCTAGGCGTAAGGCAGGGGCACAAGTGCGGGCTAGTCTTTAGGCAGGGGCACAAGTGCAAACTAAGCATAAGGCAGAGGCACAAGTGCAGGCTAGGCATAAGACAGGGGCACAAGTGCAGGCTAGGCATAAGGCAGGAGCACAAGTGCAGGCTAGGCATAAGACAGGGGCACAAGTGCAGGCTAGGCATAAGGCAGGGGCACAAGTGCAGGCAAGGCATAAGGCAGGGGCACGAGTGCTGGCTAGGCATAAGGCAGGGGCACACGTGCAGGCTAGGCATATGGCAGGGGCACACGTGCAGGCTAGGCATATGGCAGGGGCACGAGTGCTGGCTAGGCATAAGGCAGGGGCACGAGTGCTGGCTAGGCATAAAGCAGGGGCACGAGTGCTGGCTAGGCATAAGGCAGGGGCACGAGTGCTGGCTAGGCATAAGGCAGGGGCACGAGTGCTGGCTAGGCATAAGGCAGGGGCACAAGTGCTGGCTAGGCATGAGGCAGGGGCACAAGTGCTGGCTAGGCATGAGGCAGGGGCACAAGTGCTGGCTAGGCATAAGGCAGGGGCACAAGTGCTGGCTAGGCATAAGGCAGGGGCACAAGTGCTGGCTAAGCATAAGGCAGGGGCACAAGTGCTGGCTAGGCATAAGGCAGGGGCACAAGTGCTGGCTAGGCATAAGGCAGGGGCACAAGTGCTGGCTAGGCATAAGGCAGGGGCACAAGTGCTGGCTAGGCATAAGGCAGGGGCACAAGTGCGGGCTAGTTTTTAGGCAGGGGCACAAGTGCAAACTAAGCATAGGGCAGAGGCACAAGTGCAGGCTAGGCATAAGGCAGGAGCACAAGTGCTGGCTAGGCATAAGGCAGGGGCACAAGTGCTGGCTAGGCATGAGGCAGGGGCACAAGTGCTGGCTAGGCGTAAGGCAGGGGCACAAGTGCTGGCTAGGCGTAAGGCAGGGGCACAAGTGCAAACTAAGCATAAGGCAGAGGCACAAGTGCAGGCTAGGCATAAGACAGGGGCACAAGTGCAGGCTAGGCATAAGGCAGGAGCACAAGTGCTGGCTAGGCATAAGGCAGGGGCACAAGTGCTGGCTAGGCATGAGGCAGGGGCACAAGTGCTGGCTAGGCGTAAGGCAAGGGCACAAGTGCTGGCTAGGCGTAAGGCAGGGGCACAAGTGCTGGCTAGGCGTAAGGCAGGGGCACAAGTGCTGGCTAGGCGTAAGGCAGGGGCACAAGTGCGGGCTAGTCTTTAGGCAGGGGCACAAGTGCAAACTAAGCATAAGGCAGAGGCACAAGTGCAGGCTAGGCATAAGACAGGGGCACAAGTGCAGGCTAGGCATAAGGCAGGAGCACAAGTGCAGGCTAGGCATAAGACAGGGGCACAAGTGCAGGCTAGGCATAAGGCAGGGGCACAAGTGCAGGCAAGGCATAAGGCAGGGGCACAAGTGCTGGCTAGGCATAAGGCAGGGGCACAAGTGCGGGCTAGGCATAAGGCAGGGGCACAAGTGCGGGCTAGGCATAAGGCAGGGGCACAAGTGCGGGCTAGGCATAAGGCAGGGGCACAAGTGCGGGCTAGGCATAAGGCAGGGGCACAAGTGCGGGCTAGGCATAAGGCAGGGGCACAAGTGCAGGCTAGGCATAAGGCAGGGGCACAAGTGCAGGCTAGGCATAAGGCAGGGGCACATGTGCAGGCTAGGCATAAGGAAGGCACAAGTGCAGGCTAGGCATAAGGCAGGGGCACACGTGCAGGCTAGGCATATGGCAGGGGCACGAGTGCTGGCTAGGCATAAGGCAGGGGCACAAGTGGTGGCTAGGCATAAGGCAGGGGCACAAGTGCTGGCTAGGCATAAGGCAGGGGCACAAGTGCTGGCTAGGCATAAGGCAGGGGCACAAGTGCTGGCTAGGCATAAGGCAGGGGCACAAGTGCGGGCTAGGCATAAGGCAGGGGCACAAGTGCGGGCTAGGCATAGTGCAGGGGCACAAGTGCGGGCTAGGCATAAGGCAGGGGCACAAGTGCGGGCTAGGCATAAGGCAGGGGCACAAGTGCAGGCTAGGCATAAGGCAGGGGCACAAGTGCAGGCTAGGCATAAGGCAGGGGCACAAGTGCAGGCTAGGCATATGGCAGGGGCACACGTGCAGGCTAGGCATAAGGCAGGGGCACACGTGCAGGCTAGGCATAAGGCAGGGGCACAAGTGCAGGCTAGGCATAAGGCAGGGGCACACGTGCAGGCTAGGCATAAGGCAGGGGCACACGTGCAGGCTAGGCATAAGGCAGGGGCACACGTGCAGGCTAGGCATAAGGCAGGGGCACGAGTGCAGGCTAGGCATAAGGCAGGGGCACGAGTGCTGGCAAGGCATAAGGCAGGGGCACGAGTGCTGGCTAGGCATAAAGCAGGGGCACGAGTGCTGGCTAGGCATAAGGCAGGGGCACGAGTGCTGGCTAGGCATAAGGCAGGGGCACGAGTGCTGGCTAGGCATAAGGCAGGGGCACAAGTGCTGGCTAGGCATGAGGCAGGGGCACAAGTGCTGGCTAGGCATGAGGCAGGGGCACAAGTGCTGGCTAGGCATAAGGCAGGGGCACAAGTGCTGGCTAGGCATAAGGCAGGGGCACAAGTGCTGGCTAGGCATAAGGCAGGGGCACAAGTGCGGGCTAGGCATAAGGCAGGGGCACAAGTGCGGGCTAGGCATAAGGCAGGGGCACAAGTGCGGGCTAGGCATAAGGCAGGGGCACACGTGCAGGCTAGGCATAAGGCAGGGGCACAAGTGCAGGCTAGGCATAAGGCAGGGGCACACGTGCAGGCTAGGCATATGGCAGGGGCACACGTGCAGGCTAGGCATATGGCAGGGGCACGAGTGCTGGCTAGGCATAAGGCAGGGGCACGAGTGCTGGCTAGGCATAAAGCAGGGGCACGAGTGCTGGCTAGGCATAAGGCAGGGGCACGAGTGCTGGCTAGGCATAAGGCAGGGGCACAAGTGCTGGCTAGGCATGAGGCAGGGGCACAAGTGCTGGCTAGGCATGAGGCAGGGGCACAAGTGCTGGCTAGGCATAAGGCAGGGGCACAAGTGCTGGCTAGGCATAAGGCAGGGGCACAAGTGCTGGCTAAGCATAAGGCAGGGGCACAAGTGCTGGCTAGGCATAAGGCAGGGGCACAAGTGCTGGCTAGGCATAAGGCAGGGGCACAAGTGCTGGCTAGGCATAAGGCAGGGGCACAAGTGCTGGCTAGGCATAAGGCAGGGGCACAAGTGCGGGCTAGTTTTTAGGCAGGGGCACAAGTGCAAACTAAGCATAGGGCAGAGGCACAAGTGCAGGCTAGGCATAAGGCAGGAGCACAAGTGCTGGCTAGGCATAAGGCAGGGGCACAAGTGCTGGCTAGGCATGAGGCAGGGGCACAAGTGCTGGCTAGGCATGAGGCAGGGGCACAAGTGCTGGCTAGGCGTAAGGCAGGGGCACAAGTGCTGGCTAGGCGTAAGGCAGGGGCACAAGTGCAAACTAAGCATAAGGCAGAGGCACAAGTGCAGGCTAGGCATAAGACAGGGGCACAAGTGCAGGCTAGGCATAAGGCAGGAGCACAAGTGCTGGCTAGGCATAAGGCAGGGGCACAAGTGCTGGCTAGGCATGAGGCAGGGGCACAAGTGCTGGCTAGGCGTAAGGCAGGGGCACAAGTGCTGGCTAGGCGTAAGGCAGGGGCACAAGTGCTGGCTAGGCGTAAGGCAGGGGCACAAGTGCTGGCTAGGCGTAAGGCAGGGGCACAAGTGCGGGCTAGTCTTTAGGCAGGGGCACAAGTGCAAACTAAGCATAAGGCAGAGGCACAAGTGCAGGCTAGGCATAAGACAGGGGCACAAGTGCAGGCTAGGCATAAGGCAGGAGCACAAGTGCAGGCTAGGCATAAGACAGGGGCACAAGTGCAGGCTAGGCATAAGGCAGGGGCACAAGTGCAGGCAAGGCATAAGGCAGGGGCACAAGTGCTGGCTAGGCATAAGGCAGGGGCACAAGTGCGGGCTAGGCATAAGGCAGGGGCACAAGTGCGGGCTAGGCATAAGGCAGGGGCACAAGTGCGGGCTAGGCATAAGGCAGGGGCACAAGTGCGGGCTAGGCATAAGGCAGGGGCACAAGTGCGGGCTAGGCATAAGGCAGGGGCACAAGTGCAGGCTAGGCATAAGGCAGGGGCACAAGTGCAGGCTAGGCATAAGGCAGGGGCACATGTGCAGGCTAGGCATAAGGAAGGCACAAGTGCAGGCTAGGCATAAGGCAGGGGCACACGTGCAGGCTAGGCATATGGCAGGGGCACGAGTGCTGGCTAGGCATAAGGCAGGGGCACAAGTGGTGGCTAGGCATAAGGCAGGGGCACAAGTGCTGGCTAGGCATAAGGCAGGGGCACAAGTGCTGGCTAGGCATAAGGCAGGGGCACAAGTGCTGGCTAGGCATAAGGCAGGGGCACAAGTGCGGGCTAGGCATAAGGCAGGGGCACAAGTGCGGGCTAGGCATAGGGCAGGGGCACAAGTGCGGGCTAGGCATAAGGCAGGGGCACAAGTGCGGGCTAGGCATAAGGCAGGGGCACAAGTGCAGGCTAGGCATAAGGCAGGGGCACAAGTGCAGGCTAGGCATAAGGCAGGGGCACAAGTGCAGGCTAGGCATATGGCAGGGGCACACGTGCAGGCTAGGCATAAGGCAGGGGCACACGTGCAGGCTAGGCATAAGGCAGGGGCACAAGTGCAGGCTAGGCATAAGGCAGGGGCACACGTGCAGGCTAGGCATAAGGCAGGGGCACATGTGCAGGCGAGGCATAAGGCAGGGGCACACGTGCAGGCTAGGCATAAGGCAGGGGCACGAGTGCAGGCTAGGCATAAGGCAGGGGCACGAGTGCTGGCAAGGCATAAGGCAGGGGCACGAGTGCTGGCTAGGCATAAGGCAGGGGCACGAGTGCTGGCTAGGCATAAGGCAGGGGCACGAGTGCTGGCTAGGCATAAGGCAAGGGCACGAGTGCTGGCTAGGCATAAGGCAAGGGCACGAGTGCTGGCTAGGCATAAGGCAGGGGCACGAGTGCTGGCTAGGCATAAGGCAGGGGCACGAGTGCAGGCTAGGCATAAGGCAGGGGCACGAGTGCAGGCTAGGCATAAGGCAGGGGCACGAGTGCAGGCTAGGCATAAGGCAGGGGCACGAGTGCAGGCTAGGCATAAGGCAGGGGCACAAGTGCTGGCTAGGCGTAAGGCAGGGGCACAAGTGCTGGCTAGGCGTAAGGCAGGGGCACAAGTGCTGGCTAGGCATAAGGCAGGGGCACAAGTGCTGGCTAGGCATAAGGCAGGGGCACAAGTGCTGGCTAGGCATAAGGCAGGGGCACAAGTGCAAACTAAGCATAAGGCAGAGGCACAAGTGCAGGCTAGGCATAAGGCAGGAGCACAAGTGCAGGCTAGGCATAAGACAGGGGCACAATGCAGGCTAGGCATAAGGCAGGGGCACAAGTGCAGGCTAGGCATAAGGCAGGGGCACAAGTGCAGGCTAGGCATAAGGCAGGGGCACAAGTGCAGGCTAGGCATAAGGCAGGGGCACAAGTGCTGGCTAGGCATGAGGCAGGGGCACAAGTGCTGGCTAGGCATAAGGCAGGGGCACAAGTGCTGGCTAGGCATAAGGCAGGGGCACAAGTGCTGGCTAGGCATAAGGCAGGGGCACAAGTGCTGGCTAGGCATAAGGCAGGGGCACAAGTGCTGGCTAGGCATAAGGCAGGGGTACAAGTGCTGCCTAGGCATCAGGCAGGGGCAAACGTGCTGGCTAGGCATAAGGCAGGGGCAAAAGTGCTGGCTAGGCATAAGGCAGGGGCACAAGTGCAGGCTAGGCATAAGGCAGGGGCACAAGTGGTGGCTAGGCATAAGGCAGGGGCACAAGTGCTGGCTAGGCATAAGGCAGGGGCACAAGTGCTGGCTAGGCATAAGGCAGGGGCACAAGTGCTGGCTAGGCATAAGGCAGGGGCACAAGTGCTGGCTAGGCATAAGGCAGGGGCACAAGTGCGGGCTAGGCTTTAGGCAGGGGCACAAGTGCTGGCTAGGCATAAGGCAGGGGCACAAGTGCGGGCTAGGCTTTAGGCAGGGGCACAAGTGCTGGCTAGGCATAAGGCAGGGGCACAAGTGCGGGCTAGGCTTTAGGCAGGGGCACAAGTGCTGGCTAGGCATAAGGCAGGGGCACAAGTGCTGGCTAGGCATAAGGCAGGGGCACAAGTGCTGGCTAGGCATAAGGCAGGGGTACAAGTGCTGCCTAGGCATCAGGCAGGGGCAAAAGTGCTGGCTAGGCATAAGGCAGGGGCAAAAGTGCTGGCTAGGCATAAGGCAGGGGCACAAATGCAGGCTAGGCATAAGGCAGGGGCACAAGTGCAGGCTAGGCATAAGGCAGGGGCACAAGTGGTGGCTAGGCATAAGGCAGGGGCACAAGTGCTGGCTAGGCATAAGGCAGGGGCACAAGTGCTGGCTAGGCATAAGGCAGGGGCACAAGTGCTGGCTAGGCATAAGGCAGGGGCACAAGTGCTGGCTAGGCATAAGGCAGGGGCACAAGTGCTGGCTAGGCATAAGGCAGGGGCACAAGTGCGGGCTAGGCTTTAGGCAGGGGCACAAGTACAAACTAAGCATAAGGCAGAGGCACAAGTGCAAGCTAGGCATAAGGCAGGGGCACCTATGCAGGCTAGGCTTGAGGCAGGGGCACAAGTGATGGCTACACATAAGGCATACAGCTAACTCTTTGCACTCTTTGCATAAAGGGATAGGCACCCTTAGGGGTGAAGAGCTAGCTTTCACCCCTCTACTCTGTACTTTGTTGTTCAGTGCGGAGCCAGTCCATAACCCCCATGCTCCAAGCGACCAGGCACATCTTGTCTGTCCTCCGTAAATGGGTAATGCCTTCGTCCCCAATTACAGTCGTGCATGTGCATTCAGACGGGACAAGAGCGAAGAGCGTAAAGCCTGCCCTGTGTGCATAACCAACATGAAGCTAAAGACAAAAAAACAATAATGCAAGTTGCTCAAAAGTGCTGGCTAGGCATAAGGCAGGGGCACAAGTGCTGGCTAGGCATAAGGCAGGGGCACAAGTGCTGGCTAGGCATAAGGCAGGGGCACAAGTGCTGGCTAGGCATAAGGCAGGGGCACAAGTGCGGGCTAGGCATAAGGCAGGGGCACAAGTGCGGGCTAGGCATAAGGCAGGGGCACAAGTGCGGGCTAGGCATAAGGCAGGGGCACAAGTGCAGGCTAGGCATAAGGCAGGGGCACAAGTGCAGGCTAGGCATAAGGCAGGGGCACAAGTGCTGGCTAGGCATAAGGCAGGGGCACAAGTGCTGGCTAGGCATAAGGCAGGGGCACAAGTGCTGGGTAGGCGTAAGGCAGGGGCACAAGTGCAGGCTAGGCATAAGGCAGGGGCACAAGTGCAGGCTAGGCATAAGGCAGGGGCACAAGTGCAGGCTAGGCATAAGGCAGGGGCACAAGTGCAGGCTAGGCATAAGGCAGAGGCACAAGTGCAGGCTAGGCATAAGGCAGAGGCACAAGTGCAGGCTAGGCATAAGGCAGAGGCACAAGTGCAGGCTAGGCATAAGGCAGGGGCACAAGTGCAGGCTAGGCATAAGGCAGGGGCACAAGTGCAGGCTAGGCATAAGGCAGGGGCACAAGTGATGGCTACACATAAGGCATACGGCTAACTCTTTGCACTCTTTGCATAAAGGGATAGGCACCCTTAGGGGTGAAGAGCTAGCTTTCACCCCTCTACTCTGTACTTTGTTGTACAGTGCGGAGCCTTTCCATAACCCCCATGCTCCAAGCGACCAGGCACATCTTGTCTGTCCTCCGTAAATGGGTAATGCCTTCGTCCCCAATTACAGTCGTGCATGTGCATTCAGACGGGACAAGAGCGAAGAGCATAAAGCCTGCCCTGTGTGCATAACCAACATGAAGCTAAAGACAAAAAAACAATAATGCAAGGGGCTCAAAAGTGCTGGCTAGGCATAAGGAAGGGGCACAAGTGCTGGCTAGGCATAAGGCAGGGGCACAAGTGCTGGCTAGGCATAAGGCAGGGGCACAAGTGCTGGCTAGGCATAAGGCAGGGGCACAAGTGCGGGCTAGGCATAAGGCAGGGGCACAAGTGCTGGCTAGGCATAAGGCAGGGGCACAAGTGCTGGCTAGGCATAAGGCAGGGGCACAAGTGCTGGCTAGGCATAAGGCAGGGGCACAAGTGCTGGCTAGGCATAAGGCAGGGGCACAAGTGCTGGCTAGGCATAAGGCAGGGGCACAAGTGCTGGCTAGGCATAAGGCAGGGGCACAAGTGCTGGCTAGGCATAAGGCAGGGGCACAAGTGCTGGCTAGGCATAAGGCAGGGGCACAAGTGCTGGCTAGGCATAAGGCAGGGGCACAAGTGCGGGCTAGGCATAAGGCAGGGGCACAAGTGCGGGCTAGGCATAAGGCAGGGGCACAAGTGCTGGCTAGGCATAAGGCAGGGGCACAAGTGCAGACTAGGCATAAGGCAGGGGCACAAGTGCAGACTAGGCATAAGGCAGGGGCACAAGTGCAGACTAGGCATAAGGCAGGGGCACAAGTGCAGGCTAGGCATAAGGCAGGGGGCACAAGTGCAGGCTAGGCATAAGGCAGGGGGCACAAGTGCAGGCTAGGAATAAGGCAGGGGCACAAGTGCAGGCTAGGAATAAGGCAGGGGCACAAGTGCAGGCTAGGCATAAGGCAGGGGCACAAGTGCAGGCTAGGCATAAGGCAGGGCACAAGTGCGGGCTAGGCATAAGGCAGGGCACAAGTGCGGGCTAGGCATAAGGCATGGGCACAAGTGCGGGCTAGGCATAAGGCAGGGGCACAAGTGCGGGCTAGGCATAAGGCAGGGGCACAAGTGCAGGCTAGGCATAAGGCAGGGGCACAAGTGCAGGCTAGGCATAAGGCATGGGCACAAGTGCAGGCTAGGCATAAGGCATGGGCACAAGTGCGGGCTAGGCATAAGGCATGGGCACAAGTGCGGGCTAGGCATAAGGCAGGGGCACAAGTGCGGGCTAGGCATAAGGCAGGGGCACAAGTGCGGGCTAGGCATAAGGCAGGGGCAAAAGTGCGGGCTAGGCTTTAGGCAGGGGCACAAGTGCAAACTAAGCATAAGGCAGAGGAACAAGTGCAGGCTAGGCATAAGGCAGGGGCACAAGTGCTGGCTAGGCATAAGGCAGGGGCACAAGTGCTGGCTAGGCATAAGGCAGGGGCACAAGTGCAGGCTAGGCATAAGGCAGGGGCACAAGTGCTGGCTAGGCATAAGGCAGGGGCACAAGTGCTGGCTAGGCATAAGGCAGGGGCACAAGTGCTGGCTAGGCATAAGGCAGGGGCACAAGTGCTGGCTAGGCATAAGGCAGGGGCACAAGTGCTGGCTAGGCATAAGGCAGGGGCACAAGTGCTGGCTAGGCATAAGGCAGGGGCACAAGTGCTGGCTAGGCATAAGGCAGGGGCACAAGTGCTGGCTAGGCATAAGGCAGGGGCACAAGTGCTGGCTAGGCATAAGGCAGGGGCACAAGTGCTGGCTAGGCATAAGGCAGGGGCACAAGTGCTGGCTAGGCATAAGGCAGGGGCACAAGTGCTGGCTAGGCATAAGGCAGGGGCACAAGTGCTGGCTAGGCATAAGGCAGGGGCACAAGTGCTGGCTAGGCATAAGGCAGGGGCACAAGTGCTGGCTAGGCATAAGGCAGGGGCACAAGTGCTGGCTAGGCATAAGGCAGGGGCACAAGTGCAGGCTAGGCATAAGGCAGGGGCACAAGTGCAGGCTAGGCATAAGGCAGGGGCACAAGTGCAGGCTAGGCATAAGGCAGGGGCACAAGTGCAGGCTAGGCATAAGGCAGGGGGCACAAGTGCAGGCTAGGCATAAGGCAGAGGCACAAGTGCAGGCTAGGCATAAGGCAGGGGCACAAGTGCAGGCTAGGCATAAGGCAGGGGCACAAGTGATGGCTACACATAAGGCATACGGCTAACTCTTTGCACTCTTTGAATAAAGGGATAGGCACCCTTAGGGGTGAAGAGCTAGCTTTCACCCCTCTACTCTGTACTTTGTTGTACAGTGCGGAGCCACTCCATAACCCCCATGCTCCAAGCGACCAGGCATATCTTGTCTGTCCTCCGTAAATGGGTAATGCCTTCGTCCCCAATTACAGTCGTGCATGTGCATTCAGACGGGACAAGAGCGAAGAGCGTAAAGCCTGCCCTGTGTGCATAACCAACATGAAGCTAAAGACAAAAAAACAATAATGCAAGGGGCTCAAAAGTGCTGGCTAGGCATAAGGCAGGGGCACAAGTGCAGGCAAGGCATAAGGCAGGGGCACAAGTGCTGGCTAGGCATAAGGCAGGGGCACAAGTGCGGGCTAGGCATAAGGCAGGGGCACAAGTGCGGGCTAGGCATAAGGCAGGGGCACAAGTGCGGGCTAGTCTTTAGGCATTGGCACAAGTGCAAGCTAGGCATAAGGCAGGGGCACAAGTGCAGGCTAGGCATAAGACAGGGGCACAAGTGCAGGCTAGGCATAAGACAGGGGCACAAGTGCAGGCTAGGCATAAGGCAGGAGCACAAGTGCAGGCTAGGCATAAGGCAGGGGCACAAGTGCTGGCTAGGCATAAGGCAGGGGCACAAGTGCGGGCTAGGCTTTAGGCAGGGGCACAAGTGCAGGCTAGGCATAAGGCAGGGGCACAAGTGCAGGCTAGGCATAAGGCAGGGGAACAAGTGCTGGCTAGGCATAAGGCAGGGGCACAACTGCTGGCTAGGCATAAGGCAGGGGCACAAGTGCGGGCTAGGCATAAGGCAGGGGCACAAGTGCAGGCTAGGCATAAGGCAGGGGCACAAGTGCGGGCTAGGCATAAGGCAGGGGCACAAGTGCGGGCTAGGCATAAGGCAGGGGCACAAGTGCGGGCTAGGCGTAAGGCAGGGGCACAAGTGCGGGCTAGGCATAAGGCAGGGGCACAAGTGCGGGCTAGGCATAAGGCAGGGGCACAAGTGCGGGCTAGGCATAAGGCAGGGGCACAAGTGCGGGCTAGGCATAAGGCAGGGGCACAAGTGCGGGCTAGGCATAAGGCAGGGGCACAAGTGCGGGCTAGGCATAAGGCAGGGGCACAAGTGCAGGCTAGGCATAAGGCAGGGCACAAGTGCAGGCTAGGCATAAGGCAGGGGCACAAGTGCTGGCTAGGCATAAGGCAGGGGCACAAGTGCTGGCTAGGCATAAGGCAGGGGCACAAGTGCTGGCTAGGCATAAGGCAGGGGCACAAGTGCTGGCTAGGCGTAAGGCAGGGGCACAAGTGCTGGCTAGGCGTAAGGCAGGGGCACAAGTGCTGGCTAGGCGTAAGGCAGGGGCACAAGTGCTGGCTAGGCATAAGGCAGGGGCACAAGTGCTGGCTAGGCATAAGGCAGGGGCACAAGTGCAAACTAAGCATAAGGCAGAGGCACAAGTGCAGGCTAGGCATAAGGCAGGAGCACAAGTGCAGGCTAGGCATAAGACAGGGGCACAATGCAGGCTAGGCATAAGGCAGGGGCACAAGTGCAGGCTAGGCATAAGGCAGGGGCACAAGTGCAGGCTAGGCATAAGGCAGGGGCACAAGTGCAGGCTAGGCATAAGGCAGGGGCACAAGTGCTGGCTAGGCATAAGGCAGGGGTACAAGTGCTGGCTAGGCATAAGGCAGGGGTACAAGTGCTGCCTAGGCATCAGGCAGGGGCAAAAGTGCTGGCTAGGCATAAGGCAGGGGCAAAAGTGCTGGCTAGGCATAAGGCAGGGGCACAAATTCAGGCTAGGCATAAGGCAGGGGCACAAGTGCAGGCTAGGCATAAGGCAGGGGCACAAGTGGTGGTTAGGCATAAGGCAGGGGCACAAGTGCTGGCTAGGCATAAGGCAGGGGCACAAGTGCTGGCTAGGCATAAGGCAGGGGCACAAGTGCTGGCTAGGCATAAGGCAGGGGCACAAGTGCTGGCTAGGCATAAGGCAGGGGCACAAGTGCTGGCTAGGCATAAGGCAGGGGCACAAGTGCGGGCTAGGCTTTAGGCAGGGGCACAAGTGCTGGCTAGGCATAAGGCAGGGGCACAAGTGCGGGCTAGGCTTTAGGCAGGGGCACAAGTGCTCGCTAGGCATAAGGCAGGGGCACAAGTGCTGGCTAGGCATAAGGCAGGGGCACAAGTGCGGGCTAGGCTTTAGGCAGGGGCACAAGTGCGGGCTAGGCTTTAGGCAGGGGCACAAGTGCGGGCTAGGCTTTAGGCAGGGGCACAAGTGCTGGCTAGGCATAAGGCAGGGGCACAAGTGCGGGCTAGGCATAAGGCAGGGCACAAGTGCGGGCTAGGCATAAGGCAGGGGCACAAGTGCGGGCTAGGCATAAGGCAGGGGCACAAGTGCGGGCTAGGCATAAGGCAGGGGCACAAGTGCGGGCTAGGCATAAGGCAGGGGCACAAGTGCGGGCTAGGCATAAGGCAGGGGCACAAGTGCGGGCTAGGCATAAGGCAGGGCACAAGTGCGGGCTAGGCATAAGGCAGGGGCACAAGTGCAGGCTAGGCATAAGGCAGGGGCACAAGTGCTGGCTAGGCATAAGGCAGGGGTACAAGTGCTGCCTAGGCATCAGGCAGGGGCAAAAGTGCTGGCTAGGCAAAAGGCAGGGGCACAAATGCAGGCTAGGCATAAGGCAGGGGCACAAGTGCAGGCTAGGCATAAGGCAGGGGCACAAGTGCAGGCTAGGCATAAGGCAGGGGCACAAGTGGTGGCTAGGCATAAGGCAGGGGCACAAGTGCTGGCTAGGCATAAGGCAGGGGCACAAGTGCTGGCTAGGCATAAGGCAGGGGCACAAGTGCTGGCTAGGCATAAGGCAGGGGCACAAGTGCTGGCTAGGCATAAGGCAGGGGCACAAGTGCTGGCTAGGCATAAGGCAGGGGCACAAGTGCAGGCTAGGCTTTAGGCAGGGGCACAAGTACAAACTAAGCATAAGGCAGAGGCACAAGTGCAAGCTAGGCATAAGGCAGGGGCACCTATGCAGGCTAGGCTTGAGGCAGGGGCACAAGTGATGGCTACACATAAGGCATACAGCTAACTCTTTGCACTCTTTGCATAAAGGGATAGGCACCCTTAGGGGTGAAGAGCTAGCTTTCACCCCTCTACTCTGTACTTTGTTGTTCAGTGCGGAGCCAGTCCATAACCCCCATGCTCCAAGCGACCAGGCACATCTTGTCTGTCCTCCGTAAATGGGTAATGCCTTCGTCCCCAATTACAGTTGTGCATGTGCATTCAGACGGGACAAGAGCGAAGAGCGTAAAGCCTGCCCTGTGTGCATAACCAACATGAAGCTAAAGACAAAAAAACAATAATGCAAGTTGCTCAAAAGTGCTGGCTAGGCATAAGGCAGGGGCACAAGTGCTGGCTAGGCATAAGGCAGGGGCACAAGTGCTGGCTAGGCATAAGGCAGGGGCACAAGTGCGGGCTAGGCATAAGGCAGGGGCACAAGTGCGGGCTAGGCATAAGGCAGGGGCACAAGTGCGGGCTAGGCATAAGGCAGGGGCACAAGTGCGGGCTAGGCATAAGGCAGGGGCACAAGTGCGGGCTAGGCATAAGGCAGGGGCACAAGTGCAGGCTAGGCATAAGGCAGGGGCACAAGTGCAGGCTAGGCATAAGGCAGGGGCACAAGTGCAGGCTAGTCATAAGGCAGGGGCACACGTGCAGGCTAGGCATAAGGCAGGGGCACAAGTGCAGGCTAGGCATAAGGCAGGGGCACAAGTGATGGCTACACATAAGGCATACGGCTAACTCTTTGCACTCTTTGCATAAAGGGATAGGCACCCTTAGGGGTGAAGAGCTAGCTTTCACCCCTCTACTCTGTACTTTGTTGTACAGTGCGGAGCCACTCCATAACCCCCATGCTCCAAGCGACCAGGCATATCTTGTCTGTCCTCCGTAAATGGGTAATGCCTTCGTCCCCAATTACAGTCGTGCATGTGCATTCAGACGGGACAAGAGCGAAGAGCGTAAAGCCTGCCCTGTGTGCATAACCAACATGAAGCTAAAGACAAAAAAACAATAATGCAAGGGGCTCAAAAGTGCTGGCTAGGCATAAGGCAGGGGCACAAGTGCTGGCTAGGCATAAGGCAGGGGCACAAGTGCTGGCTAGGCATAAGGCAGGGGCACAAGTGCTGGCTAGGCATAAGGCAGGGGCACAAGTGCTGGCTAGGCATAAGGCAGGGGCACAAGTGCTGGCTAGGCATAAGGCAGGGGCACAAGTGCTGGCTAGGCATAAGGCAGGGGCACAAGTGCTGGCTAGGCATAAGGCAGGGGCACAAGTGCTGGCTAGGCATAAGGCAGGGGCACAAGTGCAGGCTAGGCATAAGGCAGGGGCACAAGTGCAGGCTAGGCATAAGGCAGGGGCACAAGTGCAGGCTAGGCATAAGGCAGGGGGCACAAGTGCAGGCTAGGCATAAGGCAGAGGCACAAGTGCAGGCTAGGCATAAGGCAGGGGCACAAGTGCAGGCTAGGCATAAGGCAGGGGCACAAGTGATGGCTACACATAAGGCATACGGCTAACTCTTTGCACTCTTTGCATAAAGGGATAGGCACCCTTAGGGGTGAAGAGCTAGCTTTCACCCCTCTACTCTGTACTTTGTTGTACAGTGCGGAGCCACTCCATAACCCCCATGCTCCAAGCGACCAGGCATATCTTGTCTGTCCTCCGTAAATGGGTAATGCCTTCGTCCCCAATTACAGTCGTGCATGTGCATTCAGACGGGACAAGAGCGAAGAGCGTAAAGCCTGCCCTGTGTGCATAACCAACATGAAGCTAAAGACAAAAAAACAATAATGCAAGGGGCTCAAAAGTGCTGGCTAGGCATAAGGCAGGGGCACAAGTGCAGGCAAGGCATAAGGCAGGGGCACAAGTGCGGGCTAGGCATAAGGCAGGGGCACAAGTGCGGGCTAGGCATAAGGCAGGGGCACAAGTGCGGGCTAGGCATAAGGCAGGGGCACAAGTGCGGGCTAGTCTTTAGGCATTGGCACAAGTGCAAGCTAGGCATAAGGCAGGGGCACAAGTGCAGCCTAGGCATAAGACAGGGGCACAAGTGCAGGCTAGGCATAAGACAGGGGCACAAGTGCAGGCTAGGCATAAGGCAGGAGCACAAGTGCAGGCTAGGCATAAGGCAGGGGCACAAGTGCTGGCTAGGCATAAGGCAGGGGCACAAGTGCGGGCTAGGCTTTAGGCAGGGGCACAAGTGCAGGCTAGGCATAAGGCAGGGGCACAAGTGCAGGCTAGGCATAAGGCAGGGGCACAAGTGCAGGCTAGGCATAAGGCAGGGGAACAAGTGCTGGCTAGGCATAAGGCAGGGGCACAACTGCTGGCTAGGCATAAGGCAGGGGCACAAGTGCGGGCTAGGCATAAGGCAGGGGCACAAGTGCGGGCTAGGCATAAGGCAGGGGCACAAGTGCGGGCTAGGCATAAGGCAGGGGCACAAGTGCGGGCTAGTCTTTAGGCATTGGCACAAGTGCAAGCTAGGCATAAGGCAGGGGCACAAGTGCAGCCTAGGCATAAGACAGGGGCACAAGTGCAGGCTAGGCATAAGACAGGGGCACAAGTGCAGGCTAGGCATAAGGCAGGAGCACAAGTGCAGGCTAGGCATAAGGCAGGGGCACAAGTGCTGGCTAGGCATAAGGCAGGGGCACAAGTGCGGGCTAGGCTTTAGGCAGGGGCACAAGTGCAGGCTAGGCATAAGGCAGGGGCACAAGTGCAGGCTAGGCATAAGGCAGGGGCACAAGTGCAGGCTAGGCATAAGGCAGGGGAACAAGTGCTGGCTAGGCATAAGGCAGGGGCACAACTGCTGGCTAGGCATAAGGCAGGGGCACAAGTGCGGGCTAGGCATAAGGCAGGGGCACAAGTGCGGGCTAGGCATAAGGCAGGGGCACAAGTGCGGGCTAGGCATAAGGCAGGGCACAAGTGCGGGCTAGGCATAAGGCAGGGGCACAAGTGCGGGCTAGGCATAAGGCAGGGGCACAAGTGCGGGCTAGGCATAAGGCAGGGGCACAAGTGCGGGCTAGGCATAAGGCAGGGGCACAAGTGCGGGCTAGGCATAAGGCAGGGGCACAAGTGCGGGCTAGGCATAAGGCAGGGGCACAAGTGCGGGCTAGGCATAAGGCAGGGGCACAAGTGCGGGCTAGGCATAAGGCAGGGGCACAAGTGCGGGCTAGGCATAAGGCAGGGGCACAAGTGCGGGCTAGGCATAAGGCAGGGGCACAAGTGCAGGCTAGGCATAAGGCAGGGCACAAGTGCAGGCTAGGCATAAGGCAGGGGCACAAGTGCTGGCTAGGCATAAGGCAGGGGCACAAGTGCTGGCTAGGCATAAGGCAGGGGCACAAGTGCTGGCTAGGCGTAAGGCAGGGGCACAAGTGCTGGCTAGGCGTAAGGCAGGGGCACAAGTGCTGGCTAGGCGTAAGGCAGGGGCACAAGTGCTGGCTAGGCGTAAGGCAGGGGCACAAGTGCTGGCTAGGCGTAAGGCAGGGGCACAAGTGCTGGCTAGGCGTAAGGCAGGGGCACAAGTGCTGGCTAGGCGTAAGGCAGGGGCACAAGTGCTGGCTAGGCGTAAGGCAGGGGCACAAGTGCTGGCTAGGCATAAGGCAGGGGCACAAGTGCTGGCTAGGCATAAGGCAGGGGCACAAGTGCAAACTAAGCATAAGGCAGAGGCACAAGTGCAGGCTAGGCATAAGGCAGGAGCACAAGTGCAGGCTAGGCATAAGGCAGGAGCACAAGTGCAGGCTAGGCATAAGACAGGGGCACAATGCAGGCTAGGCATAAGGCAGGGGCACAAGTGCAGGCTAGGCATAAGGCAGGGGCACAAGTGCAGGCTAGGCATAAGGCAGGGGCACAAGTGCAGGCTAGGCATAAGGCAGGGGCACAAGTGCAGGCTAGGCATAAGGCAGGGGCACAAGTGCTGGCTAGGCATGAGGCAGGGGCACAAGTGCTGGCTAGGCATAAGGCAGGGGCACAAGTGCTGGCTAGGCATAAGGCAGGGGCACAAGTGCTGGCTAGGCATAAGGCAGGGGCACAAGTGCTGGCTAGGCATAAGGCAGGGGCACAAGTGCTGGCTAGGCATAAGGCAGGGGTACAAGTGCTGCCTAGGCATCAGGCAGGGGCAAAAGTGCTGGCTAGGCATAAGGCAGGGGCAAAAGTGCTGGCTAGGCATAAGGCAGGGGCACAAATGCAGGCTAGGCATAAGGCAGGGGCACAAGTGCAGGCTAGGCATAAGGCAGGGGCACAAGTGGTGGCTAGGCATAAGGCAGGGGCACAAGTGCTGGCTAGGCATAAGGCAGGGGCACAAGTGCTGGCTAGGCATAAGGCAGGGGCACAAGTGCTGGCTAGGCATAAGGCAGGGGCACAAGTGCTGGCTAGGCATAAGGCAGGGGCACAAGTGCTGGCTAGGCATAAGGCAGGGGCACAAGTGCTGGCTAGGCATAAGGCAGGGGCACAAGTGCGGGCTAGGCTTTAGGCAGGGGCACAAGTGCTGGCTAGGCATAAGGCAGGGGCACAAGTGCGGGCTAGGCTTTAGGCAGGGGCACAAGTGCTGGCTAGGCATAAGGCAGGGGCACAAGTGCGGGCTAGGCTTTAGGCAGGGGCACAAGTGCGGGCTAGGCTTTAGGCAGGGGCACAAGTGCTGGCTAGGCATAAGGCAGGGGCACAAGTGCGGGCTAGGCATAAGGCAGGGCACAAGTGCGGGCTAGGCATAAGGCAGGGGCACAAGTGCGGGCTAGGCATAAGGCAGGGGCACAAGTGCGGGCTAGGCATAAGGCAGGGGCACAAGTGCGGGCTAGGCATAAGGCAGGGGCACAAGTGCGGGCTAGGCATAAGGCAGGGCACAAGTGCGGGCTAGGCATAAGGCAGGGGCACAAGTGCAGGCTAGGCATAAGGCAGGGGCACAAGTGCTGGCTAGGCATAAGGCAGGGGTACAAGTGCTGCCTAGGCATCAGGCAGGGGCAAAAGTGCTGGCTAGGCATAAGGCAGGGGCAAAAGTTCTGGCTAGGCAAAAGGCAGGGGCACAAATGCAGGCTAGGCATAAGGCAGGGGCACAAGTGCAGGCTAGGCATAAGGCAGGGGCACAAGTGCAGGCTAGGCATAAGGCAGGGGCACAAGTGGTGGCTAGGCATAAGGCAGGGGCACAAGTGCTGGCTAGGCATAAGGCAGGGGCACAAGTGCTGGCTAGGCATAAGGCAGGGGCACAAGTGCTGGCTAGGCATAAGGCAGGGGCACAAGTGCTGGCTAGGTATAAGGCAGGGGCACAAGTGCTGGCTAGGCATAAGGCAGGGGCACAAGTGCTGGCTAGGCATAAGGCAGGGGCACAAGTGCAGGCTAGGCTTTAGGCAGGGGCACAAGTACAAACTAAGCATAAGGCAGAGGCACAAGTGCAAGCTAGGCATAAGGCAGGGGCACCTATGCAGGCTAGGCTTGAGGCAGGGGCACAAGTGATGGCTACACATAAGGCATACAGCTAACTCTTTGCACTCTTTGCATAAAGGGATAGGCACCCTTAGGGGTGAAGAGCTAGCTTTCACCCCTCTACTCTGTACTTTGTTGTTCAGTGCGGAGCCAGTCCATAACCCCCATGCTCCAAGCGACCAGGCACATCTTGTCTGTCCTCCGTAAATGGGTAATGCCTTCGTCCCCAATTACAGTTGTGCATGTGCATTCAGACGGGACAAGAGCGAAGAGCGTAAAGCCTGCCCTGTGTGCATAACCAACATGAAGCTAAAGACAAAAAAACAATAATGCAAGTTGCTCAAAAGTGCTGGCTAGGCATAAGGCAGGGGCACAAGTGCTGGCTAGGCATAAGGCAGGGGCACAAGTGCTGGCTAGGCATAAGGCAGGGGCACAAGTGCGGGCTAGGCATAAGGCAGGGGCACAAGTGCGGGCTAGGCATAAGGCAGGGGCACAAGTGCGGGCTAGGCATAAGGCAGGGGCACAAGTGCAGGCTAGGCATAAGGCAGGGGCACAAGTGCTGGCTAGGCATAAGGCAGGGGCACAAGTGCTGGCTAGGCATAAGGCAGGGGCACAAGTGCTGGCTAGGCATAAGGCAGGGGCACAAGTGCTGGGTAGGCGTAAGGCAGGGGCACAAGTGCTGGCTAGGCATAAGGCAGGGGCACAAGTGGTGGCTAGGCATAAGGCAGGGGCACAAGTGCTGGCTAGGCATAAGGCAGGGGCACAAGTGCTGGCTAGGCATAAGGCAGGGGCACAAGTGCTGGCTAGGCATAAGGCAGGGGCACAAGTGCTGGCTAGGCATAAGGCAGGGGCACAAGTGCGGGCTAGGCTTTAGGCAGGGGCACAAGTGCTGGCTAGGCATAAGGCAGGGGCACAAGTGCGGGCTAGGCTTTAGGCAGGGGCACAAGTGCGGGCTAGGCTTTAGGCAGGGGCACAAGTGCTGGCTAGGCATAAGGCAGGGGCACAAGTGCGGGCTAGGCTTTAGGCAGGGGCACAAGTGCGGGCTAGGCTTTAGGCAGGGGCACAAGTGCTGGCTAGGCATAAGGCAGGGGCACAAGTGCGGGCTAGGCATAAGGCAGGGCACAAGTGCGGGCTAGGCATAAGGCAGGGGCACAAGTGCGGGCTAGGCATAAGGCAGGGGCACAAGTGCGGGCTAGGCATAAGGCAGGGGCACAAGTGCGGGCTAGGCATAAGGCAGGGGCACAAGTGCGGGCTAGGCATAAGGCAGGGCACAAGTGCGGGCTAGGCATAAGGCAGGGGCACAAGTGCAGGCTAGGCATAAGGCAGGGGCACAAGTGCTGGCTAGGCATAAGGCAGGGGTACAAGTGCTGCCTAGGCATCAGGCAGGGGCAAAAGTGCTGGCTAGGCATAAGGCAGGGGCAAAAGTTCTGGCTAGGCAAAAGGCAGGGGCACAAATGCAGGCTAGGCATAAGGCAGGGGCACAAGTGCTGGGTAGGCGTAAGGCAGGGGCACAAGTGCATTCTAGGCATAAGGCAGGGGCACAAGTGCAGGCTAGGCATAAGGCAGGGGCACAAGTGCAGGCTAGGCATAAGGCAGGGGCACAAGTGCAGGCTAGGCATAAGGCAGGGGCACAAGTGCAGGCTAGGCATAAGGCAGAGGCACAAGTGCAGGCTAGGCATAAGGCAGAGGCACAAGTGCAGGCTAGGCATAAGGCAGAGGCACAAGTGCAGGCTAGGCATAAGGCAGAGGCACAAGTGCAGGCTAGGCATAAGGCAGGGGCACACGTGCAGGCTAGGCATAAGGCAGGGGCACAAGTGCAGGCTAGGCATAAGGCAGGGGCACAAGTGATGGCTACACATAAGGCATACGGCTAACTCTTTGCACTCTTTGCATAAAGGGATAGGCACCCTTAGGGGTGAAGAGCTAGCTTTCACCCCTCTACTCTGTACTTTGTTGTACAGTGCGGAGCCTTTCCATAACCCCCATGCTCCAAGCGACCAGGCACATCTTGTCTGTCCTCCGTAAATGGGTAATGCCTTCGTCCCCAATTACAGTCGTGCATGTGCATTCAGACGGGACAAGAGCGAAGAGCATAAAGCCTGCCCTGTGTGCATAACCAACATGAAGCTAAAGACAAAAAAACAATAATGCAAGGGGCTCAAAAGTGCTGGCTAGGCATAAGGAAGGGGCACAAGTGCTGGCTAGGCATAAGGCAGGGGCACAAGTGCTGGCTAGGCATAAGGCAGGGGCACAAGTGCTGGCTAGGCATAAGGCAGGGGCACAAGTGCTGGCTAGGCATAAGGCAGGGGCACAAGTGCGGGCTAGGCATAAGGCAGGGGCACAAGTGCTGGCTAGGCATAAGGCAGGGGCACAAGTGCTGGCTAGGCATAAGGCAGGGGCACAAGTGCTGGCTAGGCATAAGGCAGGGGCACAAGTGCTGGCTAGGCCTAAGGCAGGGGCACAAGTGCTGGCTAGGCATAAGGCAGGGGCACAAGTGCTGGCTAGGCATAAGGCAGGGGCACAAGTGCTGGCTAGGCATAAGGCAGGGGCACAAGTGCGGGCTAGGCATAAGGCAGGGGCACAAGTGCTGGCTAGGCATAAGGCAGGGGCACAAGTGCTGGCTAGGCATAAGGCAGGGGCACAAGTGCTGGCTAGGCATAAGGCAGGGGCACAAGTGCTGGCTAGGCATAAGGCAGGGGCACAAGTGCTGGCTAGGCATAAGGCAGGGGCACAAGTGCTGGCTAGGCATAAGGCAGGGGCACAAGTGCTGGCTAGGCATAAGGCAGGGGCACAAGTGCGGGCTAGGCATAAGGCAGGGGCACAAGTGCGGGCTAGGCATAAGGCAGGGGCACAAGTGCTGGCTAGGCATAAGGCAGGGGCACAAGTGCTGGCTAGGCATAAGGCAGGGGCACAAGTGCAGACTAGGCATAAGGCAGGGGCACAAGTGCAGACTAGGCATAAGGCAGGGGCACAAGTGCAGACTAGGCATAAGGCAGGGGCACAAGTGCAGACTAGGCATAAGGCAGGGGCACAAGTGCAGACTAGGCATAAGGCAGGGGCACAAGTGCAGGCTAGGCATAAGGCAGGGGGCACAAGTGCAGGCTAGGCATAAGGCAGGGGGCACAAGTGCAGGCTAGGCATAAGGCAGGGGCACAAGTGCAGGCTAGGCATAAGGCAGGGGCACAAGTGCAGGCTAGGCATAAGGCAGGGGCACAAGTGCAGGCTAGGCATAAGGCAGGGGCACAAGTGCAGGCTAGGCATAAGGCAGGGCACAAGTGCGGGCTAGGCATAAGGCATGGGCACAAGTGCGGGCTAGGCATAAGGCAGGGGCACAAGTGCGGGCTAGGCATAAGGCAGGGGCACAAGTGCGGGCTAGGCATAAGGCAGGGGCACAAGTGCGGGCTAGGCATAAGGCAGGGGCACAAGTGCAGGCTAGGCATAAGGCATGGGCACAAGTGCGGGCTAGGCATAAGGCATGGGCACAAGTGCGGGCTAGGCATAAGGCAGGGGCACAAGTGCGGGCTAGGCATAAGGCAGGGGCACAAGTGCGGGCTAGGCATAAGGCAGGGGCAAAAGTGCGGGCTAGGCTTTAGGCAGGGGCACAAGTGCAAACTAAGCATAAGGCAGAGGAACAAGTGCAGGCTAGGCATAAGGCAGGGGCACAAGTGCTGGCTAGGCATAAGGCAGGGGCACAAGTGCTGGCTAGGCATAAGGCAGGGGCACAAGTGCTGGCTAGGCATAAGGCAGGGGCACAAGTGCTGGCTAGGCATAAGGCAGGGGCACAAGTGCTGGCTAGGCATAAGGCAGGGGCACAAGTGCTGGCTAGGCATAAGGCAGGGGCACAAGTGCTGGCTAGGCATAAGGCAGGGGCACAAGTGCTGGCTAGGCATAAGGCAGGGGCACAAGTGCTGGCTAGGCATAAGGCAGGGGCACAAGTGCTGGCTAGGCATAAGGCAGGGGCACAAGTGCTGGCTAGGCATAAGGCAGGGGCACAAGTGCTGGCTAGGCATAAGGCAGGCGCACAAGTGCTGGTTAGGCATAAGGCAGGGGCACAAGTGCTGGCTAGGCATAAGGCAGGGGCACAAGTGCAGGCTAGGCATAAGGCAGGGGCACAAGTGCAGGCTAGGCATAAGGCAGGGGCACAAGTGCAGGCTAGGCATAAGGCAGGGGCACAAGTGCAGGCTAGGCATAAGGCAGGGGGCACAAGTGCAGGCTAGGCATAAGGCAGAGGCACAAGTGCAGGCTAGGCATAAGGCAGGGGCACAAGTGCAGGCTAGGCATAAGGCAGGGGCACAAGTGATGGCTACACATAAGGCATACGGCTAACTCTTTGCACTCTTTGCATAAAGGGATAGGCACCCTTAGGGGTGAAGAGCTAGCTTTCACCCCTCTACTCTGTACTTTGTTGTACAGTGCGGAGCCACTCCATAACCCCCATGCTCCAAGCGACCAGGCATATCTTGTCTGTCCTCCGTAAATGGGTAATGCCTTCGTCCCCAATTACAGTCGTGCATGTGCATTCAGACGGGACAAGAGCGAAGAGCGTAAAGCCTGCCCTGTGTGCATAACCAACATGAAGCTAAAGACAAAAAAACAATAATGCAAGGGGCTCAAAAGTGCTGGCTAGGCATAAGGCAGGGGCACAAGTGCTGGCTAGGCATAAGGCAGGGGCACAAGTGCTGGCTAGGCATAAGGCAGGGGCACAAGTGCTGGCTAGGCATAAGGCAGGGGCACAAGTGCTGGCTAGGCATAAGGCAGGGGCACAAGTGCTGGCTAGGCATAAGGCAGGGGCACAAGTGCAGGCTAGGCATAAGGCAGGGGCACAAGTGCTGGCTAGGCATAAGGCAGGGGCACAAGTGCTGGCTAGGCATAAGGCAGGGACACAAGTGCTGGCTAGGCATAAGGCAGGGGCACAAGTGCTGGCTAGGCATAAGGCAGGGGCACAAGTGCTGGCTAGGCATAAGGCAGGGGCACAAGTGCTGGCTAGGCATAAGGCAGGGGCACAAGTGCTGGCTAGGCATAAGGCAGGGGCACAAGTGCTGGCTAGGCATAAGGCAGGGGCACAAGTGCTGGCTAGGCATAAGGCAGGGGCACAAGTGCGGGCTAGGCATAAGGCAGGGGCACAAGTGCGGGCTAGGCATAAGGCAGGGGCACAAGTGCGGGCTAGGCATAAGGCAGGGGCACAAGTGCGGGCTAGGCATAAGGCAGGGGCACAAGTGCTGGCTAGGCATAAGGCAGGGGCACAAGTGCTGGCTAGGCATAAGGCAGGGGCACAAGTGCGGGCTAGGCATAAGGCAGGGGCACAAGTGCGGGCTAGGCATAAGGCAGGGGCACAAGTGCAGGCTAGGCATAAGGCAGGGGCACAAGTGCAGGCTAGGCATAAGGCAGGGGAACAAGTGCAGGCTAGGCATAAGGCAGGGGAACAAGTGCAGGCTAGGCATAATGCAGGGTCACGAGTGCTGGCTAGGCATAAGGCAGGGTCACGAGTGCTGGCTAGGCATAAGGCAGGGGCACGAGTGCTGGCTAGGCATAAGGCAGGGGCACGAGTGCTGGCTAGGCATAAGGCAGGGGCACGAGTGCTGGCTAGGCATAAGGCAGGGGCACGAGTGCTGGCTAGGCATAAGGCAGGGGCACGAGTGCTGGCTAGGCATAAGGCAGGGGCACGAGTGCAGGCTAGGCATAAGGCAGGGGCACGAGTGCAGGCTAGGCATAAGGCAGGGGCACGAGTGCAGGCTAGGCATAAGGCAGGGGCACGAGTGCAGGCTAGGCATAAGGCAGGGGCACGAGTGCAGGCTAGGCATAAGGCAGGGGCACGAGTGCAGGCTAGGCATAAGGCAGGGGCACGAGTGCAGGCTAGGCATAAGGCAGGGGCACGAGTGCAGGCTAGGCATAAGGCAGGGGCACGAGTGCTGGCTAGGCATAAGGCAGGGGCACAAGTGCGGGCTAGGCATAAGGCAGGGGCACAAGTGCGGGCTAGGCATAAGGCTGGGGCACAAGTGCGGGCTAGGCATAAGGCAGGGGCACAAGTGCTGGCTAGGCATAAGGCAGGGGCACAAGTGCTGGCTAGGCATAAGGCAGGGGCACAAGTGCTGGCTAGGCATAAGGCAGGGGCACAAGTGCTGGCTAGGCATAAGGCAGGGGCACAAGTGCTGGCTAGGCATAAGGCAGGGGCACAAGTGCTGGCTAGGCATAAGGCAGGGGCACAAGTGCAGGCTAGGCATAAGGCAGGGGCACAAGTGCTGGCTAGGCATAAGGCAGGGGCACAAGTGCTGGCTAGGCATAAGGCAGGGGCACAAGTGCTGGCTAGGCATAAGGCAGGGGCACAAGTGCTGGCTAGGCATAAGGCAGGGGCACAAGTGCTGGCTAGGCATAAGGCAGGGGCACAAGTGCTGGCTAGGCATAAGGCAGGGGCACAAGTGCTGGCTAGGCATAAGGCAGGGGCACAAGTGCTGGCTAGGCATAAGGCAGGGGCACAAGTGAGGGCTAGGCATAAGGCAGGGGCACAAGTGCTGGCTAGGCATAAGGCAGGGGCACAAGTGCTGGCTAGGCATAAGGCAGGGGCACAAGTGCGGTCTAGGCATAAGGCAGGGACACAAGTGCAGACTAGGCATAAGGCAGGGGCACAAGTGCAGGCTAGGCATAAGGCAGGGGGCACAAGTGCAGGCTAGGCATAAGGCAGGGGCACAAGTGCAGGCTAGGCATAAGGCAGGGGAACAAGTGCAGGCTAGGCATAAGGCAGGGGCACAAGTGCTGGCTAGGCATAAGGCAGGGTCACAAGTGCTGGCTAGGCATAAGGCAGGGGCACGAGTGTTGGCTAGGCATAAGGCAGGGGCACGAGTGCTGGCTAGGCATAAGGCAGGGGCACGAGTGCTGGCTAGGCATAAGGCAGGGGCACGAGTGCTGGCTAGGCATAAAGCAGGGGCACGAGTGCTGGCTAGGCATAAGGCAGGGGCACGAGTGCTGGCTAGGCATAAGGCAGGGGCACGAGTGCAGGCTAGGCATAAGGCAGGGGCACGAGTGCAGGCTAGGCATAAGGCAGGGGCACGAGTGCAGGCTAGGCATAAGGCAGGGGCACGAGTGCAGGCTAGGCATAAGGCATGGGCACGAGTGCAGGCTAGGCATAAGGCAGGGGCACGAGTGCAGGCTAGGCATAAGGCATGGGCACGAGTGCAGGCTAGGCATAAGGCAGGGGCACAAGTGCTGGCTAGGCATAAGGCAGGGGCACAAGTGCTGGCTAGGCATAAGGCAGGGGCACAAGTGCTGGCTAGGCATAAGGCAGGGGCACAAGTGCTGGCTAGGCATAAGGCAGGGGCACAAGTGCGGGCTAGGCATAAGGCAGGGGCACAAGTGCGGGCTAGGCATAAGGCAGGGGCACAAGTGAGGGCTAGGCATAAGGCAGGGGCACAAGTGCCGGCTAGGCATAAGGCTGGGGCACAAGTGCAGGCTAGGCATAAGGCAGGGGCACAAGTGCTGGCTGGGCATAAGGCAGGGGCACAAGTGCTGGCTAGGCATAAGGCAGGGGCACAAGTGCTGGCTAGGCATAAGGCAGGGGCACAAGTGCTGGCTAGGCATAAGGCAGGGGCACAAGTGCTGGCTAGGCATAAGGCAGGGGCACAAGTGCTGGCTAGGCATAAGGCAGGGGCACAAGTGCTGGCTAGGCATAAGGCAGGGGCACAAGTGCTGGCTAGGCATAAGGCAGGGGCACAAGTGCTGGCTAGGCATAAGGCAGGGGCACAAGTGCTGGCTAGGCATAAGGCAGGGGCACAAGTGCTGGCTAGGCATAAGGCAGGGGCACAAGTGCTGGCTAGGCATAAGGCAGGGGCACAAGTGCTGGCTAGGCATAAGGCAGGGGCACAAGTGCAGGCTAGGCATAAGGCAGGGGCACAAGTGCAGGCTAGGCATAAGGCAGGGGCACAAGTGCAGGCTAGGCATAAGGCAGGGGCACGAGTGCAGGCTAGGCATAAGGCAGGGGCACGAGTGCAGGCTAGGCATAAGGCAGGGGCACAAGTGCTGGCTAGGCATAAGGCAGGGGCACAATTGCGGGCTAGGCATAAGGCAGGGGCACAAGTGCTGGCTAGGCATAAGGCAGGGGCACAAGTGCAGGCTAGGCATAAGGCAGGGGCACACGTGCAGGCTAGGCATAAGGCAGGGGCACAAGTGCAGGTTAGGCATAAGGCAGGGGCACAAGTGATGGCTACACATAAGGAATACGGCTAACTCTTTGCACTCTTTGCATAAAGGGATAGGCACCCTTAGGGGTGAAGAGCTAGCTTTCACCCCTCTACTCTGTACTTTGTTGTACAGTGCGGAGCCACTCCATAACCCCCATGCTCCAAGCGACCAGGCACATCTTGTCTGTCCTCCGTAAATGGGTAATGCCTTCGTCCCCAATTACAGTCGTGCATGTGCATTCAGACGGGACAAGAGCGAAGAGCGTAAAGCCTGCCCTGTGTGCATAACCAACATGAAGCTAAAGACAAAAAAGACAATAATGCAAGGGGCTCAAAAGTGCTGGCTAGGCATAAGGCAGGGGCACAAGTGCTGGCTAGGCATAAGGCAGGGGCACAAGTGCTGGCTAGGCATAAGGCAGGGGCACGAGTGCTGGCTAGGCATAAGGCAGGGGCACGAGTGCTGGCTAGGCATAAGGCAGGGGCACGAGTGCTGGCTAGGCATAAGGCAGGGGCACGAGTGCTGGCTAGGCATAAGGCAGGGGCACGAGTGCAGGCTAGGCATAAGGCAGGGGCACGAGTGCAGGCTAGGCATAAGGCAGGGGCACGAGTGCAGGCTAGGCATAAGGCAGGGGCACGAGTGCAGGCTAGGCATAAGGCAGGGGCACAAGTGCGGGCTAGTCTTTAGGCAGGGGCACAAGTGCAAACTAACCATAAGGCAGAGGCACAAGTGCAGGCTAGGCATAAGGCAGGGGCACAAGTACAGGCTAGGCATAAGGCAGGGGCACAAGTGCAGGCTAGGCATAAGGCAGGGGCACAAGTGCAGGCTAGGCATAAGGCTGGGGCACAAGTGCAGGCTAGGCATAAGGCAGGGGCACAAGTGCAGGCTAGGCATAAGGCAGGGGCACAAGTGCAGGCTAGGCATAAGGCAGGGGCACAAGTGCTGGCTAGGCATAAGGCAGGGGCACAAGTGCTGGCTAGGCATAAGGCAGGGGCACAAGTGCTGACTAGGCATAAGGCAGGGGCACAAGTGCGGGCTAGGCATAAGGCAGGGGCACAAGTGCGGGCTAGGCATAAGGCAGGGGCACAAGTGCGGGCTAGGCATAAGGCAGGGGCACAAGTGCGGGCTAGGCATAAGGCAGGGGCACAAGTGCGGGCTAGGCATAAGGCAGGGGCACAAGTGCGGGCTAGGCATAAGGCAGGGGCACAAGTGCGGGCTAGGCATAAGGCAGGGGCACAAGTGCGGGCTAGGCATAAGGCAGGGGCACAAGTGCGGGCTAGGCATAAGGCAGGGGCACAAGTGCGGGCTAGGCATAAGGCAGGGGCACAAGTGCGGGCTAGGCATAAGGCAGGGGCACAAGTGCGGGCTAGGCATAAGGCAGGGGCACAAGTGCGGGCTAGGCATAAGGCAGGGGCACAAGTGCGGGCTAGGCATAAGGCAGGGGCACAAGTGCGGGCTAGGCATAAGGCAGGGGCACAAGTGCGGGCTAGGCATAAGGCAGGGGCACAAGTGCGGGCTAGGCATAAGGCAGGGGCACAAGTGCGGGCTAGGCATAAGGCAGGGGCACAAGTGCGGGCTAGGCATAAGGCAGGGGCACAAGTGCGGGCTAGGCTTTAGGCAGGGGCACAAGTGCAAACTAAGCATAAGGCAGAGGAACAAGTGCAGGCTAGGCATAAGGCAGGGGCACAAGTGCTGGCTAGGCATAAGGCAGGGGCACAAGTGCTGGCTAGGCATAAGGCAGGGGCACAAGTGCTGGCTAGGCATAAGGCAGGGGCACAAGTGCGGGCTGGGCACAAGTGCGGGCTAGGCATAAGGCAGGGGCACAAGTGCGGGCTAGGCATAAGGCAGGGGCACAAGTGCGGGCTAGGCATAAGGCAGGGGCACAAGTGCGGGCTAGGCATAAGGCAGGGGCACAAGTGCGGGCTAGGCATAAGGCAGGGGCACAAGTGCGGGCTAGGCATAAGGCAGGGGCACAAGTGCTGACTAGGCATAAGGCAGGGGCACAAGTGCGGGCTAGGCATAAGGCAGGGGCACAAGTGCGGGCTAGGCATAAGGCAGGGGCACAAGTGCGGGCTAGGCATAAGGCAGGGGCACAAGTGCGGGCTAGGCATAAGGCAGGGGCACAAGTGCGGGCTAGGCATAAGGCAGGGGCACAAGTGCGGGCTAGGCATAAGGCAGGGGCACAAGTGCGGGCTAGGCATAAGGCAGGGGCACAAGTGCGGGCTAGGCATAAGGCAGGGGCACAAGTGCGGGCTAGGCATAAGGCAGGGGCACAAGTGCGGGCTAGGCATAAGGCAGGGGCACAAGTGCGGGCTAGGCATAAGGCAGGGGCACAAGTGCGGGCTAGGCATAAGGCAGGGGCACAAGTGCGGGCTAGGCATAAGGCAGGGGCACAAGTGCGGGCTAGGCATAAGGCAGGGGCACAAGTGCGGGCTAGGCATAAGGCAGGGGCACAAGTGCGGGCTAGGCATAAGGCAGGGGCACAAGTGCGGGCTAGGCATAAGGCAGGGGCACAAGTGCGGGCTAGGCATAAGGCAGGGGCACAAGTGCGGGCTAGGCATAAGGCAGGGGCACAAGTGCGGGCTAGGCTTTAGGCAGGGGCACAAGTGCAAACTAAGCATAAGGCAGAGGAACAAGTGCAGGCTAGGCATAAGGCAGGGGCACAAGTGCTGGCTAGGCATAAGGCAGGGGCACAAGTGCTGGCTAGGCATAAGGCAGGGGCACAAGTGCTGGCTAGGCATAAGGCAGGGGCACAAGTGCGGGCTGGGCACAAGTGCGGGCTAGGCATAAGGCAGGGGCACAAGTGCGGGCTAGGCATAAGGCAGGGGCACAAGTGCGGGCTAGGCATAAGGCAGGGGCACAAGTGCGGGCTAGGCATAAGGCAGGGGCACAAGTGCGGGCTAGGCATAAGGCAGGGGCACAAGTGCGGGCTAGGCATAAGGCAGGGGCACAAGTGCGGGCTAGGCATAAGGCAGGGGCACGAGTGCGGGCTAGGCATAAGGCAAGGGCACGAGTGCGGGCTAGGCATAAGGCAGGGGCACGAGTGCTGGCTAGGCATAAGGCAGGGGCACGAGTGCTGGCTAGGCATAAGGCAGGGGCGCGAGTGCTGGCTAGGCATAAGGCAGGGGCGCGAGTGCTGGCTAGGCATAAGGCAGGGGCACGAGTGCAGGCTAGGCATAAGGCAGGGGCACGAGTGCTGGCTAGGCATAAGGCAAGGGCACGAGTGCTGGCTAGGCATAAGGCAGGGGCAAGAGTGCAGGCTAGGCATCAGGCAGGGGCACGAGTGCAGGCTAGGCATAAGGCAGGGGCACGAGTGCAGGCTAGGCATAAGGCAGGGGCACGAGTGCAGGCTAGGCATAAGGCAGGGGCACGAGTGCAGGCTAGGCATAAGGCAGGGGCAAGAGTGCAGGCTAGGCATAAGGCATGGGCACGAGTGCAGGCTAGGCATAAAGCAGGGGCACGAGTGCAAGCTAGGCATAAGGCAGGGGCACGAGTGCAGGCTAGGCATAAGGCAGGGGCACGAGTGCAGGCTAGGCATAAGGCAGGGGCACAAGTGCAGGCTAGTCTTTAGGCAGGGGCACAAGTGCAAACTAACCATAAGGCAGAGGCACAAGTGCAGGCTAGGCATAAGGCAGGGGCACAAGGGCAGGCTAGGCATAAGGCAGGGGCACAAGTGCGGGCTAGGCATAAGGCAGGGGCACAAGTGCGGGCTAGGCATAAGGCAGGGGCACAAGTGCGGGCTAGGCATAAGGCAGGGGCACAAGTGCGGGCTAGGCATAAGGCAGGGGCACAAGTGCGGGCTAGGCATAAGGCAGGGGCACAAGTGCGGGCTAGGCATAAGGCAGGGGCACAAGTGCGGGCTAGGCATAAGGCAGGGGCACAAGTGCAAACTAAGCATAAGGCAGAGGAACAAGTGCAGGCTAGGCATAAGGCAGGGGCACAAGTGCTGGCTAGGCATAAGGCAGGGGCACAAGTGCTGGCTAGGCATAAGGCAGGGGCACAAGTGCTGGCTAGGCATAAGGCAGGGGCACAAGTGCTGGCTAGGCATAAGGCAGGGGCACAAGTGCTGGCTAGGCATAAGGCAGGGGCACAAGTGCTGGCTAGGCATAAGGCAGGGGCACAAGTGCTGGCTAGGCATAAGGCAGGGGCACAAGTGCTGGCTAGGCATAAGGCAGGGGCACAAGTGCTGGCTAGGCATAAGGCAGGGGCACAAGTGCTGGCTAGGCATAAGGCAGGGGCACAAGTGCTGGCTAGGCATAAGGCAGGGGCACAAGTGCTGGCTAGGCATAAGGCAGGGGCACAAGTGCTGGCTAGGCATAAGGCAGGGGCACAAGTGCTGGCTAGGCATAAGGCATGGGCACAAGTGCTGGCTAGGCATAAGGCAGGGGCACAAGTGCTGGCTAGGCATAAGGCAGGGGCACAAGTGCTGGCTAGGCATAAGGCAGGGGCACAAGTGCTGGCTAGGCATAAGGCAGGGGCACAAGTGCTGGCTAGGCATAAGGCAGGGGCACAAGTGCAGGCTAGGCATAAGGCAGGGGCACAAGTGCAGGCTAGGCATAAGGCAGGGGCACAAGTGCAGGCTAGGCATAAGGCAGGGGCACAAGTGCAGGCTAGGCATAAGGCAGGGGCACAAGTGCAGGCTAGGCATAAGGCAGGGGCACAAGTGCGGGCTAGGCATAAGGCAGGGGCACAAGTGCGGGCTAGGCATAAGGCAGGGGCACAAGTGCGGGCTAGGCATAAGGCAGGGGCACAAGTGCGGGCTAGGCATAAGGCAGGGGCACAAGTGCGGGCTAGGCATAAGGCAGGGGCACAAGTGCGGGCTAGGCATAAGGCAGGGGCACAAGTGCGGGCTAGGCATAAGGCTGGGGCACAAATGCGGGCTAGGCATAAGGCAGGGGCACAAGTGCGGGCTAGGCATAAGGCAGGGGCACAAGTGCGGGCTAGGCATAAGGCAGGGGCACAAGTGCGGGCTAGGCATAAGGCAGGGGCACAAGTGCGGGCTAGGCATAAGGCAGGGGCACAAGTGCGGGCTAGGCATAAGGCAGGGGCACAAGTGCGGGCTAGGCATAAGGCAGGGGCACAAGTGCGGGCTAGGCATAAGGCAGGGGCACAAGTGCAGGCTAGGCATAAGGCAGGGGCACAAGTGCGGGATAGGCATAAGGCAGGGGCACAAGTGCGGGCTAGGCATAAGGCAGGGGCACAAGTGCGGGCTAGGCATAAGGCAGGGGCACAAGTGCGGGCTAGGCATAAGGCAGGGGCACAAGTGCGGGCTAGGCATAAGGCAGGGGCACAAGTGCGGGCTAGGCATAAGGCAGGGGCACAAGTGCGGGCTAGGCTTTAGGCAGGGGCACAAGTGCAAACTAAGCATAAGGCAGAGGAACAAGTGCAGGCTAGGCATAAGGCAGGGGCTCAAGTGCTGGCTAGGCATAAGGCAGGGGCACAAGTGCTGGCTAGGCATAAGGCAGGGGCATAAGGCAGGGGCACAAGTGCAGGCTAGGCATAAGGCAGGGGCACAAGTGCAGGCTAGGCATAAGGCAGGGGCACAAGTGCTGGCTAGGCATAAGGCAGGGGCACAAGTGCTGGCTAGGAATAAGGCAGGGGCACATGTGCTGGCTAGGCATAAGGCAGGGGCACAAATGCAGGCTAGGCATAAGGCAGGGGCACAAGTGCAGGCTAGGCATAAGGCAGGGGCACAAGTGCAGGCTAGGCATAAGGCAGGGGCACAAGTGCAGGCTAGGCATAAGGCAGAGGCACAAGTGCAGGCTAGGCATAAGGCAGGGGCACAAGTGCAGGCTAGGCATAAGGCAGGGGCACAAGTGCAGGCTAGGCATAAGGCAGGGGCACAAGTGATGGCTACACATAAGGCATACGGCTAACTCTTTGCACTCTTTGCATAAAGGGATAGGCACCCTTAGGGGTGAAGAGCTAGCTTTCACCCCTCTACTCTGTACTTTGTTGTACAGTGCGGAGCCACTCCATAACCCCCATGCTCCAAGCGACCAGGCACATCTTGTCTGTCCTCCGTAAATGGGTAATGCCTTCGTCCCCAATTACAGTCGTGCATGTGCATTCAGACGGGACAAGAGCGAAGAGCGTAAAGCCTGCCCTGTGTGCATAACCAACATGAAGCTAAAGACAAAAAAACAATAATGCAAGTGGCTCAAAAGTGCTGGCTAGGCATAAGGCAGGGGCACAAGTGCTGGCTAGGCATAAGGCAGGGGCACATGTGCTGGCTAGGCATAAGGCAGGGGCACAAGTGCTGGCTAGGCATAAGGCAGGGGCACAAGTGCTGGCTAGGCATAAGGCAGGGGCACAAGTGCTGGCTAGGCATAAGGCAGGGGCACAAGTGCTGGCTAGGCATAAGGCAGGGGCACAAGTGCTGGCTAGGCATAAGGCAGGGGCACAAGTGCTGGCTAGGCATAAGGCAGGGGCACAAGTGCAGGCTAGGCATAAGGCAGGGGCACAAGTGCTGGCTAGGCATAAAGCAGGGGCACAAGTGCTGGCTAGGCATAAGGCAGGGGCACAAGTGCTGGCTAGGCATAAGGCAGGGGCACAAGTGCTGGCTAGGCATAAGGCAGGGGCACAAGTGCTGGCTAGGCATAAGGCAGGGGCACAAGTGCTGGCTAGGCATAAGGCAGGGGCACAAGTGCTGGCTAGGCATAAGGCAGGGGCACAAGTGCTGGCTAGGCATAAGGCAGGGGCACAAGTGCTGGCTAGGCATAAGGCAGGGGCACAAGTGCTGGCTAGGCATAAGGCAGGGGCACAAGTGCTGGCTAGGCATAAGGCAGGGGCACAAGTGCGGGCTAGGCATAAGGCAGGGGCACAAGTGCTGGCTAGGCATAAGGCAGGGGCACAAGTGCTGGCTAGGCATAAGGCAGGGGCACAAGTGCTGGCTAGGCATAAGGCAGGGGCACAAGTGCTGGCTAGGCATAAGGCAGGGGCACAAGTGCTGGCTAGGCATAAGGCAGGGGCACAAGTGCTGGCTAGGCATAAGGCAGGGGCACAAGTGCAGACTAGGCATAAGGCAGGGGCACAAGTGCAGACTAGGCATAAGGCAAGGGCACAAGTGCAGGCTAGGCATAAGGCAGGGGACACAAGTGCAGGCTAGGCATAAGGCAGGGGCACAAGTGCGGGCTAGGCATAAGGCAGGGGCACAAGTGCGGGCTAGGCATAAGGCAGGGCACAAGTGCGGGCTAGGCATAAGGCAGGGCACAAGTGCGGGCTAGGCATAAGGCATGGGCACAAGTGCGGGCAAGGCATAAGGCAGGGGCACAAGTGCGGGCTAGGCATAAGGCAGGGGCACAAGTGCGGGCTAGGCATAAGGCAGGGGCACAAGTGCGGGCTAGGCATAAGGCAGGGCACAAGTGCGGGCTAGGCATAAGGCATGGGAACAAGTGCGGGCTAGGCATAAGGCAGGGGCACAAGTGCGGGCTAGGCATAAGGCAGGGGCACAAGTGCGGGCTAGGCATAAGGCAGGGGAAAAAGTGCGGGCTAGGCTTTAGGCAGGGGCACAAGTGCAAACTAAGCATAAGGCAGAGGAACAAGTGCAGGCTAGGCATAAGGCAGAGGAACAAGTGCAGGCTAGGCATAAGGCAGGGGCACAAGTGCTGGCTAGGCATAAGGCAGGGGCACAAGTGCTGGCTAGGCATAAGGCAGGGGCACAAGTGCTGGCTAGGCATAAGGCAGGGGCACAAGTGCTGGCTAGGCATAAGGCAGGGGCACAAATGCTGGCTAGGCATAAGGCAGGGGCACAAGTGCTGGCTAGGCATAAGGCAGGGGCACAAGTGCTGGCTAGGCATAAGGCAGGGGCACAAGTGCTGGCTAGGCATAAGGCAGGGGCACAAGTGCTGGCTAGGCATAAGGCAGGGGCACAAGTGCTGGCTAGGCATAAGGCAGGGGCACAAGTGCTGGCTAGGCATAAGGCAGGGGCACAAGTGCTGGCTAGGCATAAGGCATGGGCACAAGTGCTGGCTAGGCATAAGGCAGGGGCACAAGTGCTGGCTAGGCATAAGGCAGGGGCACAAGTGCTGGCTAGGCATAAGGCAGGGGCACAAGTGCTGGCTAGGCATAAGGCAGGGGCACAAGTGCTGGCTAGGCATAAGGCAGGGGCACAAGTGCAGGCTAGGCATAAGGCAGGGGCACAAGTGCAGGCTAGGCATAAGGCAGGGGCACGAGTGCAGGCTAGGCATAAGGCAGGGGCACGAGTGCAGGCTAGGCATAAGGCAGGGGCACAAGTGCTGGCTAGGCATAAGGCAGGGGCACAATTGCGGGCTAGGCATAAGGCAGGGGCACAAGTGCTGGCTAGGCATAAGGCAGGGGCACAAGTGCAGGCTAGGCATAAGGCAGGGGCACACGTGCAGGCTAGGCATAAGGCAGGGGCACAAGTGCAGGTTAGGCATAAGGCAGGGGCACAAGTGATGGCTACACATAAGGAATACGGCTAACTCTTTGCACTCTTTGCATAAAGGGATAGGCACCCTTAGGGGTGAAGAGCTAGCTTTCACCCCTCTACTCTGTACTTTGTTGTACAGTGCGGAGCCACTCCATAACCCCCATGCTCCAAGCGACCAGGCACATCTTGTCTGTCCTCCGTAAATGGGTAATGCCTTCGTCCCCAATTACAGTCGTGCATGTGCATTCAGACGGGACAAGAGCGAAGAGCGTAAAGCCTGCCCTGTGTGCATAACCAACATGAAGCTAAAGACAAAAAAGACAATAATGCAAGGGGCTCAAAAGTGCTGGCTAGGCATAAGGCAGGGGCACAAGTGCTGGCTAGGCATAAGGCAGGGGCACAAGTGCTGGCTAGGCATAAGGCAGGGGCACGAGTGCTGGCTAGGCATAAGGCAGGGGCACGAGTGCTGGCTAGGCATAAGGCAGGGGCACGAGTGCTGGCTAGGCATAAGGCAGGGGCACGAGTGCTGGCTAGGCATAAGGCAGGGGCACGAGTGCAGGCTAGGCATAAGGCAGGGGCACGAGTGCAGGCTAGGCATAAGGCAGGGGCACGAGTGCAGGCTAGGCATAAGGCAGGGGCACGAGTGCAGGCTAGGCATAAGGCAGGGGCACAAGTGCGGGCTAGTCTTTAGGCAGGGGCACAAGTGCAAACTAACCATAAGGCAGAGGCACAAGTGCAGGCTAGGCATAAGGCAGGGGCACAAGTACAGGCTAGGCATAAGGCAGGGGCACAAGTGCAGGCTAGGCATAAGGCAGGGGCACAAGTGCAGGCTAGGCATAAGGCTGGGGCACAAGTGCAGGCTAGGCATAAGGCAGGGGCACAAGTGCAGGCTAGGCATAAGGCAGGGGCACAAGTGCAGGCTAGGCATAAGGCAGGGGCACAAGTGCTGGCTAGGCATAAGGCAGGGGCACAAGTGCTGGCTAGGCATAAGGCAGGGGCACAAGTGCTGACTAGGCATAAGGCAGGGGCACAAGTGCGGGCTAGGCATAAGGCAGGGGCACAAGTGCGGGCTAGGCATAAGGCAGGGGCACAAGTGCGGGCTAGGCATAAGGCAGGGGCACAAGTGCGGGCTAGGCATAAGGCAGGGGCACAAGTGCGGGCTAGGCATAAGGCAGGGGCACAAGTGCGGGCTAGGCATAAGGCAGGGGCACAAGTGCGGGCTAGGCATAAGGCAGGGGCACAAGTGCGGGCTAGGCATAAGGCAGGGGCACAAGTGCGGGCTAGGCATAAGGCAGGGGCACAAGTGCGGGCTAGGCATAAGGCAGGGGCACAAGTGCGGGCTAGGCATAAGGCAGGGGCACAAGTGCGGGCTAGGCATAAGGCAGGGGCACAAGTGCGGGCTAGGCATAAGGCAGGGGCACAAGTGCGGGCTAGGCATAAGGCAGGGGCACAAGTGCGGGCTAGGCATAAGGCAGGGGCACAAGTGCGGGCTAGGCATAAGGCAGGGGCACAAGTGCGGGCTAGGCATAAGGCAGGGGCACAAGTGCGGGCTAGGCATAAGGCAGGGGCACAAGTGCGGGCTAGGCATAAGGCAGGGGCACAAGTGCGGGCTAGGCATAAGGCAGGGGCACAAGTGCGGGCTAGGCTTTAGGCAGGGGCACAAGTGCAAACTAAGCATAAGGCAGAGGAACAAGTGCAGGCTAGGCATAAGGCAGGGGCACAAGTGCTGGCTAGGCATAAGGCAGGGGCACAAGTGCTGGCTAGGCATAAGGCAGGGGCACAAGTGCTGGCTAGGCATAAGGCAGGGGCACAAGTGCGGGCTGGGCACAAGTGCGGGCTAGGCATAAGGCAGGGGCACAAGTGCGGGCTAGGCATAAGGCAGGGGCACAAGTGCGGGCTAGGCATAAGGCAGGGGCACAAGTGCGGGCTAGGCATAAGGCAGGGGCACAAGTGCGGGCTAGGCATAAGGCAGGGGCACAAGTGCGGGCTAGGCATAAGGCAGGGGCACAAGTGCTGACTAGGCATAAGGCAGGGGCACAAGTGCGGGCTAGGCATAAGGCAGGGGCACAAGTGCGGGCTAGGCATAAGGCAGGGGCACAAGTGCGGGCTAGGCATAAGGCAGGGGCACAAGTGCGGGCTAGGCATAAGGCAGGGGCACAAGTGCGGGCTAGGCATAAGGCAGGGGCACAAGTGCGGGCTAGGCATAAGGCAGGGGCACAAGTGCGGGCTAGGCATAAGGCAGGGGCACAAGTGCGGGCTAGGCATAAGGCAGGGGCACAAGTGCGGGCTAGGCATAAGGCAGGGGCACAAGTGCGGGCTAGGCATAAGGCAGGGGCACAAGTGCGGGCTAGGCATAAGGCAGGGGCACAAGTGCGGGCTAGGCATAAGGCAGGGGCACAAGTGCGGGCTAGGCATAAGGCAGGGGCACAAGTGCGGGCTAGGCATAAGGCAGGGGCACAAGTGCGGGCTAGGCATAAGGCAGGGGCACAAGTGCGGGCTAGGCATAAGGCAGGGGCACAAGTGCGGGCTAGGCATAAGGCAGGGGCACAAGTGCGGGCTAGGCATAAGGCAGGGGCACAAGTGCGGGCTAGGCATAAGGCAGGGGCACAAGTGCGGGCTAGGCTTTAGGCAGGGGCACAAGTGCAAACTAAGCATAAGGCAGAGGAACAAGTGCAGGCTAGGCATAAGGCAGGGGCACAAGTGCTGGCTAGGCATAAGGCAGGGGCACAAGTGCTGGCTAGGCATAAGGCAGGGGCACAAGTGCTGGCTAGGCATAAGGCAGGGGCACAAGTGCGGGCTGGGCACAAGTGCGGGCTAGGCATAAGGCAGGGGCACAAGTGCGGGCTAGGCATAAGGCAGGGGCACAAGTGCGGGCTAGGCATAAGGCAGGGGCACAAGTGCGGGCTAGGCATAAGGCAGGGGCACAAGTGCGGGCTAGGCATAAGGCAGGGGCACAAGTGCGGGCTAGGCATAAGGCAGGGGCACAAGTGCGGGCTAGGCATAAGGCAGGGGCACGAGTGCGGGCTAGGCATAAGGCAAGGGCACGAGTGCGGGCTAGGCATAAGGCAGGGGCACGAGTGCTGGCTAGGCATAAGGCAGGGGCACGAGTGCTGGCTAGGCATAAGGCAGGGGCGCGAGTGCTGGCTAGGCATAAGGCAGGGGCGCGAGTGCTGGCTAGGCATAAGGCAGGGGCACGAGTGCAGGCTAGGCATAAGGCAGGGGCACGAGTGCTGGCTAGGCATAAGGCAAGGGCACGAGTGCTGGCTAGGCATAAGGCAGGGGCAAGAGTGCAGGCTAGGCATCAGGCAGGGGCACGAGTGCAGGCTAGGCATAAGGCAGGGGCACGAGTGCAGGCTAGGCATAAGGCAGGGGCACGAGTGCAGGCTAGGCATAAGGCAGGGGCACGAGTGCAGGCTAGGCATAAGGCAGGGGCAAGAGTGCAGGCTAGGCATAAGGCATGGGCACGAGTGCAGGCTAGGCATAAAGCAGGGGCACGAGTGCAAGCTAGGCATAAGGCAGGGGCACGAGTGCAGGCTAGGCATAAGGCAGGGGCACGAGTGCAGGCTAGGCATAAGGCAGGGGCACAAGTGCAGGCTAGTCTTTAGGCAGGGGCACAAGTGCAAACTAACCATAAGGCAGAGGCACAAGTGCAGGCTAGGCATAAGGCAGGGGCACAAGGGCAGGCTAGGCATAAGGCAGGGGCACAAGTGCGGGCTAGGCATAAGGCAGGGGCACAAGTGCGGGCTAGGCATAAGGCAGGGGCACAAGTGCGGGCTAGGCATAAGGCAGGGGCACAAGTGCGGGCTAGGCATAAGGCAGGGGCACAAGTGCGGGCTAGGCATAAGGCAGGGGCACAAGTGCGGGCTAGGCATAAGGCAGGGGCACAAGTGCGGGCTAGGCATAAGGCAGGGGCACAAGTGCAAACTAAGCATAAGGCAGAGGAACAAGTGCAGGCTAGGCATAAGGCAGGGGCACAAGTGCTGGCTAGGCATAAGGCAGGGGCACAAGTGCTGGCTAGGCATAAGGCAGGGGCACAAGTGCTGGCTAGGCATAAGGCAGGGGCACAAGTGCTGGCTAGGCATAAGGCAGGGGCACAAGTGCTGGCTAGGCATAAGGCAGGGGCACAAGTGCTGGCTAGGCATAAGGCAGGGGCACAAGTGCTGGCTAGGCATAAGGCAGGGGCACAAGTGCTGGCTAGGCATAAGGCAGGGGCACAAGTGCTGGCTAGGCATAAGGCAGGGGCACAAGTGCTGGCTAGGCATAAGGCAGGGGCACAAGTGCTGGCTAGGCATAAGGCAGGGGCACAAGTGCTGGCTAGGCATAAGGCAGGGGCACAAGTGCTGGCTAGGCATAAGGCATGGGCACAAGTGCTGGCTAGGCATAAGGCAGGGGCACAAGTGCTGGCTAGGCATAAGGCAGGGGCACAAGTGCTGGCTAGGCATAAGGCAGGGGCACAAGTGCTGGCTAGGCATAAGGCAGGGGCACAAGTGCTGGCTAGGCATAAGGCAGGGGCACAAGTGCAGGCTAGGCATAAGGCAGGGGCACAAGTGCAGGCTAGGCATAAGGCAGGGGCACAAGTGCAGGCTAGGCATAAGGCAGGGGCACAAGTGCAGGCTAGGCATAAGGCAGGGGCACAAGTGCAGGCTAGGCATAAGGCAGGGGCACAAGTGCGGGCTAGGCATAAGGCAGGGGCACAAGTGCGGGCTAGGCATAAGGCAGGGGCACAAGTGCGGGCTAGGCATAAGGCAGGGGCACAAGTGCGGGCTAGGCATAAGGCAGGGGCACAAGTGCGGGCTAGGCATAAGGCAGGGGCACAAGTGCGGGCTAGGCATAAGGCAGGGGCACAAGTGCGGGCTAGGCATAAGGCTGGGGCACAAGTGCGGGCTAGGCATAAGGCAGGGGCACAAGTGCGGGCTAGGCATAAGGCAGGGGCACAAGTGCGGGCTAGGCATAAGGCAGGGGCACAAGTGCGGGCTAGGCATAAGGCAGGGGCACAAGTGCGGGCTAGGCATAAGGCAGGGGCACAAGTGCGGGCTAGGCATAAGGCAGGGGCACAAGTGCGGGCTAGGCATAAGGCAGGGGCACAAGTGCGGGCTAGGCATAAGGCAGGGGCACAAGTGCAGGCTAGGCATAAGGCAGGGGCACAAGTGCGGGATAGGCATAAGGCAGGGGCACAAGTGCGGGCTAGGCATAAGGCAGGGGCACAAGTGCGGGCTAGGCATAAGGCAGGGGCACAAGTGCAGGCTAGGCATAAGGCAGGGGCACAAGTGCGGGCTAGGCATAAGGCAGGGGCACAAGTGCGGGCTAGGCATAAGGCAGGGGCACAAGTGCGGGCTAGGCTTTAGGCAGGGGCACAAGTGCAAACTAAGCATAAGGCAGAGGAACAAGTGCAGGCTAGGCATAAGGCAGGGGCTCAAGTGCTGGCTAGGCATAAGGCAGGGGCACAAGTGCTGGCTAGGCATAAGGCAGGGGCATAAGGCAGGGGCACAAGTGCAGGCTAGGCATAAGGCAGGGGCACAAGTGCAGGCTAGGCATAAGGCAGGGGCACAAGTGCTGGCTAGGCATAAGGCAGGGGCACAAGTGCTGGCTAGGAATAAGGCAGGGGCACATGTGCTGGCTAGGCATAAGGCAGGGGCACAAATGCAGGCTAGGCATAAGGCAGGGGCACAAGTGCAGGCTAGGCATAAGGCAGGGGCACAAGTGCAGGCTAGGCATAAGGCAGGGGCACAAGTGCAGGCTAGGCATAAGGCAGAGGCACAAGTGCAGGCTAGGCATAAGGCAGGGGCACAAGTGCAGGCTAGGCATAAGGCAGGGGCACAAGTGCAGGCTAGGCATAAGGCAGGGGCACAAGTGATGGCTACACATAAGGCATACGGCTAACTCTTTGCACTCTTTGCATAAAGGGATAGGCACCCTTAGGGGTGAAGAGCTAGCTTTCACCCCTCTACTCTGTACTTTGTTGTACAGTGCGGAGCCACTCCATAACCCCCATGCTCCAAGCGACCAGGCACATCTTGTCTGTCCTCCGTAAATGGGTAATGCCTTCGTCCCCAATTACAGTCGTGCATGTGCATTCAGACGGGACAAGAGCGAAGAGCGTAAAGCCTGCCCTGTGTGCATAACCAACATGAAGCTAAAGACAAAAAAACAATAATGCAAGTGGCTCAAAAGTGCTGGCTAGGCATAAGGCAGGGGCACAAGTGCTGGCTAGGCATAAGGCAGGGGCACATGTGCTGGCTAGGCATAAGGCAGGGGCACAAGTGCTGGCTAGGCATAAGGCAGGGGCACAAGTGCTGGCTAGGCATAAGGCAGGGGCACAAGTGCTGGCTAGGCATAAGGCAGGGGCACAAGTGCTGGCTAGGCATAAGGCAGGGGCACAAGTGCTGGCTAGGCATAAGGCAGGGGCACAAGTGCTGGCTAGGCATAAGGCAGGGGCACAAGTGCAGGCTAGGCATAAGGCAGGGGCACAAGTGCTGGCTAGGCATAAAGCAGGGGCACAAGTGCTGGCTAGGCATAAGGCAGGGGCACAAGTGCTGGCTAGGCATAAGGCAGGGGCACAAGTGCTGGCTAGGCATAAGGCAGGGGCACAAGTGCTGGCTAGGCATAAGGCAGGGGCACAAGTGCTGGCTAGGCATAAGGCAGGGGCACAAGTGCTGGCTAGGCATAAGGCAGGGGCACAAGTGCTGGCTAGGCATAAGGCAGGGGCACAAGTGCTGGCTAGGCATAAGGCAGGGGCACAAGTGCTGGCTAGGCATAAGGCAGGGGCACAAGTGCTGGCTAGGCATAAGGCAGGGGCACAAGTGCGGGCTAGGCATAAGGCAGGGGCACAAGTGCTGGCTAGGCATAAGGCAGGGGCACAAGTGCTGGCTAGGCATAAGGCAGGGGCACAAGTGCTGGCTAGGCATAAGGCAGGGGCACAAGTGCTGGCTAGGCATAAGGCAGGGGCACAAGTGCTGGCTAGGCATAAGGCAGGGGCACAAGTGCTGGCTAGGCATAAGGCAGGGGCACAAGTGCAGACTAGGCATAAGGCAGGGGCACAAGTGCAGACTAGGCATAAGGCAAGGGCACAAGTGCAGGCTAGGCATAAGGCAGGGGACACAAGTGCAGGCTAGGCATAAGGCAGGGGCACAAGTGCGGGCTAGGCATAAGGCAGGGGCACAAGTGCGGGCTAGGCATAAGGCAGGGCACAAGTGCGGGCTAGGCATAAGGCAGGGCACAAGTGCGGGCTAGGCATAAGGCATGGGCACAAGTGCGGGCAAGGCATAAGGCAGGGGCACAAGTGCGGGCTAGGCATAAGGCAGGGGCACAAGTGCGGGCTAGGCATAAGGCAGGGGCACAAGTGCGGGCTAGGCATAAGGCAGGGCACAAGTGCGGGCTAGGCATAAGGCATGGGAACAAGTGCGGGCTAGGCATAAGGCAGGGGCACAAGTGCGGGCTAGGCATAAGGCAGGGGCACAAGTGCGGGCTAGGCATAAGGCAGGGGAAAAAGTGCGGGCTAGGCTTTAGGCAGGGGCACAAGTGCAAACTAAGCATAAGGCAGAGGAACAAGTGCAGGCTAGGCATAAGGCAGAGGAACAAGTGCAGGCTAGGCATAAGGCAGGGGCACAAGTGCTGGCTAGGCATAAGGCAGGGGCACAAGTGCTGGCTAGGCATAAGGCAGGGGCACAAGTGCTGGCTAGGCATAAGGCAGGGGCACAAGTGCTGGCTAGGCATAAGGCAGGGGCACAAGTGCTGGCTAGGCATAAGGCAGGGGCACAAGTGCTGGCTAGGCATAAGGCAGGGGCACAAGTGCTGGCTAGGCATAAGGCAGGGGCACAAGTGCTGGCTAGGCATAAGGCAGGGGCACAAGTGCTGGCTAGGCATAAGGCAGGGGCACAAGTGCTGGCTAGGCATAAGGCAGGGGCACAAGTGCTGGCTAGGCATAAGGCAGGGGCACAAGTGCTGGCTAGGCATAAGGCATGGGCACAAGTGCTGGCTAGGCATAAGGCAGGGGCACAAGTGCTGGCTAGGCATAAGGCAGGGGCACAAGTGCTGGCTAGGCATAAGGCAGGGGCACAAGTGCTGGCTAGGCATAAGGCAGGGGCACAAGTGCTGGCTAGGCATAAGGCAGGGGCACAAGTGCTGGCTAGGCATAAGGCAGGGGCACAAGTGCTGGCTAGGCATAAGGCAGGGGCACAAGTGCTGGCTAGGCATAAGGCAGGGGCACAAGTGCTGGCTAGGCATAAGGCAGGGGCACAAGTGCTGGCTAGGCATAAGGCAGGGGCACAAGTGCTGGCTAGGCATAAGGCAGGGGCACAAGTGCAGGCTAGGCATAAGGCAGGGGCACAAGTGCAGGCTAGGCATAAGGCAGGGGCACAAGTGCAGGCTAGGCATAAGGCAGGGGCACAAGTGCAGGCTAGGCATAAGGCAGGGGCACACGTGCAGGCTAGGCATAAGGCAGGGGCACAAGTGCAGGCTAGGCATAAGGCAGGGGCACAAGTGATGGCTACACATAAGGAATACGGCTAACTCTTTGCACTCTTTGCATAAAGGGATAGGCACCCTTAGGGGTGAAGAGCTAGCTTTCACCCCTCTACTCTGTACTTTGTTGTACAGTGCGGAGCCACTCCATAACCCCCATGCTCCAAGCGACCAGGCACATCTTGTCTGTCCTCCGTAAATGGGTAATGCCTTCGTCCCCAATTACAGTCGTGCATGTGCATTCAGACGGGACAAGAGCGAAGAGCGTAAAGCCTGCCCTGTGTGCATAACCAACATGAAGCTAAAGACAAAAAAAACAATAATGCAAGGGGCTCAAAAGTGCTGGCTAGGCATAAGGCAGGGGCACAAGTGCGGGCTAGGCATAAGGCAAGGGCACAAGTGCGGGCTAGGCATAAGGCAGGGGCACACGTGCAGGCTAGGCATAAGGCAGGGGCACAAGTGCAGGCTAGGCATAAGGCAGGGGCACACGTGCAGGCTAGGCATAAGGCAGGGGCACAAGTGCGGGCTAGGCATAAGGCAGGGGCACAAGTGCAGGCTAGGCATAAGGCAGGGGCACACGTGCAGGCTAGGCATAAGGCAGGGGCACAAGTGCTGGCTAGGCATAAGGCAGGGGCACAAGTGCAGGCTAGGCATAAGGCAGGGGCACAAGTGCAGGCTAGGCATAAGGCAGGGGCACACGTGCAGGCTAGGCATATGGCAGGGGCACGAGTGCTGGCTAGGCATAAGGCAGGGGCACGAGTGCTGGCTAGGCATAAAGCAGGGGCACGAGTGCTGGCTAGGCATAAGGCAGGGGCACGAGTGCTGGCTAGGCATAAGGCAGGGGCACGAGTGCTGGCTAGGCATAAGGCAGGGGCACGAGTGCTGGCTAGGCATGAGGCAGGGGCACAAGTGCTGGCTAGGCATGAGGCAGGGGCACAAGTGCTGGCTAGGCATGAGGCAAGGGCACAAGTGCTGGCTAGGCATAAGGCAGGGGCACAAGTGCTGGCTAGGCATAAGGCAGGGGCACAAGTGCTGGCTAGGCATAAGGCAGGGGCACAAGTGCTGGCTAGGCATAAGGCAGGGGCACAAGTGCTGGCTAGGCATAAGGCAGGGGCACAAGTGCTGGCTAGGCATAAGGCAGGGGCACAAGTGCAGGCTAGGCATAAGGCAGGGGCACAAGTGCAGGCTAGGCATAAGGCAGGGGCACACGTGCAGGCTAGGCATAAGGCAGGGGCACACGTGCAGGCTAGGCATAAGGCAGGGGCACACGTGCAGGCTAGGCATAAGGCAGGGGCACAAGTGATGGCTACACATAAGGAATACGGCTAACTCTTTGCACTCTTTGCATAAAGCGATAGGCACCCTTAGGGGTGAAGAGCTAGCTTTCACCCCTCTACTCTGTACTTTGTTGTACAGTGCGGAGCCACTCCATAACCCCCATGCTCCAAGCGACCAGGCACATCTTGTCTGTCCTCCGTAAATGGGTAATGCCTTCGTCCCCAATTACAGTCGTGCATGTGCATTCAGACGGGACAAGAGCGAAGAGCGTAAAGCCTGCCCTGTGTGCATAACCAACATGAAGCTAAAGACAAAAAAAACAATAATGCAAGGGGCTCAAAAGTGCTGGCTAGGCATAAGGCAGGGGCACAAGTGCGGGCTAGGCATAAGGCAGGGGCACAAGTGCGGGCTAGGAATAAGGCAGGAGCACAAGTGCAGTCTAGGCATAAGGCAGGGGCACACGTGCAGGCTAGGCATAAGGCAGGGGCACAAGTGCAGGCTAGGCATAAGGCAGGGGCACACGTGCAGGCTAGGCATAAGGCAGGGGCACAAGTGCGGGCTAGGCATAAGGCAGGGGAACAAGTGCAGGCTAGGCATAAGGCAGGGGCACACGTGCAGGCTAGGCATAAGGCAGGGGCACAAGTGCAGGCTAGGCATAAGGCAGGGGCACAAGTGCAGGCTAGGCATAAGGCAGGGGCACAAGTGCAGGCTAGGCATAAGGCAGGGGCACACGTGCAGGCTAGGCATATGGCAGGGGCACACGTGCAGGCTAGGCATATGGCAGGGGCACGAGTGCTGGCTAGGTATAAGGCAGGGGCACGAGTGCTGGCTAGGCATAAAGCAGGGGCACGAGTGCTGGCTAGGCATAAGGCAGGGGCACGAGTGCTGGCTAGGCATAAGGCAGGGGCACGAGTGCTGGCTAGGCATAAGGCAGGGGCACGAGTGCTGGCTAGGCATAAGGCAGGGGCACAAGTGCTGGCTAGGCATGAGGCAGGGGCACAAGTGCTGGCTAGGCATGAGGCAGGGGCACAAGTGCTGGCTAGGCATGAGGCAGGGGCACAAGTGCTGGCTAGGCATAAGGCAGGGGCACAAGTGCTGGCTAGGCATAAGGCAGGGGCACAAGTGCTGGCTAGGCATAAGGCAGGGGCACAAGTGCTGGCTAGGCATAAGGCAGGGGCACAAGTGCTGGCCAGGCATAAGGCAGGGGCACAAGTGCGGGCTAGTTTTTAGGCAGGGGCACAAGTGCAAACTAAGCATAGGGCAGAGGCACAAGTGCAGGCTAGGCATAAGGCAGGGGCACAAGTGCTGGCTAGGCATAAGGCAGGGGCACAAGTGCTGGCTAGGCATAAGGCAGGGGCACAAGTGCTGGCTAGGCATAAGGCAGGGGCACAAGTGCTGGCTAGGCATAAGGCAGGGGCACAAGTGCTGGCTAGGCATAAGGCAGGGGCACAAGTGCTGGCTAGGCATAAGGCAGGGGCACAAGTGCTGGCTAGGCATAAGGCAGGGGCACAAGTGCTGGCTAGGCATAAGGCAGGGGCACAAGTGCTGGCTAGGCATAAGGCAGGGGCACAAGTGCTGGCTAGGCATAAGGCAGGGGCACAAGTGCTGGCTAGGCATAAGGCAGGGGCACAAGTGCTGGCTAGGCATAAGGCAGGGGCACAAGTGCTGGCTAGGCATAAGGCAGGGGCACAAGTGCAGGCTAGGCATAAGGCAGGGGCACAAGTGCAGGCTAGGCATAAGGCAGGGGCACGAGTGCAGGCTAGGCATAAGGCAGGGGCACGAGTGCTGGCTAGGCATAAGGCAGGGGCACGAGTGCTGGCTAGGCATAAGGCAGGGGCACGAGTGCTGGCTAGGCATAAGGCAGGGGCACGAGTGCTGGCTAGGCATAAGGCAGGGGCACAAGTGCTGGCTAGGCATAAGGCAGGGGCACAAGTGCTGGCCAGGCATAAGGCAGGGGCACAAGTGCGGGCTAGTTTTTAGGCAGGGGCACAAGTGCAAACTAAGCATAGGGCAGAGGCACAAGTGCAGGCTAGGCATAAGGCAGGGGCACAAGTGCTGGCTAGGCATAAGGCAGGGGCACAAGTGCTGGCTAGGCATAAGGCAGGGGCACAAGTGCTGGCTAGGCATAAGGCAGGGGCACAAGTGCTGGCTAGGCATAAGGCAGGGGCACAAGTGCTGGCTAGGCATAAGGCAGGGGCACAAGTGCTGGCTAGGCATAAGGCAGGGGCACAAGTGCTGGCTAGGCATAAGGCAGGGGCACAAGTGCTGGCTAGGCATAAGGCAGGGGCACAAGTGCTGGCTAGGCATAAGGCAGGGGCACAAGTGCTGGCTAGGCATAAGGCAGGGGCACAAGTGCTGGCTAGGCATAAGGCAGGGGCACAAGTGCTGGCTAGGCATAAGGCAGGGGCACAAGTGCAGGCTAGGCATAAGGCAGGGGCACAAGTGCAGGCTAGGCATAAGGCAGGGGCACGAGTGCAGGCTAGGCATAAGGCAGGGGCACGAGTGCTGGCTAGGCATAAGGCAGGGGCACGAGTGCTGGCTAGGCATAAGGCAGGGGCACGAGTGCTGGCTAGGCATAAGGCAGGGGCACGAGTGCTGGCTAGGCATAAGGCAAGGGCACTAGTGCTGGATAGGCATAAGGCAGGGGCACGAGTGCAGGCTAGGCATAAGGCAGGGGCACGAGTGCAGGCTAGGCGTAAGGCAGGGGCACGAGTGCAGGCTAGGCGTAAGGCAGGGGCACGAGTGCAGGCTAGGCATAAGGCAGGGGCACGAGTGCAGGCTAGGCATAAGGCAGGGGCACGAGTGCAGGCTAGGCATAAGGCAGGGGCACGAGTGCAGGCTAGGCATAAGGCAGGGGCACGAGAGCAGGCTAGGCATAAGGCAGGGGCACGAGTGCAGGCTAGGCATAAGGCAGGGGCACGAGTGCAGGCTAGGCATAAGGCAGGGGCACGAGTGCAGGCTAGGCATAAGGCAGGGGCACGAGTGCAGGCTAGGCATAAGGCAGGGGCACGAGTGCAGGCTAGGCATAAGGCAGGGGCACGAGTGCAGGCTAGGCATAAGGCAGGGGCACGAGTGCAGGCTAGGCATAAGGCATGGGCACGAATGCGGGCTAGGCATAAGGCAGGGGCACAAGTGCGGGCTAGGCATAAGGCAGGGGCACAAGTGCGGGCTAGGCATAAGGCAGGGGCACAAGTGCAAACTAATCATAAGGCAGGGGCACAAGTGCAAACTAAGCATAAGGCAGAGGAACAAGTGCAGGCTAGGCTTAAGGCAGGGGCACAAGTGCGGGCTAGGCATAAGGCAGGGGCACAAGTGCAAACTAATCATAAGGCAGGGGCACAAGTGCAAACTAAGCATAAGGCAGAGGAACAAGTGCAGGCTAGGCTTAAGGCAGGGGCACAAGTGCTGGCTAGGCATAAGGCAGGGGCACAAGTGCTGGCTAGGCATAAGGCAGAGGCACGAGTGCAGGCTAGGCATAAGGCAGGGGCACGAGTGCAGGCTAGGCATAAGGCAGGGGCACGAGTGCAGGCTAGGCATAAGGCAGGGGCACGAGTGCAGGCTAGGCATAAGGCAGGGGCACGAGTGCAGGCTAGGCATAAGGCATGGGCACGAGTGCAGGCTAGGCATAAAGCAGGGGCACGAGTGCAAGCTAGGCATAAGGCAGGGGCACGAGTGCAGGCTAGGCATAAGGCAGGGGCACGAGTGCAGGCTAGGCATAAGGCATGGGCACAAGTGCTGGCTAGGCATAAGGCAGGGGCACAAGTGCTGGCTAGGCATAAGGCAGGGGCACGAGTGCAGGCTAGGCATAAGGCATGGGCACGAGTGCAGGCTAGGCATAAGGCAGGGGCACGAGTGCAGGCTAGGCATAAGGCAGGGGCACAAGTGCGGGCTAGTCTTTAGGCAGGGGCACAAGTGCAAACTAACCATAAGGCAGGGGCACAAGTGCAGGCTAGGCATAAGGCAGGGGCACAAGTGCGGGCTAGGCATAAGGCAGGGGCACAAGTGCGGGCTAGGCATAAGGCAGGGGCACAAGTGCGGGCTAGGCATAAGGCAGGGGCACAAGTGCGGGCTAGGCATAAGGCAGGGGCACAAGTGCGGGCTAGGCATAAGGCAGGGGCACAAGTGCGGGCTAGGCATAAGGCAGGGGCACAAGTGCGTGCTAGGCTTTAGGCAGGGGCACAAGTGCGTGCTAGGCTTTAGGCAGGGGCACAAGTGCAAACTAAGCATAAGGCAGAGGAACAAGTGCAGGCTAGGCATAAGGCAGGGGCACAAGTGCTGGCTAGGCATAAGGCAGGGGCACAAGTGCTGGCTAGGCATAAGGCAGGGGCACAAGTGCTGGCTAGGCATAAGGCACGGGGACAAGTGCTGGCTAGGCATAAGGTTGGGGCACAAGTGCTGGCTAGGCATAAGGCAGGGGCACAAGTGCTGGCTAGGCATAAGGCAGGGGCACAAGTGCTGGCTAGGCATAAGGCAGGGGCACAAGTGCTGGCTAGGCATAAGGCAGGGGCACAAGTGCTGGCTAGGCATAAGGCAGGGGCACAAGTGCTGGCTAGGCATAAGGCAGGGGCACAAGTGCTGGCTAGGCATAAGGCAGGGGCACAAGTGCTGGCTAGGTATAAGGCAGGGGCACAAGTGCTGGCTAGGCATAAGGCAGGGGCACAAGTGCTGGCTAGGCATAAGACGGGCACAAGTGCAGGCTAGGCATAAGGCAGGGGTACAAGTGCAGGCTAGGCATAAGGCAGGGGTACAAGTGCAGGCTAGGCATAAGGCAGGGGCACAAGTGCTGGCTAGGCATAAGGCAGGGGCACAAGTGCTGGCTAGGCATAAGACGGGCACAAGTGCAGGCTAGGCATAAGGCAGGGGTACAAGTGCAGGCTAGGCATAAGGCAGGGGTACAAGTGCAGGCTAGGCATAAGGCAGGGGCACAAGTGCAGGCTAGGCATAAGGCAGGGGCACAAGTGCAGGCTAGGCATAAGGCAGGGGCACACGTGCAGGCTAGGCATAAGGCAGGGGCACAAGTGCAGGCTAGGCATAAGGCAGGGGCACAAGTGATGGCTACACATAAGGAATACGGCTAACTCTTTGCATTCTTTGCATAAAGGGATAGGCACCCTTAGGGGTGAAGAGCTAGCTTTCACCCCTCTACTCTGTACCTTGTTGTACAGTGCGGAGCCACTCCATAACCCCCATGCTCCAAGCGACCAGGCACATCTTGTCTGTCCTCCGTAAATGGGTAATGCCTTCGTCCCCAATTACAGTCGTGCATGTGCATTCAGACGGGACAAGAGCGAAGAGCGTAAAGCCTGCCCTGTGTGCATAACCAACATGAAGCTAAAGACAAAAAAACAATAATGCAAGGGGTTCAAAAGTGCTGGCTAGGCATAAGGCAGGGGCACAAGTGCTGGCTAGGCATAAGGCAGGGGCACAAGTGCTGGCTAGGCATAAGGCAGGGGCACGAGTGCTGGCTAGGCATAAGGCAGGGGCACGAGTGCTGGCTAGGCATAAGGCAGGGGCACGAGTGCAGGCTAGGCATAAGGCAGGGGCACGAGTGCTGGCTAGGCATAAGGCAGGGGCACGAGTGCTGGCTAGGCATAAGGCAGGGGCACGAGTGCTGGCTAGGCATAAGGCAGGGGCACGAGTGCTGGCTAGGCATAAGGCAGGGGCACGAGTGCTGGCTAGGCATAAGGCAGGGGCACGAGTGCTGGCTAGGCATAAGGCAGGGGCACGAGTGCTGGCTAGGCATAAGGCAGGGGCACGAGTGCTGGCTAGGCATAAGGCAGGGGCACGAGTGCTGGCTAGGCATAAGGCAGAGGCACGAGTGCTGGCTAGGCATAAGGCAGGGGCACGAGTGCTGGCTAGGCATAAGGCAGGGGCACGAGTGCTGGCTAGGCATAAGGCAGGGGCACGAGTGCAGGCTAGGCATAAGGCAGGGGCACGAGTGCAGGCTAGGCATAAGGCATGGGCACGAGTGCAGGCTAGGCATAAGGCAGGGGCACGAGTGCAGGCTAGGCATAAGGCAGGGGCACGAGTGCAGGCTAGGCATAAGGCAGGGGCACGAGTGCAGGCTAGGCATAAGGCAGGGGCACGAGTGCAGGCTAGGCATAAGGCAGGGGCACGAGTGCAGGCTAGGCATAAGGCAGGGGCACGAGTGCAGGCTAGGCATAAGGCAGGGGCACGAGTGCAGGCTAGGCATAAGGCAGGGGCACAAGTGCGGGCTAGTCTTTAGGCAGGGGCACAAATGCAAACTAACCATAAGGCAGAGGCACAAGTGCAGGCTAGGCATAAGGCAGGGGCACAAGTGCAGGCTAGGCATAAGGCAGGGGCACAAGTGCAGGCTAGGCATAAGGCAGGGGCACAAGTGCAGGCTAGGCATAAGGCAGGGGCACAAGTGCAGGCTAGGCATAAGGCAGGGGCACAAGTGCTGGCTAGGCATAAGGCAGGGGCACAAGTGCGGGCTAGGCATAAGGCAGGGGCACAAGTGCGGGCTAGGCATAAGGCAGGGGCACAAGTGCGGGCTAGGCATAAGGCAGGGGCACAAGTACGGGCTAGGCATAAGGCAGGGGCACAAGTGCGGGCTAGGCATAAGGCAGGGGCACAAGTGCGGGCTAGGCATAAGGCAGGGGCACAAGTGCGGGCTAGGCATAAGGCAGGGGCACAAGTGCGGGCTAGGCATAAGGCAGGGGCACAAGTGCGGGCTAGGCATAAGGCAGGGGCACAGGAGCGGGCTAGGCATAAGGCAGGGGCACAAGTGCAGGCTAGGCATAAGGCAGGGGCACAAGTGCAGGCTAGGCATAAGGCAGGGGCACAAGTGCAGGCTAGGCATAAGGCAGGGGCACAAGTGCGGGCTAGGCATAAGGCAGGGGCACAAGTGATGGCTACACATAAGGCATACGGCTAACTCTTTGCACTCTTTGCATAAAGGGATAGGCACCCTTAGGGGTGAAGAGCTAGCTTTCACCCCTCTACTCTGTACTTTGTTGTACAGTGCGGAGCCACTCCATAACCCCCATGCTCCAAGCGACCAGGCACATCTTCTCTGTCCTCCGTAAATGGGTAATGCCTTCATCCCCAATTACAGTCGTGCATGTGCATTCAGACGGGACAAGAGCGAAGAGCGTAAAGCCTGCCCTGTGTGCATAACCAACATGAAGCTAAAGACAAAAAACAATAATGCAAGGGGCTCAAAAGTGCTGGCTAGGCATAAGGCAGGGGCACAAGTGCTGGCTAGGCATAAGGCAGGGGCACAAGTGCTGGCTAGGCATAAGGCAGGGGCACAAGTGCTGGCTAGGCATAAGGCAGGGGCACAAGTGCTGGCTAGGCATAAGGCAGGGGCACAAGTGCAGACTAGGCATAAGGCAGGGGCACAAGTGCAGACTAGGCATAAGGCAGGGGCACAAGTGCAGGCTAGGCATAAGGCAGGGGGCACAAGTGCAGGCTAGGCATAAGGCAGGGGCACAAGTGCGGGCTAGGCATAAGGCATGGGCACAAGTGCGGGCTAGGCATAAGGCAGTAGCACAAGTGCGGGCTAGGCATAAGGCAGGGGCACAAGTGCGGGCTAGGCATAAGGCAGGGGCACAAGTGCGGGCTAGGCATAAGGCAGGGGCACAAGTGCTGGCTAGGCATAAGGCAGGGGCACAAGTGCTGGCTAGGCATAAGGCAGGGGCACAAGTGCTGGCTAGGCATTAGGCAGGGGCACAAGTGCTGGCTGGCATAACGCAGGGGCACAAGTGCTGGCTAGGCATAAGGCAGGGGCACAAGTGCTGGCTAGGCATAAGGCAGGGGCACAAGTGCTGGCTAGGCATAAGGCAGGGGCACAAGTGCTGGCTAGGCATAAGGCAGGGGCACAAGTGCTGGCTAGGCATAAGGCAGGGGCACAAGTGCTGGCTAGGCATAAGGCAGGGGCACAAGTGCTGGCTAGGCATAAGGCAGGGGCACAAGTGCTGGCTAGGCATAAGGCAGGGGCACAAGTGCTGGCTAGGCATAAGGCAGGGGCACAAGTGCTGGCTAGGCATAAGGCAGGGGCACAAGTGCTGGCTAGGCATAAGGCAGGGGCACAAGTGCTGGCTAGGCATAAGGCAGGGGCACAAGTGCTGGCTAGGCATAAGGCAGGGGCACAAGTGCTGGCTAGGCATAAGGCAGGGGCACAAGTGCTGGCTAGGCATAAGGCAGGGGCACAAGTGCTGGCTAGGCATAAGGCAGGGGCACAAGTGCTGGCTAGGCATAAGGCAGGGGCACAAGTGCTGGCTAGGCATAAGGCAGGGGCACAAGTGCTGGCTAGGCATAAGGCAGGGGCACAAGTGCTGGCTAGGCATAAGGCAGGGGCACAAGTGCTGGCTAGGCATAAGGCAGGGGCACAAGTGCTGGCTAGGCATAAGGCAGGGGCACAAGTGCTGGCTAGGCATAAGGCAGGGGCACAAGTGCTGGCTAGGCATAAGGCAGGGGCACAAGTGCAGGCTAGGCATAAGGCAGGGGCACGAGTGCAGGCTAGGCATAAGGCAGGGGCACGAGTGCTGGCTAGGCATAAGGCAGGGGCACGAGTGCTGGCTAGGCATAAGGCAGGGGCACGAGTGCTGGCTAGGCATAAGGCAAGGGCACGAGTGCTGGATAGGCATAAGGCAAGGGCACGAGTGCTGGATAGGCATAAGGCAGGGGCACGAGTGCAGGCTAGGCGTAAGGCAGGGGCACGAGTGCAGGCTAGGCGTAAGGCAGGGGCACGAGTGCAGGCTAGGCATAAGGCAGGGGCACGAGTGCAGGCTAGGCATAAGGCAGGGGCACGAGTGCAGGCTAGGCATAAGGCAGGGGCACGAGTGCAGGCTAGGCATAAGGCAGGGGCACGAGTGCAGGCTAGGCATAAGGCAGGGGCACGAGTGCAGGCTAGGCATAAGGCAGGGGCACGAGTGCAGGCTAGGCATAAGGCAGGGGCACGAGTGCAGGCTAGGCATAAGGCAGGGGCACGAGTGCAGGCTAGGCATAAGGCAGGGGCACGAGTGCAGGCTAGGCATAAGGCAGGGGCACGAGTGCAGGCTAGGCATAAGGCAGGGGCACGAGTGCAGGCTAGGCATAAGGCATGGGCACGAATGCGGGCTAGGCATAAGGCAGGGGCACAAGTGCGGGCTAGGCATAAGGCAGGGGCACAAGTGCGGGCTAGGCATAAGGCAGGGGCACAAGTGCAAACTAATCATAAGGCAGGGGCACAAGTGCAAACTAAGCATAAGGCAGAGGAACAAGTGCAGGCTAGGCTTAAGGCAGGGGCACAAGTGCGGGCTAGGCATAAGGCAGGGGCACAAGTGCAAACTAATCATAAGGCAGGGGCACAAGTGCAAACTAAGCATAAGGCAGAGGAACAAGTGCAGGCTAGGCTTAAGGCAGGGGCACAAGTGCTGGCTAGGCATAAGGCAGGGGCACAAGTGCTGGCTAGGCATAAGGCAGAGGCACGAGTGCAGGCTAGGCATAAGGCAGGGGCACGAGTGCAGGCTAGGCATAAGGCAGGGGCACGAGTGCAGGCTAGGCATAAGGCAGGGGCACGAGTGCAGGCTAGGCATAAGGCAGGGGCACGAGTGCAGGCTAGGCATAAGGCATGGGCACGAGTGCAGGCTAGGCATAAAGCAGGGGCACGAGTGCAAGCTAGGCATAAGGCAGGGGCACGAGTGCAGGCTAGGCATAAGGCAGGGGCACGAGTGCAGGCTAGGCATAAGGCATGGGCACAAGTGCTGGCTAGGCATAAGGCAGGGGCACAAGTGCGGGCTAGGCATAAGGCAGGGGCACGAGTGCAGGCTAGGCATAAGGCATGGGCACGAGTGCAGGCTAGGCATAAGGCAGGGGCACGAGTGCAGGCTAGGCATAAGGCAGGGGCACAAGTGCTGGCTAGGCATAAGGCAGGGGCACAAGTGCTGGCTAGGCATAAGGCAGGGGCACAAGTGCTGGCTAGGCATAAGGCAGGGGCACAAGTGCAGGCTAGGCATAAGGCAGGGGCACAAGTGCAGGCTAGGCATAAGGCAGGGGCACACGTGCAGGCTAGGCATAAGGCAGGGGCACAAGTGCAGGCTAGGCATAAGGCAGGGGCACAAGTGATGGCTACACATAAGGAATACGGCTAACTCTTTGCACTCTTTGCATAAAGGGATAGGCACCCTTAGGGGTGAAGAGCTAGCTTTCACCCCTCTACTCTGTACTTTGTTGTACAGTGCGGAGCCACTCCATAACCCCCATGCTCCAAGCGACCAGGCACATCTTGTCTGTCCTCCGTAAATGGGTAATGCCTTCGTCCCCAATTACAGTCGTGCATGTGCATTCAGACGGGACAAGAGCGAAGAGCGTAAAGCCTGCCCTGTGTGCATAACCAACATGAAGCTAAAGACAAAAAAAACAATAATGCAAGGGGCTCAAAAGTGCTGGCTAGGCATAAGGCAGGGGCACAAGTGCGGGCTAGGCATAAGGCAGGGGCACAAGTGCGGGCTAGGCATAAGGCAGGAGCACAAGTGCAGTCTAGGCATAAGGCAGGGGCACACGTGCAGGCTAGGCATAAGGCAGGGGCACAAGTGCAGGCTAGGCATAAGGCAGGGGCACACGTGCAGGCTAGGCATAAGGCAGGGGCACAAGTGCGGGCTAGGCATAAGGCAGGGGCACAAGTGCAGGCTAGGCATAAGGCAGGGGCACACGTGCAGGCTAGGCATAAGGCAGGGGCACAAGTGCAGGCTAGGCATAAGGCAGGGGCACAAGTGCAGGCTAGGCATAAGGCAGGGGCACAAGTGCAGGCTAGGCATAAGGCAGGGGCACAAGTGCTGGCTAGGCATAAGGCAGGGGCACAAGTGCTGGCTAGGCATAAGGCAGGGGCACAAGTGCTGGCTAGGCATAAGGCAGGGGCACAAGTGCTGGCTAGGCATAAGGCAGGGGCACAAGTGCTGGCTAGGCATAAGGCAGGGGCACAAGTGCTGGCTAGGCATAAGGCAGGGGCACGAGTGCTGGCTAGGCATAAGGCAGGGGCACGAGTGCTGGCTAGGCATAAAGCAGGGGCACGAGTGCTGGCTAGGCATAAGGCAGGGGCACGAGTGCTGGCTAGGCATAAGGCAGGGGCACGAGTGCTGGCTAGGCATAAGGCAGGGGCACGAGTGCTGGCTAGGCATAAGGCAGGGGCACAAGTGCTGGCTAGGCATGAGGCAGGGGCACAAGTGCTGGCTAGGCATGAGGCAGGGGCACAAGTGCTGGCTAGGCATGAGGCAGGGGCACAAGTGCTGGCTAGGCATGAGGCAGGGGCACAAGTGCTGGCTAGGCATAAGGCAGGGGCACAAGTGCTGGCTAGGCATAAGGCAGGGGCACAAGTGCTGGCTAGGCATAAGGCAGGGGCACAAGTGCTGGCTAGGCATAAGGCAGGGGCACAAGTGCTGGCTAGGCATAAGGCAGGGGCACAAGTGCTGGCCAGGCATAAGGCAGGGGCACAAGTGCGGGCTAGTTTTTAGGCAGGGGCACAAGTGCAAACTAAGCATAGGGCAGAGGCACAAGTGCAGGCTAGGCATAAGGCAGGGGCACAAGTGCTGGCTAGGCATAAGGCAGGGGCACAAGTGCTGGCTAGGCATAAGGCAGGGGCACAAGTGCTGGCTAGGCATAAGGCAGGGGCACAAGTGCTGGCTAGGCATAAGGCAGGGGCACAAGTGCTGGCTAGGCATAAGGCAGGGGCACAAGTGCTGGCTAGGCATAAGGCAGGGGCACAAGTGCTGGCTAGGCATAAGGCAGGGGCACAAGTGCTGGCTAGGCATAAGGCAGGGGCACAAGTGCTGGCTAGGCATAAGGCAGGGGCACAAGTGCTGGCTAGGCATAAGGAAGGGGCACAAGTGCTGGCTAGGCATAAGGCAGGGGCACAAGTGCTGGCTAGGCATAAGGCAGGGGCACAAGTGCTGGCTAGGCATAAGGCAGGGGCACAAGTGCAGGCTAGGCATAAGGCAGGGGCACGAGTGCAGGCTAGGCATAAGGCAGGGGCACGAGTGCTGGCTAGGCATAAGGCAGGGGCACGAGTGCTGGCTAGGCATAAGGCAGGGGCACGAGTGCTGGCTAGGCATAAGGCAAGGGCACGAGTGCTGGATAGGCATAAGGCAGGGGCACGAGTGCAGGCTAGGCATAAGGCAGGGGCACGAGTGCAGGCTAGGCGTAAGGCAGGGGCACGAGTGCAGGCTAGGCATAAGGCAGGGGCACGAGTGCAGGCTAGGCATAAGGCAGGGGCACGAGTGCAGGCTAGGCATAAGGCAGGGGCACGAGTGCAGGCTAGGCATAAGGCAGGGGCACGAGTGCAGGCTAGGCATAAGGCAGGGGCACGAGTGCAGGCTAGGCATAAGGCAGGGGCACGAGTGCAGGCTAGGCATAAGGCAGGGGCACGAGTGCAGGCTAGGCATAAGGCAGGGGCACGAGTGCAGGCTAGGCATAAGGCAGGGGCACGAGTGCAGGCTAGGCATAAGGCATGGGCACGAATGCGGGCTAGGCATAAGGCAGGGGCACAAGTGCGGGCTAGGCATAAGGCAGGGGCACAAGTGCGGGCTAGGCATAAGGCAGGGGCACAAGTGCAAACTAATCATAAGGCAGGGGCACAAGTGCAAACTAAGCATAAGGCAGAGGAACAAGTGCAGGCTAGGCTTAAGGCAGGGGCACAAGTGCGGGCTAGGCATAAGGCAGGGGCACAAGTGCAAACTAATCATAAGGCAGGGGCACAAGTGCAAACTAAGCATAAGGCAGAGGAACAAGTGCAGGCTAGGCTTAAGGCAGGGGCACAAGTGCTGGCTAGGCATAAGGCAGGGGCACAAGTGCTGGCTAGGCATAAGGCAGAGGCACGAGTGCAGGCTAGGCATAAGGCAGGGGCACGAGTGCAGGCTAGGCATAAGGCAGGGGCACGAGTGCAGGCTAGGCATAAGGCAGGGGCACGAGTGCAGGCTAGGCATAAGGCAGGGGCACGAGTGCAGGCTAGGCATAAGGCATGGGCACGAGTGCAGGCTAGGCATAAAGCAGGGGCACGAGTGCAAGCTAGGCATAAGGCAGGGGCACGAGTGCAGGCTAGGCATAAGGCAGGGGCACGAGTGCAGGCTAGGCATAAGGCATGGGCACAAGTGCTGGCTAGGCATAAGGCAGGGGCACAAGTGCGGGCTAGGCATAAGGCAGGGGCACGAGTGCAGGCTAGGCATAAGGCATGGGCACGAGTGCAGGCTAGGCATAAGGCAGGGGCACGAGTGCAGGCTAGGCATAAGGCAGGGGCACAAGTGCGGGCTAGTCTTTAGGCAGGGGCACAAGTGCAAACTAACCATAAGGCAGAGGCACAAGTGCAGGCTAGGCATAAGGCAGGGGCACAAGTGCAGGCTAGGCATAAGGCAGGGGCACAAGTGCAGGCTAGGCATAAGGCAGGGGCACAAGTGCGGGCTAGGCATAAGGCAGGGGCACAAGTGCGGGCTAGGCATAAGGCAGGGGCACAAGTGCGGGCTAGGCATAAGGCAGGGGCACAAGTGCGGGCTAGGCATAAGGCAGGGGCACAAGTGCGGGCTAGGCATAAGGCAGGGGCACAAGTGCGGGCTAGACATAAGGCAGGGGCACAAGTGCGTGCTAGGCTTTAGGCAGGGGCACAAGTGCGTGCTAGGCTTTAGGCAGGGGCACAAGTGCAAACTAAGCATAAGGCAGAGGAACAAGTGCAGGCTAGGCTTAAGGCAGGGGCACAAGTGCTGGCTAGGCATAAGGCAGGGGCACAAGTGCTGGCTAGGCATAAGGCAGGGGCACAAGTGCAGGCTAGGCATAAGGCAGGGGCACAAGTGCTGGCTAGGTATAAGGCAGGGGCACAAGTGCTGGCTAGGCATAAGGCAGGGGCACAAGTGCTGGCTAGGCATAAGACGGGCACAAGTGCAGGCTAGGCATAAGGCAGGGGCACAAGTGCAGGCTAGGCATAAGGCAGGGGTACAAGTGCAGGCTAGGCATAAGGCAGGGGTACAAGTGCAGGCTAGGCATAAGGCAGGGGCACAAGTGCAGGCTAGGCATAAGGCAGGGGCACAAGTGCTGGCTAGGCATAAGGCAGGGGCACACGTGCAGGCTAGGCATAAGGCAGGGGCACAAGTGCAGGCTAGGCATAAGGCAGGGGCACAAGTGATGGCTACACATAAGGAATACGGCTAACTCTTTGCATTCTTTGCATAAAGGGATAGGCACCCTTAGGGGTGAAGAGCTAGCTTTCACCCCTCTACTCTGTACCTTGTTGTACAGTGCGGAGCCACTCCATAACCCCCATGCTCCAAGCGACCAGGCACATCTTGTCTGTCCTCCGTAAATGGGTAATGCCTTCGTCCCCAATTACAGTCGTGCATGTGCATTCAGACGGGACAAGAGCGAAGAGCGTAAAGCCTGCCCTGTGTGCATAACCAACATGAAGCTAAAGACAAAAAAAACAATAATGCAAGGGGTTCAAAAGTGCTGGCTAGGCATAAGGCAGGGGCACAAGTGCTGGCTAGGCATAAGGCAGGGGCACAAGTGCTGGCTAGGCATAAGGCAGGGGCACAAGTGCTGGCTAGGCATAAGGCAGGGGCACAAGTGCTGGCTAGGCATAAGGCAGGGGCACGAGTGCAGGCTAGGCATAAGGCAGGGGCACGAGTGCTGGCTAGGCATAAGGCAGGGGCACGAGTGCTGGCTAGGCATAAGGCAGGGGCACGAGTGCTGGCTAGGCATAAGGCAGGGGCACGAGTGCTGGCTAGGCATAAGGCAGGGGCACGAGTGCTGGCTAGGCATAAGGCAGGGGCACGAGTGCTGGCTAGGCATAAGGCAGGGGCACGAGTGCTGGCTAGGCATAAGGCAGGGGCACGAGTGCTGGCTAGGCATAAGGCAGGGGCACGAGTGCTGGCTAGGCATAAGGCAGGGGCACGAGTGCTGGCTAGGCATAAGGCAGGGGCACGAGTGCTGGCTAGGCATAAGGCAGAGGCACGAGTGCTGGCTAGGCATAAGGCAGGGGCACGAGTGCTGGCTAGGCATAAGGCAGGGGCACGAGTGCTGGCTAGGCATAAGGCAGGGGCACGAGTGCAGGCTAGGCATAAGGCAGGGGCACGAGTGCAGGCTAGGCATAAGGCATGGGCACGAGTGCAGGCTAGGCATAAGGCAGGGGCACGAGTGCAGGCTAGGCATAAGGCAGGGGCACGAGTGCAGGCTAGGCATAAGGCAGGGGCACGAGTGCAGGCTAGGCATAAGGCAGGGGCACGAGTGCAGGCTAGGCATAAGGCAGGGGCACGAGTGCAGGCTAGGCATAAGGCAGGGGCACGAGTGCAGGCTAGGCATAAGGCAGGGGCACGAGTGCAGGCTAGGCATAAGGCAGGGGCACAAGTGCGGGCTAGTCTTTAGGCAGGGGAACAAATGCAAACTAACCATAAGGCAGAGGCACAAGTGCAGGCTAGGCATAAGGCAGGGGCACAAGTGCAGGCTAGGCATAAGGCAGGGGCACAAGTGCAGGCTAGGCATAAGGCAGGGGCACAAGTGCAGGCTAGGCATAAGGCAGGGGCACAAGTGATGGCTACACATAAGGCATACGGCTAACTCTTTGCACTCTTTGCATAAAGGGATAGGCACCCTTAGGGGTGAAGAGCTAGCTTTCACCCCTCTACTCTGTACTTTGTTGTACAGTGCGGAGCCACTCCATAACCCCCATGCTCCAAGCGACCAGGCACATCTTGTCTGTCCTCCGTAAATGGGTAATGCCTTCATCCCCAATTACAGTCGTGCATGTGCATTCAGACGGGACAAGAGCGAAGAGCGTAAAGCCTGCCCTGTGTGCATAACCAACATGAAGCTAAAGACAAAAAACAATAATGCAAGGGGCTCAAAAGTGCTGGCTAGGCATAAGGCAGGGGCACAAGTGCTGGCTAGGCATAAGGCAGGGGCACAAGTGCTGGCTAGGCATAAGGCAGGGGCACAAGTGCTGGCTAGGCATAAGGCAGGGGCACAAGTGCAGGCTAGGCATAAGGCAGGGGCACAAGTGCTGGCTAGGCATAAGGCAGGGGCACAAGTGCTGGCTAGGCATAAGGCAGGGGCACAAGTGCTGGCTAGGCATAAGGCAGGGGCACAAGTGCTGGCTAGGCATAAGGCAGGGGCACAAGTGCTGGCTAGGCATAAGGCAGGGGCACAAGTGCTGGCTAGGCATAAGGCAGGAGCACAAGTGCTGGCTAGGCATAAGGCAGGGGCACAAGTGCTGGCTAGGCATAAGGCAGGGGCACAAGTGCTGGCTAGGCATAAGGCAGGGGCACAAGTGCTGGCTAGGCATAAGGCAGGGGCACAAGTGCGGGCTAGGCATAAGGCAGGGGCACAAGTGCTGGCTAGGCATAAGGCAGGGGCACAAGTGCTGGCTAGGCATAAGGCAGGGCACAAGTGCTGGCTAGGCATAAGGCAGGGGCACAAGTGCGGGCTAGGCATAAGGCAGGGGCACAAGTGCAGACTAGGCATAAGGCAGGGGCACAAGTGCAGACTAGGAATAAGGCAGGGGCACAAGTGCAGACTAGGCATAAGGCAGGGGGCACAAGTGCAGGCTAGGCATAAGGCAGGGGCACAAGTGCAGGCTAGGCATAAGGCATGGGCACAAGTGCGGGCTAGGCATAAGGCAGGGGCACAAGTGCGGGCTAGGCATAAGGCAGGGGCACAAGTGCGGGCTAGGCATAAGGCAGGGGCACAAGTGCGGGCTAGGCATAAGGCAGGGGCACAAGTGCTGGCTAGGCATAAGGCAGGGGCACAAGTGCTGGCTAGGCATAAGGCAGGGGCACAAGTGCTGGCTAGGCATAAGGCAGGGGCACAAGTGCTGGCTGGCATAACGCAGGGGCACAAGTGCTGGCTAGGCATAAGGCAGGGGCACAAGTGCTGGCTAGGCATAAGGCAGGGGCACAAGTGCTGGCTAGGCATAAGGCAGGGGCACAAGTGCTGGCTAGGCATAAGGCAGGGGCACAAGTGCTGGCTAGGCATAAGGCAGGGGCACAAGTGCTGGCTAGGCATAAGGCAGGGGCACAAGTGCTGGCTAGGCATAAGGCAGGGGCACAAGTGCTGGCTAGGCATAAGGCAGGGGCACAAGTGCTGGCTAGGCATAAGGCAGGGGCACAAGTGCTGGCTAGGCATAAGGCAGGGGCACAAGTGCTGGCTAGGCATAAGGCAGGGGCACAAGTGCAGACTAGGCATAAGGCAGGGGGCACAAGTGCAGGCTAGGCATAAGGCAGGGGCACAAGTGCAGGCTAGGCATAAGGCAGGGGAACAAGTGCAGGCTAGGCATAAGGCAGGGGCACAAGTGCAGGCTAGGCATAAGGCAGGGTCACAAGTGCAGGCTAGGCATAAGGCAGGGGCACAAGTGCAGGCTAGGCATAAGGCAGGGGCACAAGTGCGGGCTAGGCATAAGGCAGGGGCACAAGTGCGGGCTAGGCATAAGGCAGGGGCACAAGTGCGGGCTAGGCATAAGGCAGGGGCACAAGTGCGGGCTAGGCATAAGGCAGGGGCACAAGTGCGGGCTAGGCATAAGGCAGGTGCACAAGTGCGGGCTAGGCATAAGGCAGGGGCACAAGTGCAGGCTAGGCATAAGGCAGGGGCACAAGTGCGGGCTAGGCTTTAGGCAGGGGCACAAGTGCAAACTAAGCATAAGGCAGAGGAACAAGTGCAGGCTAGGCATAAGGCAGGGGCACAAGTGCGGGCTAGGCATAAGGCAGGGGCACAAGTGCGGGCTAGGCATAAGGCAGGTGCACAAGTGCGGGCTAGGCATAAGGCAGAGGAACAAGTGCAGGCTAGGCATAAGGCTGGGGCACGAGTGCTGGCTAGGCATAAGGCAGGGGCACGAGTGCTGGCTAGGCATAAGGCAAGGGCACGAGTGCTGGCTAGGCATAAGGCAGGGGCACGAGTGCAGGCTAGGCATAAGGCAGGGGCACGAGTGCAGGCTAGGCATAAGGCAGGGGCACGAGTGCAGGCTAGGCATAAGGCAGGGGCACGAGTGCAGGCTAGGCATAAGGCAGGGGCACGAGTGCAGGCTAGGCATAAGGCAGGGGCACGAGTGCAGGCTAGGCATAAGGCAGGGGCAAGAGTGCAGGCTAGGCATAAGGCAGGGGCACGAGTGCAGGCTAGGCATAAGGCAGGGCACGAGTGCAGGCTAGGCATAAGGCAGGGGCACGAGTGCAGGCTAGGCATAAGGCAGGGGCACGAGTGCAGGCTAGGCATAAGGCAGGGGCACGAGTGCAGGCTAGGCATAAGGCAGGGGCACGAGTGCAGGCTAGGCATAAGGCAGGGGCACGAGTGCAGGCTAGGCATAAGGCAGGGGCACGAGTGCAGGCTAGGCATAAGGCAGGGGCACGAGTGCAGGCTAGGCATAAGGCAGGGGCACGAGTGCAGGCTAGGCATAAGGCAGGGGCACGAGTGCAGGCTAGGCATAAGGCAGGGGCACGAGTGCAGGCTAGGCATAAGGCAGGGGCACGAGTGCAGGCTAGGCATAAGGCAGGGGCACGAGTGCAGGCTAGGCATAAGGCAGGGGCACGAGTGCAGGCTAGGCATAAGGCAGGGGCACGAGTGCAGGCTAGGCATAAGGCAGGGGCACGAGTGCGGGCTAGGCATAAGGCAGGGGCACGAGTGCGGGCTAGGCATAAGGCAGGGGCACGAGTGCGGGCTAGGCATAAGGCAGGGGCACGAGTGCGGGCTAGGCATAAGGCAGGGGCACGAGTGCGGGCTAGGCATAAGGCAGGGGCACGAGTGCGGGCTAGGCATAAGGCAGGGGCACGAGTGCGGGCTAGGCATAAGGCAGGGGCACAAGTGCGGGCTAGTCTTTAGGCAGGGGCACAAGTGCAAACTAACCATAAGGCAGAGGCACAAGTGCAGGCTAGGCATAAGGCAGGGGCACAAGTGCAGGCTAGGCATAAGGCAGGGGCACAAGTGCAGGCTAGGCATAAGGCAGGGGCACAAGTGCGGGCTAGGCATAAGGCAGGGGCACAAGTGCGGGCTAGGCATAAGGCAGGGGCACAAGTGCGGGCTAGGCATAAGGCAGGGGCACAAGTGCGGGCTAGGCATAAGGCAGGGGCACAAGTGCGGGCTAGGCATAAGGCAGGGGCACAAGTGCGGGCTAGGCATAAGGCAGGGGCACAAGTGCGGGCTAGGCTTTAGGCAGGGGCACAAGTGCAAACTAAGCATAAGGCAGAGGAACAAGTGCAGGCTAGGCATAAGGCAGGGGCACAAGTGCTGGCTAGGCATAAGGCAGGGGCACAAGTGCTGGCTAGGCATAAGGCAGGGGCACAAGTGCTGGCTAGGCATAAGGCAGGGGCACAAGTGCTGGCTAGGCATAAGGCAGGGGCACAAGTGCTGGCTAGGCATAAGGCAGGGGCACAAGTGCTGGCTAGGCATAAGGCAGGGGCACAAGTGCTGGCTAGGCATAAGGCAGGGGCACAAGTGCTGGCTAGGCATAAGGCAGGGGCACAAGTGCTGGCTAGGCATAAGGCAGGGGCACAAGTGCTGGCTAGGCATAAGGCAGGGGCACAAGTGCTGGCTAGGCATAAGGCAGGGGCACAAGTGCTGGCTAGGCATAAGGCAGGGGCACAAGTGCTGGCTAGGCATAAGGCAGGGGCACAAGTGCTGGCTAGGCATAAGGCAGGGGCACAAGTGCTGGCTAGGCATAAGGCAGGGGCACAAGTGCTGGCTAGGCATAAGGCAGGGGCACAAGTGCTGGCTAGGCATAAGGCAGGGGCACAAGTGCTGGCTAGGCATAAGGCAGGGGCACAAGTGCTGGCTAGGCATAAGGCAGGGGCAAAAGTGCTGGCTAGGCATAAGGCAGGGGCACAAATGCAGGCTAGGCATAAGGCAGGGGCACAAATGCAGGCTAGGCATAAGGCAGGGGCACAAGTGCAGGATAGGCATAAGGCAGGGGCACAAGTGGTGGCTAGGCATAAGGCAGGGGCACAAGTGCTGGCTAGGCATAAGGCAGGGGCACAAATGCTGGCTAGGCATAAGGCAGGGGCACAAGTGCGGGCTAGGCTTTAGGCAGGGGCACAAGTGCTGGCTAGGCATAAGGCAGGGGCACAAGTGCTGGCTAGGCATAAGGCAGGGGCACAAGTGCGGGCTAGGCTTTAGGCAGGGGCACAAGTACAAACTAAGCATAAGGCAGAGGCACAAGTGCAAGCTAGGCATAAGGCAGGGGCACCTATGCAGGCTAGGCTTAAGGCAGGGGCACAAGTGATGGCTACACATAAGGCATACAGCTAACTCTTTGCACTCTTTGCATAAAGGGATAGGCACCCTTAGGGGTGAAGAGCTAGCTTTCACCCCTCTACTCTGTACTTCGTTGTTCAGTGCAAAGCCAGTCCATAACCCCCATGCTCCAAGCGACCAGGCACATCTTGTCTGTCCTCCGTAAATGGGTAATGCCTTCGTCCCCAATTACAGTCGTGCATGTGCATTCAGACGGGACAAGAGCGAAGAGCGTAAAGCCTGCCCTGTGTGCATAACCAACATGAAGCTAAAGACAAAAAAACAATAATGCAAGGGGCTCAAAAGTGCTGGCTAGGCATAAGGCAGGGGCACAAGTGCTGGCTAGGCATAAGGCAGGGGCACAAGTGCTGGCTAGGCATAAGGCAGGGGCACAAGTGCGGGCTAGGCATAAGGCAGGGGCACAAGTGCGGGCTAGGCATAAGGCAGGGGCACAAGTGCGGGCTAGGCATAAGGCAGGGGCACAAGTGCGGGCTAGGCATAAGGCAGGGGCACAAGTGCAGGCTAGGCATAAGGCAGGGGCACAAGTGCAGGCTAGGCATAAGGCAGGGGCACAAGTGCAGGCTAGGCATAAGGCAGGGGCACAAGTGCAGGCTAGGCATAAGGCAGGGGCACAAGTGCAGGCTAGGCATAAGGCAGGGGCACAAGTGCAGGCTAGGCATAAGGCAGGGGCACCTATGCAGGCTAGGCTTAAGGCAGGGGCACAAGTGATGGCTACACATAAGGCATACAGCTAACTCTTTGCACTCTTTGCATAAAGGGATAGGCACCCTTAGGGGTGAAGAGCTAGCTTTCACCCCTCTACTCTGTACTTTGTTGTTCAGTGCGGAGCCAGTCCATAACCCCCATGCTCCAAGCGACCAGGCACATCTTGTCTGTCCTCCGTAAATGGGTAATGCCTTCGTCCCCAATTACAGTCGTGCATGTGCATTCAGACGGGACAAGAGCGAAGAGCGTAAATCCTGCCCTGTGTGCATAACCAACATGAAGCTAAAGACAAAAAAACAATAATGCAAGGGGCTCAAAAGTGCTGGCTAGGCATAAGGCAGGGGCACAAGTGCTGGCTAGGCATAAGGCAGGGGCACAAGTGCTGGCTAGGCATAAGGCAGGGACACAAGTGCTGGCTAGGCGTAAGGCAGGGGCACAAGTGCAGGCTAGGCATAAGGCAGGGGCACAAGTGCAGGCTAGGCATAAGGCAGGGGCACAAGTGCAGGCTAGGCATAAGGCAGGGGCACAAGTGCAGGCTAGGCATAAGGCAGGGGCACAAGTGCAGGCTAGGCATAAGGCAGGAGCACAAGTGCAGGATAGGCATAAGACAGGGGCACAAGTGCAGGCTAGGCATAGGGCAGGGGCACAAGTGCAGGCTAGGCATAAGGCAGGGGCACAAGTGCAGGCTAGGCATAAGGCAGGGGCACAAGTGCTGGCTAGGCATAAGGCAGGGGCACAAGTGCTGGCTAGGCATAAGGCAGGGGCACAAGTGCTGGCTAGGCATAAGGCAGGGGCACAAGTGCGGGCTAGGCATAAGGCAGGGGCACAAGTGCGGGCTAGGCATAAGGCAGGGGCACAAGTGCGGGCTAGCCATAAGGCAGGGGCACAAGTGCGGGCTAGGCATAAGGCAGGGGCACAAGTGCGGGCTAGGCATAAGGCAGGGGCACAAGTGCGGGCTAGGCATAAGGCAGGGGCACAAGTGCGGGCTAGGCATAAGGCAGGGGCACAAGTGCGGGCTAGGCAGAAGGCAGGGGCACAAGTGCGGGCTAGGCAGAAGGCAGGGGCACAAGTGCGGGCTAGGCAGAAGGCAGGGGCACAAGTGCGGGCTAGGCAGAAGGCAGGGGCACAAGTGCGGGCTAGGCAGAAGGCAGGGGCACAAGTGCGGGCTAGGCAGAAGGCAGGGGCACAAGTGCGGGCTAGGCAGAAGGCAGGGGCACAAGTGCGGGCTAGGCAGAAGGCAGGGGCACAAGTGCGGGCTAGGCAGAAGGCAGGGGCACAAGTGCGGGCTAGGCAGAAGGCAGGGGCACAAGTGCGGGCTAGGCAGAAGGCAGGGGCACAAGTGCTGGCTAGGCATAAGGCAGGGGCACAAGTGCTGGCTAGGCATAAGGCAGGGGCACAAGTGCTGGCTAGGCGTAAGGCAGGGGCACAAGTGCTGGCTAGGCGTAAGGCAGGGGCACAAGTGCTGGCTAGGCGTAAGGCAGGGGCACAAGTGCTGGCTAGGCGTAAGGCAGGGGCACAAGTGCTGGCTAGGCGTAAGGCAGGGGCACAAGTGCTGGCTAGGCGTAAGGCAGGGGCACAGGTGCTGGCTAGGCGTAAGGCAGGGGCACAAGTGCTGGCTAGGCGTAAGGCAGGGGCACAAGTGCAAACTAAGCATAAGGCAGAGGCACAAGTGCAGGCTAGGCATAAGGCAGGGGAACAAGTGCAAGCTAGACATAAGGCAGGAGCACAAGTGCAGGCTAGGCATAAGACAGGGGCACAAGTGCTGGCTAGGCATAAGGCAGGGGCACAAGTGCTGGCTAGGCATAAGGCAGGGACACAAGTGCTGGCTAGGCATAAGGCAGGGGCACAAGTGCGGGCTAGGCATAAGGCAGGGGCACAAGTGCGGGCTAGACATAAGGCAGGGGCACAAGTGCGGGCTAGGCATAAGGCAGGGGCACAATTGCAGGCTAGGCATAAGGCAGGGGCACAAGTGCAGGCTAGGCATAAGGCAGGGGCACAAGTGCAGGCTAGGCATAAGGCAGGGGCACAAGTGCAGGCTAGGCATAAGGCAGGGGCACAAGTGCAGGCTAGGCATAAGGCAGGGGCACAAGTGCAGGCTAGGCATAAGGCAGGGGGCACAAGTGCAGGCTAGGCATAAGGCAGGGGCACACGTGCAGGCTAGGCATAAGGCAGGGGCACAAGTGCAGGCTAGGCATAAGGCAGGGCACAAGTGCGGGCTAGGCATAAGGCAGGGCACAAGTGCGGGCTAGGCATAAGGCAGGGGCACAAGTGCGGGCTAGGCTTTAGGCAGGGGCACAAGTGCAAACTAAGCATAAGGCAGAGGCACAAGGGCAGGCTAGGCATATGGCAGAAGCACAAGTGCAGGCTAGGCATAAGGCAGGGGCACAAGTGCGGGCTAGTCATTAGGCAGGGGCACAAGTGCAAACTAAGCATAAGGCAGAGGCACAAGTGCAGGCTAGGCATAAGACAGGGGCACAAGTGCAGGCTAGGCATAAAGCAGGAGCACAAGTGCAGGCTAGGCATAAGACAGGGGCACAAGTGCAGGCTAGGCATAACACAGGGGCACAAGTGCAGGCAAGGCATAAGGCAGGGGCACAAGTGCTGGCTAGGCATAAGGCAGGGGCACAAGTGCAGGCTAGGCATAAGGCAGGGGCACAAGTGCGGGCTAGGCATAAGGCAGGGGCACAAGTGCGGGCTAGGCATAAGGCAGGGGCACAAGTGCGGGCTAGGCATAAGGCAGGGGCACAAGTGCAGGCTAGGCATAAGGCAGGGGCACACGTGCAGGCTAGGCATAAGGCAGGGGCACAAGTGCAGGCTAGGCATAAGGCAGGGGCACACGTGCAGGCTAGGCATATGGCAGGGGCACACGTGCAGGCTAGGCATATGGCAGGGGCACTAGTGCTGGCTAGGCATAAGGCAGGGGCACGAGTGCTGGCTAGGCATAAAGCAGGGGCACGAGTGCTGGCTAGGCATAAAGCAGGGGCACGAGTGCTGGCTAGGCATAAGGCAGGGGCACGAGTGCTGGCTAGGCATAAGGCAGGGGCACGAGTGCTGGCTAGGCATGAGGCAGGGGCACGAGTGCTGGCTAGGCATGAGGCAGGGGCACGAGTGCTGGCTAGGCATGAGGCAGGGGCACAAGTGCTGGCTAGGCATGAGGCAGGGGCACAAGTGCTGGCTAGGCATGAGGCAGGGGCACAAGTGCTGGCTAGGCATAAGGCAGGGGCACAAGTGCTGGCTAGGCATAAGGCAGGGGCACAAGTGCTGGCTAGGCATAAGGCAGGGGCACAAGTGCTGGCTAGGCATAAGGCAGGGGCACAAGTGCTGGCTAGGCATAAGGCAGGGGCACAAGTGCTGGCTAGGCATAAGGCAGGGGCACAAGTGCTGGCTAGGCATAAGGCAGGGGCACAAGTGCGGGCTAGTTTTTAGGCAGGGGCACAAGTGCAAACTAAGCATAGGGCAGAGGCACAAGTGCAGGCTAGGCATAAGGCAGGGGCACAAGTGCTGGCTAGGCATAAGGCAGGGGCACAAGTGCTGGCTAGGCATGAGGCAGGGGCACAAGTGCTGGCTAGGCGTAAGGCAGGGGCACAAGTGCTGGCTAGGCGTAAGGCAGGGGCACAAGTGCAGGCTAGTCTTTAGGCAGGGGCACAAGTGCAAACTAAGCATAAGGCAGAGGCACAAGTGCAGGCTAGGCATAAGACAGGGGCACAAGTGCAGGCTAGGCATAAGGCAGGAGCACAAGTGCAGGCTAGGCATAAGACAGGGGCACAAGTGCAGGCTAGGCATAAGGCAGGGGCACAAGTGCAGGCAAGGCATAAGGCAGGGGCACAAGTGCTGGCTAGGCATAAGGCAGGGGCACAAGTGCGGGCTAGGCATAAGGCAGGGGCACAAGTGCGGGCTAGGCATAAGGCAGGGGCACAAGTGCGGGCTAGGCATAAGGCAGGGGCACAAGTGCGGGCTAGGCATAAGGCAGGGGCACAAGTGCAGGCTAGGCATAAGGCAGGGGCACAAGTGCAGGCTAGGCATAAGGCAGGGGCACAAGTGCAGGCTAGGCATAAGGAAGGCACAAGTGCAGGCTAGGCATAAGGCAGGGGCACACGTGCAGGCTAGGCATAAGGCAGGGGCACACGTGCAGGCTAGGCATATGGCAGGGGCACGAGTGCTGGCTAGGCATAAGGCAGGGGCACGACTGCTGGCTAGGCATAAGGCAGGGGCACGAGTGCTGGCTAGGCATAAGGCAGGGGCACGAGTGCTGGCTAGGCATAAGGCAGGGGCACAAGTGCTGGCTAGGCATGAGGCAGGGGCACAAGTGCTGGCTAGGCATGAGGCAGGGGCACAAGTGCTGGCTAGGTATAAGGCAGGGGCACAAGTGCGGGCTAGGCATGAGGCAGGGGCACAAGTGCTGGCTAGGCATAAGGCAGGGGCACAAGTGCTGGCTAGGCATAAGGCAGGGGCACAAGTGCTGGCTAGGCGTAAGGCAGGGGCACAAGTGCTGGCTAGGCGTAAGGCAGGGGCACAAGTGCTGGCTAGGCGTAAGGCAGGGGCACAAGTGCTGGCTAGGCGTAAGGCAGGGGCACAAGTGCTGGCTAGGCGTAAGGCAGGGGCACAAGTGCTGGCTAGGCGTAAGGCAGGGGCACAAGTGCTGGCTAGGCGTAAGGCAGGGGCACAAGTGCTGGCTAGGCGTAAGGCAGGGGCACAAGTGCTGGCTAGGCGTAAGGCAGGGGCACAAGTGCTGGCTAGGCGTAAGGCAGGGGCACAAGTGCTGGCTAGGCGTAAGGCAGGGGCACAAGTGCTGGCTAGGCGTAAGGCAGGGGCACAAGTGCTGGCTAGGCGTAAGGCAGGGGCACAAGTGCGGGCTAGTCTTTAGGCAGGGGCACAAGTGCAAACTAAGCATAAGGCAGAGGCACAAGTGCAGGCTAGGCATAAGGCAGGGGCACAAGTGCAGGCTAGGCATAAGGCAGGAGCACAAGTGCAGGCTAGACATAAGACAGGGGCACAAGTGCAGGCTAGGCATAAGGCAGGGGCACAAGTGCTGGCTAGGCATAAGGCAGGGGCACAAGTGCTGGCTAGGCATAAGGCAGGGGCACAAGTGCTGGCTAGGCATAAGGCAGGGGCACAAGTGCTGGCTAGGCATAAGGCAGGGGCACAAGTGCGGGCTAGGCATAAGGCAGGGGCACAAGTGCGGGCTAGGCATAAGGCAGGGGCACAAGTGCGGGCTAGGCATAAGGCAGGGGCACAAGTGCGGGCTAGGCATAAGGCAGGGGCACAAGTGCGGGCTAGGCATAAGGCAGGGGCACAAGTGCAGGCTAGGCATAAGGCAGGGGCACAAGTGCAGGCTAGGCATATGGCAGGGGCACACGTGCAGGCTAGGCATAAGGCAGGGGCACAAGTGCAGGCTAGGCATAAGGCAGGGGCACACGTGCAGGCTAGGCATAAGGCAGGGGCACACGTGCAGGCTAGGCATAAGGCAGGGGCACACGTGCAGGCTAGGCATAAGGCAGGGGCACACGTGCAGGCTAGGCATAAGGCAGGGGCACACGTGCAGGCTAGGCATAAGGCAGGGGCACACGTGCAGGCTAGGCATAAGGCAGGGGCACGAGTGCAGGCTAGGCATAAGGCAGGGGCACGAGTGCTGGCAAGGCATAAGGCAGGGGCACGAGTGCTGGCTAGGCATAAGGCAGGGGCACGAGTGCTGGCTAGGCATAAGGCAGGGGCACGAGTGCTGGCTAGGCATAAGGCAAGGGCACGAGTGCTGGCTAGGCATAAGGCAAGGGCACGAGTGCTGGCTAGGCATAAGGCAGGGGCACGAGTGCTGGCTAGGCATAAGGCAGGGGCACGAGTGCTGGCTAGGCATAAGGCAGGGGCACGAGTGCAGGCTAGGCATAAGGCAGGGGCACGAGTGCAGGCTAGGCATAAGGCAGGGGCACGAGTGCAGGCTAGGCATAAGGCAGGGGCACGAGTGCAGGCTAGGCATAAGGCAGGGGCACAAGTGCGGGCTAGTCTTTAGGCATTGGCACAAGTGCAGGCTAGGCATAACGCAGAGGCACAAGTGCAGGCTAGGCATAAGACAGGGGCACAAGTGCAGGCTAGGCATAAGGCAGGAGCACAAGTGCAGGCTAGGCATAAGACGGGCACAAGTGCAGGCTAGGCATAAGGCAGGGGCACAAGTGCAGGCTAGGCATAAGGCAGGGGAACAAGTGCTGGCTAGGCATAAGGCAGGGGAACAAGTGCTGGCTAGGCATAAGGCAGGGGCACAAGTGCGGGCTAGGCATAAGGCAGGGGCACAAGTGCTGGCTAGGCATAAGGCAGGGGCACAAGTGCTGGCTAGGCATAAGGCAGGGGCACAAGTGCAGGCTAGGCATAAGGCAGGGGCACAAGTGCTGGCTAGGCATAAGGCAGGGGCACAAGTGCTGGCTAGGCATAAGGCAGGGGCACAAGTGCTGGCTAGGCATAAGGCAGGGGCACAAGTGCTGGCTAGGCATAAGGCAGGGGCACAAGTGCTGGCTAGGCATAAGGCAGGGGCACAAGTGCGGGCTAGGCATAAGGCAGGGGCACAAGTGCGGGCTAGGCATAAAGCAGGGGCACAAGTGCGGGCTAGGCATAAGGCAGGGGCACAAGTGCGGGCTAGGCATAAGGCAGGGGCACAAGTGCAGGCTAGGCATAAGGCAGGGGCACAAGTGCAGGCTAGGCATAAGGCAGGGGCACAAGTGCAGGCTAGGCATAAGGCAGGGGCACAAGTGCAGGCTAGGCATAAGGAAGGCACAAGTGCAGGCTAGGCATAAGGCAGGGGCACACGTGCAGGCTAGGCATAAGGCAGGGGCACACGTGCAGGCTAGGCATATGGCAGGGGCACGAGTGCTGGCTAGGCATAAGGCAGGGGCACGACTGCTGGCTAGGCATAAGGCAGGGGCACGAGTGCTGGCTAGGCATAAGGCAGGGGCACGAGTGCTGGCTAGGCATAAGGCAGGGGCACAAGTGCTGGCTAGGCATAAGGCAGGGGCACAAGTGCTGGCTAGGCGTAAGGCAGGGGCACAAGTGCTGGCTAGGCGTAAGGCAGGGGCACAAGTGCTGGCTAGGCGTAAGGCAGGGGCACAAGTGCTGGCTAGGCGTAAGGCAGGGGCACAAGTGCTGGCTAGGCGTAAGGCAGGGGCACAAGTGCTGGCTAGGCGTAAGGCAGGGGCACAAGTGCTGGCTAGGCGTAAGGCAGGGGCACAAGTGCTGGCTAGGCGTAAGGCAGGGGCACAAGTGCTGGCTAGGCGTAAGGCAGGGGCACAAGTGCTGGCTAGGCGTAAGGCAGGGGCACAAGTGCTGGCTAGGCGTAAGGCAGGGGCACAAGTGCTGGCTAGGCGTAAGGCAGGGGCACAAGTGCTGGCTAGGCGTAAGGCAGGGGCACAAGTGCTGGCTAGGCGTAAGGCAGGGGCACAAGTGCTGGCTAGGCGTAAGGCAGGGGCACAAGTGCGGGCTAGTCTTTAGGCAGGGGCACAAGTGCAAACTAAGCATAAGGCAGAGGCACAAGTGCAGGCTAGGCATAAGGCAGGGGCACAAGTGCAGGCTAGGCATAAGGCAGGAGCACAAGTGCAGGCTAGACATAAGACAGGGGCACAAGTGCAGGCTAGGCATAAGGCAGGGGCACAAGTGCTGGCTAGGCATAAGGCAGGGGCACAAGTGCTGGCTAGGCATAAGGCAGGGGCACAAGTGCTGGCTAGGCATAAGGCAGGGGCACAAGTGCTGGCTAGGCATAAGGCAGGGGCACAAGTGCGGGCTAGGCATAAGGCAGGGGCACAAGTGCGGGCTAGGCATAAGGCAGGGGCACAAGTGCAGGCTAGGCATAAGGCAGGGGCACAAGTGCAGGCTAGGCATATGGCAGGGGCACACGTGCAGGCTAGGCATAAGGCAGGGGCACAAGTGCAGGCTAGGCATAAGGCAGGGGCACACGTGCAGGCTAGGCATAAGGCAGGGGCACACGTGCAGGCTAGGCATAAGGCAGGGGCACACGTGCAGGCTAGGCATAAGGCAGGGGCACACGTGCAGGCTAGGCATAAGGCAGGGGCACACGTGCAGGCTAGGCATAAGGCAGGGCACACGTGCAGGCTAGGCATAAGGCAGGGGCACGAGTGCAGGCTAGGCATAAGGCAGGGGCACGAGTGCTGGCAAGGCATAAGGCAGGGGCACGAGTGCTGGCTAGGCATAAGGCAGGGGCACGAGTGCTGGCTAGGCATAAGGCAGGGGCACGAGTGCTGGCTAGGCATAAGGCAAGGGCACGAGTGCTGGCTAGGCATAAGGCAAGGGCACGAGTGCTGGCTAGGCATAAGGCAGGGGCACGAGTGCTGGCTAGGCATAAGGCAGGGGCACGAGTGCAGGCTAGGCATAAGGCAGGGGCACGAGTGCAGGCTAGGCATAAGGCAGGGGCACGAGTGCAGGCTAGGCATAAGGCAGGGGCACGAGTGCAGGCTAGGCATAAGGCAGGGGCACAAGTGCGGGCTAGTCTTTAGGCATTGGCACAAGTGCAGGCTAGGCATAACGCAGAGGCACAAGTGCAGGCTAGGCATAAGACAGGGGCACAAGTGCAGGCTAGGCATAAGGCAGGAGCACAAGTGCAGGCTAGGCATAAGACGGGCACAAGTGCAGGCTAGGCATAAGGCAGGGGCACAAGTGCAGGCTAGGCATAAGGCAGGGGAACAAGTGCTGGCTAGGCATAAGGCAGGGGAACAAGTGCTGGCTAGGCATAAGGCAGGGGCACAAGTGCGGGCTAGGCATAAGGCAGGGGCACAAGTGCTGGCTAGGCATAAGGCAGGGGCACAAGTGCTGGCTAGGCATAAGGCAGGGGCACAAGTGCAGGCTAGGCATAAGGCAGGGGCACAAGTGCTGGCTAGGCATAAGGCAGGGGCACAAGTGCTGGCTAGGCATAAGGCAGGGGCACAAGTGCTGGCTAGGCATAAGGCAGGGGCACAAGTGCTGGCTAGGCATAAGGCAGGGGCACAAGTGCTGGCTAGGCATAAGGCAGGGGCACAAGTGCGGGCTAGGCATAAGGCAGGGGCACAAGTGCGGGCTAGGCATAAAGCAGGGGCACAAGTGCGGGCTAGGCATAAGGCAGGGGCACAAGTGCGAGCTAGGCATAAGGCAGGGGCACAAGTGCGGGCTAGGCATAAGGCAGGGGCACAAGTGCGGGCTAGGCATAAGGCAGGGGCACAAGTGCGGGCTAGGCATAAGGCAGGAGCACAAGTGCAGGCTAGGCATAAGGCAGGGGCACAAGTGCAGGCTAGGCATAAGGCAGGGGCACAAGTGCAGGCTAGGCATAAGGCAGGGCACAAGTGCGGGCTAGGCATAAGGCAGGGGCACAAGTGCGGGCTAGGCATAAGGCAGGGGCACAAGTGCGGGCTAGGCATAAGGCAGGGGCACAAGTGCTGGCTAGGCATAAGGCAGGGGCACAAGTGCTGGCTAGGCATAAGGCAGGGGCACAAGTGCTGGCTAGGCATGAGGCAGGGGCACAAGTGCTGGCTAGGCATAAGGCAGGGGCACAAGTGCTGTCTAGGCATAAGGCAGGGGCACAAGTGCTGGCTAGGCATAAGGCAGGGGCACAAGTGCTGGCTAGGCATAAGGCAGGGGCACAAGTGCTGGCTAGGCATAAGGCAGGGGCACAAGTGCTGGCTAGGCATAAGGCAGGGGATCAAGTGCGGGCTAGTTTTTAGGCAGGGGCACAAGTGCAAACTAAGCATAGGGCAGAGGCACAAGTGCAGGCTAGGCATAAGGCAGGGGCACAAGTGCAGGCTAGGCATAAGGCAGGAGCACAAGTGCAGGCTAGGCATAAGACAGGGGCACAAGTGCAGGCTAGGCATAAGGCAGGGGCACAAGTGCAGGCTAGGCATAAGGCAGGGGCACAAGTGCAGGCTAGGCATAAGGCAGGGGCACAAGTGCTGGCTAGGCATAAGGCAGGGGCACAAGTGCTGGCTAGGCATAAGGCAGGGGCACAAGTGCTGGCTAGGCATAAGGCAGGGGCTCAAGTGCTGGCTAGGCATAAGGCAGGGGCACAAGTGCTGGCTAGGCATAAGGCAGGGGCACCAGTGCTGGCTAGGCATAAGGCAGGGGCACCAGTGCTGGCTAGGCATAAGGCAGGGGCACAAGTGCTGGCTAGGCATAAGGCAGGGGCACAAGTGCAGGCTAGGCATAAGGCAGGGCACAAGTGCGGGCTAGGCATAAGGCAGGGGCACAAGTGCGGGCTAGGCATAAGGCAGGGGCACAAGTGCGGGCTAGGCATAAGGCAGGGGCACAAGTGCTGGCTAGGCATAAGGCAGGGGCACAAGTGCTGGCTAGGCATAAGGCAGGGGCACAAGTGCAGGCTAGGCATAAGGCAGGGGCACAAGTGCTGGATAGGCATAAGGCAGGGGCACAAGTGCAGGCTAGGCATAAGGCAGGGGCACAAGTGCAGGCTAGGCATAAGGCAGGGGCACAAGTGCTGGCTAGGCATAAGGCAGGGGCACAAGTGCAGGCTAGGCATAAAGCAGGGCACAAGTGCAGGCTAGGCATAAGGCAGGGCACAAGTGCGGGCTAGGCATAAGGCAGGGCACAAGTGCGGGCTAGGCATCAGGCAGGGGCACAAGTGCTGGCTAGGCATAAGGCAGGGGCACAAGTGCTGGCTAGGCATAAGGCAGGGGCACAAGTGCTGGCTAGGCATGAGGCAGGGGCACAAGTGCTGGCTAGGCATAAGGCAGGGGCACAAGTGCTGGCTAGGCATAAGGCAGGGGCACAGGTGCTGGCTAGGCATGAGGCAGGGGCACAAGTGCTGGCTAGGCATAAGGCAGGGGCACAAGTGCTGGCTAGGCATAAGGCAGGGGCACAAGTGCGGGCTAGTTTTTAGGCAGGGGCACAAGTGCAAACTAAGCATAGAGCAGAGGCACAAGTGCAGGCTAGGCATAAGGCAGGGGCACAAGTGCTGGCTAGGCATAAGGCAGGGGCACAAGTGCTGGCTAGGCATAAGGCAGGGGCACAAGTGCTGGCTAGGCATAAGGCAGGGGCACAAGTGCTGGCTAGGCATGAGGCAGGGGCACAAGTGCTGGCTAGGCGTAAGGCAGGGGCACAAGTGCTGGCTAGGCGTAAGGCAGGGGCACAAGTGCGGGCTAGTCTTTAGGCAGGGGCACAAGTGCAAACTAAGCATAAGGCAGAGGCACAAGTGCAGGCTAGGCATAAGACAGGGGCACAAGTGCAGGCTAGGCATAAGGCAGGAGCACAAGTGCAGGCTAGGCATAAGACAGGGGCACAAGTGCAGGCTAGGCATAAGGCAGGGGCACAAGTGCAGGCAAGGCATAAGGCAGGGGCACGAGTGCTGGCTAGGCATAAGGCAGGGGCACACGTGCAGGCTAGGCATATGGCAGGGGCACGCGTGCTGGCTAGGCATAAGGCAGGGGCACGAGTGCTGGCTAGGCATAAAGCAGGGGCACGAGTGCTGGCTAGGCATAAGGCAGGGGCACGAGTGCTGGCTAGGCATAAGGCAGGGGCACGAGTGCTGGCTAGGCATAAGGCAGGGGCACGAGTGCTGGCTAGGCATAAGGCAGGGGCACGAGTGCTGGCTAGGCATAAGGCAGGGGCACAAGTGCTGGCTAGGCATGAGGCAGGGGCACAAGTGCTGGCTAGGCATAAGGCAGGGGCACAAGTGCTGGCTAGGCATAAGGCAGGGGCACAAGTGCTGGCTAGGCATAAGGCAGGGGCACAAGTGCTGGCTAGGCATAAGGCAGGGGCACAAGTGCGGGCTAGGCATAAGGCAGGGGCACAAGTGCGGGCTAGGCATAGGGCAGGGGCACAAGTGCGGGCTAGGCATAAGGCAGGGGCACAAGTGCGGGCTAGGCATAAGGCAGGGGCACAAGTGCAGGCTAGGCATAAGGCAGGGGCACAAGTGCAGGCTAGGCATAAGGCAGGGGCACAAGTGCAGGCTAGGCATATGGCAGGGGCACACGTGCAGGCTAGGCATAAGGCAGGGGCACAAGTGCAGGCTAGGCATAAGGCAGGGGCACACGTGCAGGCTAGGCATAAGGCAGGGGCACACGTGCAGGCTAGGCATAAGGCAGGGGCACACGTGCAGGCTAGGCATAAGGCAGGGGCACACGTGCAGGCTAGGCATAAGGCAGGGGCACGAGTGCAGGCTAGGCATAAGGCAGGGGCACGAGTGCTGGCAAGGCATAAGGCAGGGGCACGAGTGCTGGCTAGGCATAAGGCAGGGGCACGAGTGCTGGCTAGGCATAAGGCAGGGGCACGAGTGCTGGCTAGGCATAAGGCAGGGGCACGAGTGCTGGCTAGGCATAAGGCAAGGGCACAAGTGCTGGCTAGGCATAAGGCAAGGGCACGAGTGCTGGCTAGGCATAAGGCAGGGGCACGAGTGCAGGCTAGGCATAAGGCAGGGGCACGAGTGCAGGCTAGGCATAAGGCAGGGGCACGAGTGCAGGCTAGGCATAAGGCAGGGGCACGAGTGCAGGCTAGGCATAAGGCAGGGGCACAAGTGCAGGCTAGGCATAAGGCAGGGGCACGAGTGCAGGCTAGGCATAAGGCAGGGGCACGAGTGCAGGCTAGGCATAAGGCAGGGGCACAAGTGCGGGCTAGTCTTTAGGCATTGGCACAAGTGCAGGCTAGGCATAAGGCAGGGGCACAAGTGCAGGCTAGGCATAAGACAGGGGCACAAGTGCAGGCTAGGCATAAGACAGGGGCACAAGTGCAGGCTAGGCATAAGGCAGGAGCACAAGTGCAGGCTAGGCATAAGACAGGGGCACAAGTGCGGGCTAGGCATAAGGCAGGGGCACAAGTGCTGGCTAGGCGTAAGGCAGGGGCACAAGTGCTGGCTAGGCGTAAGGCAGGGGCACAAGTGCTGGCTAGGCGTAAGGCAGGGGCACAAGTGCTGGCTAGGCGTAAGGCAGGGGCACAAGTGCTGGCTAGGCGTAAGGCAGGGGCACAAGTGCTGGCTAGGCGTAAGGCAGGGGCACAAGTGCTGGCTAGGCGTAAGGCAGGGGCACAAGTGCTGGCTAGGCATAAGGCAGGGGCACAAGTGCTGGCTAGGCATAAGGCAGGGGCACAAGTGCTGGCTAGGCATAAGGCAGGGGCACAAGTGCAAACTAAGCATAAGGCAGGGGCACAAGTGCAAACTAAGCATAAGGCAGAGGCACAAGTGCAGGCTAGGCATAAGGCAGGAGCACAAGTGCAGGCTAGGCATAAGACAGGGGCACAATGCAGGCTAGGCATAAGGCAGGGGCACAAGTGCAGGCTAGGCATAAGGCAGGGGCACAAGTGCAGGCTAGGCATAAGGCAGGGGCACAAGTGCTGGCTAGGCATGAGGCAGGGGCACAAGTGCTGGCTAGGCATAAGGCAGGGGCACAAGTGCTGGCTAGGCATAAGGCAGGGGCACAAGTGCTGGCTAGGCATAAGGCAGGGGCACAAGTGCTGGCTAGGCATAAGGCAGGGGCACAAGTGCTGGCTAGGCATAAGGCAGGGGCACAAGTGCTGGCTAGGCATAAGGCAGGGGTACAAGTGCTGCCTAGGCATCAGGCAGGGGCAAAAGTGCTGGCTAGGCATAAGGCAGGGGCAAAAGTGCTGGCTAGGCATAAGGCAGGGGCACAAATGCAGGCTAGGCATAAGGCAGGGGCACAAATGCAGGCTAGGCATAAGGCAGGGGCACAAGTGCAGGCTAGGCATAAGGCAGGGACACAAGTGGTGGCTAGGCATAAGGCAGGGGCACAAGTGCTGGCTAGGCATAAGGCAGGGGCACAAGTGCTGGCTAGGCATAAGGCAGGGGCACAAGTGCTGGCTAGGCATAAGGCAGGGGCACAAGTGCGGGCTAGGCTTTAGGCAGGGGCACAAGTGCTGGCTAGGCATAAGGCAGGGGCACAAGTGCTGGCTAGGCATAAGGCAGGGGCACAAGTGCGGGCTAGGCTTTAGGCAGGGGCACAAGTGCTGGCTAGGCATAAGGCAGGGGCACAAGTGCTGGCTAGGCATAAGGCAGGGGCACAATTGCAGGCTAGGCATAAGGCAGGGGCACAAGTGCTGGCTAGGCATAAGGCAGGGGTACAAGTGCTGCCTAGGCATCAGGCAGGGGCAAAAGTGCTGGCTAGGCATAAGGCAGGGGCAAAAGTGCTGGCTAGGCATAAGGCAGGGGCACAAATGCAGGCTAGGCATAAGGCAGGGGCACAAGTGCAGGCTAGGCATAAGGCAGGGGCACAAGTGCAGGCTAGGCATAAGGCAGGGGCACAAGTGGTGGCTAGGCATAAGGCAGGGGCACAAGTGCTGGCTAGGCATAAGGCAGGGGCACAAGTGCTGGCTAGGCATAAGGCAGGGGCACAAGTGCTGGCTAGGCATAAGGCAGGGGCACAAGTGCGGGCTAGGCTTTAGGCAGGGGCACAAGTACAAACTAAGCATAAGGCAGAGGCACAAGTGCAAACTAAGCATAAGGCAGAGGCACAAGTGCAAGCTAGGCATAAGGCAGGGGCACCTATGCAGGCTAGGCTTGAGGCAGGGGCACAAGTGATGGCTACACATAAGGCATACAGCTAACTCTTTGCACTCTTTGCATAAAGGGATAGGCACCCTTAGGGGTGAAGAGCTAGCTTTCACCCCTCTACTCTGTACTTTGTTGTTCAGTGCGGAGCCAGTCCATATCCCCCATGCTCCAAGCGACCAGGCACATCTTGTCTGTCCTCCGTAAATGGGTAATGCCTTCGTCCCCAATTACAGTCGTGCATGTGCATTCAGACGGGACAAGAGCGAAGAGCGTAAAGCCTGCCCTGTGTGCATAACCAACATGAAGCTAAAGACAAAAAAACAATAATGCAAGTTGCTCAAAAGTGCTGGCTAGGCATAAGGCAGGGGCACAAGTGCTGGCTAGGCATAAAGCAGGGGCACAAGTGCGGGCTAGGCATAAGGCAGGGACGCAAGTGCGGGCTAGGCATAAGGCAGGGGCGCAAGTGCGGGCTAGGCATAAGGCAGGGGCTCAAGTGCGGGCTAGGCATAAGGCAGGGGCACAAGTGCGGGCTAGGCATAAGGCAGGGGCACAAGTGCGGGCTAGGCATAAGGCAGGGGCACAAGTGCGGGCTAGGCATAAGGCAGGGGCACAAGTGCTGGCTAGGCATAAGGCAGGGGCACAAGTGCTGGCTAGGCATAAGGCAGGGGCACGAGTGCTGGCTAGGCATAAGGCAGGGACACGAGTGCAGGCTAGGCATAAGGCAGGGACACGAGTGCAGGCTAGGCATAAGGCAGGGGCACGAGTGCAGGCTAGGCATAAGGCAGGGGCACAAGTGCAGGCTAGGCATAAGGCAGGGGCACAAGTGCAGGCTAGGCATAAGGCAGGGCACAAGTGCAGGCTAGGCATAAGGCAGGGCACAAGTGCAGGCTAGGCATAAAGCAGGGGCACAAGTGCGGGCTAGGCTTTAGGCAAGGGCACAAGTGCAAACTAAGCATAAGGCAGAGGCACAAGGGCAGGCTAGGCATATGGCAGAGGCACAAGTGCAGGCTAGGCATAAGGCAGGGGCACAAGTGCAGGCTAGGCATAAGGCAGAGGCACAAGTGCAAGCTAGGCATAAGGCAGGGGCACCTATGCAGGCTAGGCTTGAGGCAGGGGCACAAGTGATGGCTACACATAAGGCATACAGCTAACTCTTTGCACTCTTTGCATAAAGGGATAGGCACCCTTAGGGGTGAAGAGCTAGCTTTCACCCCTCTACTCTGTACTTTGTTGTTCAGTGCGGAGCCAGTCCATAACCCCCATGCTCCAAGCGACCAGGCACATCTTGTCTGTCCTCCGTAAATGGGTAATGCCTTCGTCCCCAATTACAGTCGTGCATGTGCATTCAGACGGGACAAGAGCGAAGAGCGTAAAGCCTGCCCTGTGTGCATAACCAACATGAAGCTAAAGACAAAAAAACAATAATGCAAGTTGCTCAAAAGTGCTGGCTAGGCATAAGGCAGGGGCACAAGTGCTGGCTAGGCATAAAGCAGGGGCACAAGTGCGGGCTAGGCATAAGGCAGGGACGCAAGTGCGGGCTAGGCATAAGGCAGGGGCGCAAGTGCGGGCTAGGCATAAGGCAGGGGCTCAAGTGCGGGCTAGGCATAAGGCAGCGGCAAAAGGGCGGGCTAGGCATAAGGCAGGGGCACAAGTGCGGGCTAGGCATAAGGCAGGGGCACAAGTGCGGGCTAGGCATAAGGCAGGGGCACAAGTGCTGGCTAGGCATAAGGCAGGGGCACGAGTGCTGGCTAGGCATAAGGCAGGGGCACGAGTGCTGGCTAGGCATAAGGCAGGGACACGAGTGCAGGCTAGGCATAAGGCAGGGACACGAGTGCAGGCTAGGCATAAGGCAGGGGCACGAGTGCAGGCTAGGCATAAGGCAGGGGCACAAGTGCAGGCTAGGCATAAGGCAGGGGCACAAGTGCAGGCTAGGCATAAGGCAGGGCACAAGTGCAGGCTAGGCATAAGGCAGGGCACAAGTGCAGGCTAGGCATAAAGCAGGGGCACAAGTGCGGGCTAGGCTTTAGGCAAGGGCACAAGTGCAAACTAAGCATAAGGCAGAGGCACAAGGGCAGGCTAGGCATATGGCAGAGGCACAAGTGCAGGCTAGGCATAAGGCAGGGGCACAAGTGCAGGCTAGGCATAAGGCAGGGGCACAAGTGCAGGCTAGGCATAAGGCAGGGGCACAAGTGCAGGCTAGGCATAAGGCAGGAGCACAAGTGCAGGATAGGCATAAGACAGGGGCACAAGTGCAGGCTAGGCATAAGGCTGGGGCACAAGTGCAGGCTAGGCATAAGGCAGGGGCACAAGTGCTGGCTAGGCATAAGGCAGGGGCACAAGTGCTGGCTAGACGTAAGGCAGGGGCACAAGTGCTGGCTAGACGTAAGGCAGGGGCACAAGTGCGGGCTAGGCTTTAGGCAGGGGCACAAGTGCAAACTAAGCATAAGGCAGAGGCACAAGTGCAGGCTAGGCATAAGACAGGGGCACAAGTGCAGGCTAGGCATAAGGCTGGGGCACAAGTGCAGGCTAGGCATAAGGCAGGGGCACAAGTGCTGGCTAGGCATAAGGCAGGGGCACAAGTGCTGGCTAGGCATAAGGCAGGGGCACAAGTGCTGGCTAGGCATAAGGCAGGGGCACAAGTGCGGGCTAGGCATAAGGCAGGGGCACAAGTGCAGGCTAGGCATAAGGCAGGGGCACAAGTGCAGGCTAGGCATAAGGCAGGAGCACAAGTGCAGGATAGGCATAAGACAGGGGCACAAGTGCAGGCTAGGCATAAGGCTGGGGCACAAGTGCAGGCTAGGCATAAGGCAGGGGCACAAGTGCTGGCTAGGCATAAGGCAGGGGCACAAGTGCTGGCTAGACGTAAGGCAGGGGCACAAGTGCTGGCTAGACGTAAGGCAGGGGCACAAGTGCGGGCTAGGCTTTAGGCAGGGGCACAAGTGCAAACTAAGCATAAGGCAGAGGCACAAGTGCAGGCTAGGCATAAGACAGGGGCACAAGTGCAGGCTAGGCATAAGGCTGGGGCACAAGTGCAGGCTAGGCATAAGGCAGGGGCACAAGTGCTGGCTAGGCATAAGGCAGGGGCACAAGTGCTGGCTAGGCATAAGGCAGGGGCACAAGTGCTGGCTAGGCATAAGGCAGGGGCACAAGTGCGGGCTAGGCATAAGGCAGGGGCACAAGTGCGGGCTAGGCATAAGGCAGGGGCACAAGTGCTGGCTAGGCGTAAGGCAGGGGCACAAGTGCTGGCTAGGCGTAAGGCAGGGGCACAAGTGCTGGCTAGGCGTAAGGCAGGGGCACAAGTGCTGGCTAGGCGTAAGGCAGGGGCACAAGTGCAAACTAAGCGTAAGGCAGAGGCACAAGTGCAGGCTAGGCATAAGGCAGGGGCACAAGTGCAGGCTAGACATAAGGCAGGAGCACAAGTGCAGGCTAGGCATAAGGCAGGGGCACAAGTGCTGGCTAGGCATAAGGCAGGGGCACAAGTGCTGGCTAGGCATAAGGCAGGGGCACAAGTGCTGGCTAGGCATAAGGCAGGAGCACAAGTGCTGGCTAGGCATAAGGCAGGGGCACAAGTGCTGGCTAGGCATAAGGCAGGGGCACAAGTGCTGGCTAGGCATAAGGCAGGGGCACAAGTGCGGGCTAGGCATAAGGCAGGGGCACAAGTGCGGGCTAGGCATAAGGCAGGGGCACAAGTGCGGGCTAGGCATAAGGCAGGGGCACAAGTGCGGGCTAGGCATAACGCAGGAGCACAAGTGCGGGCTAGGCATAAGGCAGGGGCACAAGTGCTGGCTAGGCATAAGGCAGGGGCACAAGTGCTGGCTAGGCATAAGGAAGGGGCACAAGTCCTGGCTAGGCATAAGGCAGGGGCACAAGTGCTGGCTAGGCATAAGGCAGGGGCACAAGTGCTGGCTAGGCATAAGGCAGGGGCACAAGTGCGGGCTAGGCATAAGGCAGGGGCACAAGTGCGGGCTAGGCATAAGGCAGGGGCACAAGTGCGGGCTAGGCATAAGGCAGGGGCACAAGTGCGGGCTAGGCATAAAGCAGTGGCACAAGTGCGGGCTAGGCATAAGGCAGGGGCACAAGTGCGGGCTAGGCATAAGGCAGGGGCACAAGTGCGGGCTAGGCATAAGGCAGGGGCACAAGTGCGGGCTAGGCATAAGGCAGGGGCACAAGTGCGGGCTAGGCATAAGGCAGGGCACAAGTGCGGGCTAGGCATAAGGCAGGGCACAAGTGCGGGCTAGGCATAAGGCAGGGGCACAAGTGCTGGCTATTCATAAGGCAGGGGCACAAGTGCAGGCTAGGCATAAGGCAGGGGCACAAGTGCAGGCTAGGCATAAGGCAGGGGCACAAGTGCAGGCTAGGCATAAGGCAGGGGCACAAGTGCAGGCTAGGCATAAGGCAGGGGCACAAGTGCAGGCTAGGCATAAGGCAGGGCACAAGTGCGGGCTAGGCATAAGGCAGGGGCACAAGTGCGGGCTAGGCATAAGGCAGGGGCACAAGTGCTGGCTAGGCATAAGGCAGGGGCACAAGTGCTGGCTAGGCATGAGGCAGGGGCACAAGTGCTGGCTAGGCATAAGGCAGGGGCACAAGTGCTGTCTAGGCATAAGGCAGGGGCACAAGTGCTGGCTAGGCATAAGGCAGGGGCACAAGTGCTGGCTAGGCATAAGGCAGGGGCACAAGTGCTGGCTAGGCATAAGGCAGGGGCACAAGTGCGGGATAGTTTTTAGGCAGGGGCACAAGTGCAAACTAAGCATAGGGCAGAGGCACAAGTGCAGGCTAGGCATAAGGCAGGGGCACAAGTGCAGGCTAGGCATAAGGCAGGAGCACAAGTGCAGGCTAGGCATAAGACAGGGGCACAAGTGCAGGCTAGGCATAAGACAGGGGCACAAGTGCAGGCTAGGCATAAGGCAGGGGCACAAGTGCAGGCTAGGCATAAGGCAGGGGCACAAGTGCTGGCTAGGCATAAGGCAGGGGCACAAGTGCTGGCTAGGCATAAGACAGGGGCACAAGTGCTGGCTAGGCATAAGGCAGGGGCACAAGTGCTGGCTAGGCATAAGGCAGGGGCACAAGTGCTGGCTAGGCATAAGGCAGGGGCACAAGTGCTGGCTAGGCATAAGGCAGGGGCACAAGTGCTGGCTAGGCATAAGGCAGGGGCACAAGTGCTGGCTAGGCATAAGGCAGGGGCACAAGTGCTGGCTAGGCATAAGGCAGGGGCACAAGTGCTGGCTAGGCATAAGGCAGGGGCACAAGTGCTGGCTAGGCATAAGGCAGGGGCACAAGTGCAGGCTAGGCATAAGGCAGGGCACAAGTGCGGGCTAGGCATAAGGCAGGGGCACAAGTGCGGGCTAGGCATAAGGCAGGGGCACAAGTGCTGGCTAGGCATAAGGCAGGGGCACAAGTGCTGGCTAGGCATAAGGCAGGGGCACAAGTGCTGGCTAGGCATAAGGCAGGGGCACAAGTGCTGGCTAGGCATAAGGCAGGGGCACAAGTGCAGGCTAGGCATAAGGCAGGGGCACAAGTGCTGGATAGGCATAAGGCAGGGGCACAAGTGCAGGCTAGGCATAAGGCAGGGGCACAAGTGCGGGCTAGGCATAAGGCAGGGGCACAAGTGCGGGCTAGGCATAAGGCAGGGGCACAAGTGCAGGCTAGGCATAAGGCAGGGCACAAGTGCGGGCTAGGCATAAGGCAGGGCACAAGTGCGGGCTAGGCATAAGGCAGGGGCACAAGTGCTGGCTATTCATAAGGCAGGGGCACAAGTGCTGGCTAGGCATAAGGCAGGGGCACAAGTGCTGGCTAGGCATGAGGCAGGGGCACAAGTGCTGGCTAGGCATAAGGCAGGGGCACAAGTGCTGGCTAGGCATAAGGCAGGGGCACAAGTGCTGGCTAGGCATAAGGCAGGGGCACAAGTGCTGGCTAGGCATGAGGCAGGGGCACAAGTGCTGGCTAGGCATGAGGCAGGGGCACAAGTGCTGGCTAGGCATAAGGCAGGGGCACAAGTGCTGGCTAGGCATAAGGCAGGGGCACAAGTGCTGGCTAGGCATAAGGCAGGGGCACAAGTGCTGGCTAGGCATAAGCCAGGGGCACAAGTGCTGGCTAGGCATAAGGCAGGGGCACAAGTGCGGGCTAGTTTTTAGGCAGGGGCACAAGTGCAAACTAAGCATAGGGCAGAGGCACAAGTGCAGGCTAGGCATAAGGCAGGGGCACAAGTGCTGGCTAGGCATGAGGCAGGGGCACAAGTGCTGGCTAGACGTAAGGCAGGGGCACAAGTGCTGGCTAGACGTAAGGCAGGGGCACAAGTGCTGGCTAGACGTAAGGCAGGGGCACAAGTGCGGGCTAGGCTTTAGGCAGGGGCACAAGTGCAAACTAAGCATAAGGCAGAGGCACAAGTGCAGGCTAGGCATAAGACAGGGGCACAAGTGCAGGCTAGGCATAAGGCAGGAGCACAAGTGCAGGCTAGGCATAAGACAGGGGCACAAGTGCAGGCTAGGCATAAGGCAGGGGCACAAGTGCAGGCAAGGCATAAGGCAGGGGCACAAGTGCGGGCTAGGCATAAGGCAGGGGCACAAGTGCGGGTTAGGCATAAGACAGGGGCACAAGTGCAGGCTAGGCATAAGGCAGGAGCACAAGTGCAGGCTAGGCATAAGACAGGGGCACAAGTGCAGGCTAGGCATAAGGCAGGGGCACAAGTGCAGGCTAGGCATAAGGCAGGGGCACAAGTGCTGGCTAGGCATAAGGCAGGGGAACAAGTGCTGGCTAGGCATAAGGCAGGGGAACAAGTGCTGGCTAGGCTTAAGGCAGGGGCACAAGTGCGGGCTAGGCATAAGGCAGGGGCACAAGTGCGGGCTAGGCATAAGGCAGGGGCACAAGTGCGGGCTAGGCATAAGGCAGGGGCACAAGTGCGGGCTAGACATAAGGCAGGGGCACAAGTGCGGGCTAGGCATAAGGCAGGGGCACAAGTGCGGGCTAGGCATAAGGCAGGGGCACAAGTGCGGGCTAGGCATAAGGCAGGGGCACAAGTGCGGGCTAGGCATAAGACAGGGGCACAAGTGCGGGCTAGGCATAAGGCAGGGGCACAAGTGCGGGCTAGGCATAAGGCAGGGGCACAAGTGCAGGCTAGGCATAAGGCAGGGCACAAGTGCAGGCTAGGCATAAGGCAGGGGCACAAGTGCTGGCTAGGCATAAGGCAGGGGCACAAGTGCTGGCTAGGCATAAGGCAGGGGCACAAGTGCTGGCTAGGCATAAGGCAGGGGCACAAGTGCTGGCTAGGCGTAAGGCAGGGGCACAAGTGCAGGCTAGGCATAAGGCAGGGGCACAAGTGCAGGCTAGGCATAAGGCAGGGGCACAAGTGCAGGCTAGGCATAAGGCAGGGGCACAAGTGCAGGCTAGGCATAAGGCAGGGGCACAAGTGCAGGCTAGGCATAAGGCAGGGGCACAAGTGCAGGCTAGGCATAAGGCAGAGGCACAAGTGCAGGCTAGGCATAAGGCAGAGGCACAAGTGCAGGCTAGGCATAAGGCAGAGGCACAAGTGCAGGCTAGGCATAAGGCAGGGGCACAAGTGCAGGCTAGGCATAAGGCAGGGGCACAAGTGCAGGCTAGGCATAAGGCAGGGCACAAGTGCGGGCTAGGCAAAAGGCATGGGCACAAGTGCGGGCTAGGCAAAAGGCATGGGCACAAGTGCGGGCTAGGCAAAAGGCATGGGCACAAGTGCGGGCTAGGCATAAGGCATGGGCACAAGTGCGGGCTAGGCATAAGGCATGGGCACAAGTGCGGGCTAGGCATAAGGCATGGGCACAAGTGCGGGCTAGGCATAAGGCAGCGGCACAAGTGCGGGCTAGGCATAAGGCAGGGGCACAAGTGCGGGCTAGGCATAAGGCAGGGGCACAAGTGCGGGCTAGGCATAAGGCAGGGGCACAAGTGCGGGCTAGGCATAAGGCAGGGGCACAAGTGCGGGCTAGGCATAAGGCAGGGGCACAAGTGCGGGCTAGGCATAAGGCAGGGGCACACGTGCGGGCTAGGCTTTAGGCAGGGGCACAAGTGCTAACTAAGCATAAGGCAGAGGAACAAGTGCAGGCTAGGCATAAGGCAGGGGCACAAGTGCTGGCTAGGCATAAGGCAGGGGCACAAGTGCTGGCTAGGCATAAGGCAGGGGCACAAGTGCTGGCTAGGCATAAGGCAGGGGCACAAGTGATGGCTAGGCATAAGGCAGGGGCACAAGTGCTGGCTAGGCATAAGGCAGGGGCACAAGTGCTGGCTAGGCATAAGGCAGGGGAACAAGTGCTGGCTAGGCATAAGGCAGGGGCACAAGTGCTGGCTAGGCATAAGGCAGGGGCACAAGTGCTGGCTAGGCATAAGGCAGGGGCACAAGTGCTGGCTAGGCATAAGGCAGGGGCACAAGTGCTGGCTAGGCATAAGGCAGGGGCTCAAGTGCTGGTTAGGCATAAGGCAGGGGCACAAGTGCTGGCTAGGCATAAGGCAGAGGCATAAGGCAGGGGCATAAGGCAGGGGCATAAGGCAGGGGCACAAGTGCAGGCTAGGCATAAGGCAGGGGCACAAGTGCAGGCTAGGCATAAGGCAGGGGGCACAAGTGCAGGCTAGGCATAAGGCAGAGGCACAAGTGCAGGCTAGGCATAAGGCAGGGGCACAAGTGCAGGCTAGGCATAAGGCAGGGGCACAAGTGATGGCTACACATAAGGCATACGGCTAACTCTTTGCACTCTTTGCATAAAGGGATAGGCACCCTTAGGGGTGAAGAGCTAGCTTTCACCCCTCTACTCTGTACTTTGTTGTACAGTGCGGAGCCACTCCATAACCCCCATGCTCCAAGCGACCAGGCATATCTTGTCTGTCCTCCGTAAATGGGTAATGCCTTCGTCCCCAATTACAGTCGTGCATGTGCATTCAGACGGGACAAGAGCGAAGAGCGTAAAGCCTGCCCTGTGTGCATAACCAACATGAAGCTAAAGACAAAAAAACAACAATGCAAGGGGCTCAAAAGTGCTGGCTAGGTATAAGGCAGGGGCACAAGTGCTGGCTAGGCATAAGGCAGGGGCACAAGTGCTGGCTAGGCATAAGGCAGGGGCACAAGTGCTGGCTAGGCATAAGGCAGGGGCACAAGTGCTGGCTAGGCATAAGGCAGGGGCACAAGTGCAGGCTAGGCATAAGGCAGGGGCACAAGTGCTGGCTAGGCATAAGGCAGGGGCAAAAGTGCTGGCTAGGCATAAGGCAGGGACACAAGTGCTGGCTAGGCATAAGGCAGGGGCACAAGTGCTGGCTAGGCATAAGGCAGGGGCACAAGTGCTGGCTAGGCATAAGGCAGGGGCACAAGTGCTGGCTAGGCATAAGGCAGGGGCACAAGTGCTGGCTAGGCATAAGGCAGGGGCACAAGTGCTGGCTAGGCATAAGGCAGGGGCACAAGTGCTGGCTAGGCATAAGGCAGGGGCACAAGTGCTGGCTAGGCATAAGGCAGGGGCACAAGTGCGGGCTAGGCATAAGGCAGGGGCACAAGTGCGGGCTAGGCATAAGGCAGGGGCACAAGTGCTGGCTAGGCATAAGGCAGGGGCACAAGTGCTGGCTAGGCATAAGGCAGGGGCACAAGTGCTGGCTAGGCATAAGGCAGGGGCACAAGTGCGGGCTAGGCATAAGGCAGGGGCACAAGTGCAGGCTAGGCATAAGGCAGGGGAACAAGTGCAGGCTAGGCATAAGGCAGGGGAACAAGTGCAGGCTAGGCATAAGGCAGGGGCACAAGTGCAGGCTAGGCATAAGGCAGGGGCACAAGTGCTGGCTAGGCATAAGGCAGGGTCACAAGTGCTGGCTAGGCATAAGGCAGGGGCACAAGTGCTGGCTAGGCATAAGGCAGGGGCACGAGTGCTGGCTAGGCATGAGGCAGGGGCACGAGTGCTGGCTAGGCATGAGGCAGGGGCACGAGTGCTGGCTAGGCATAAGGCAGGGGCACGAGTGCTGGCTAGGCATAAGGCAGGGGCACGAGTGCAGGCTAGGCATAAGGCAGGGGCACGAGTGCAGGCTAGGCATAAGGCATGGGCACGAGTGCAGGCTAGGCATAAGGCATGGGCACGAGTGCAGGCTAGGCATAAGGCAGGGGCACGAGTGCAGGCTAGGCATAAGGCAGGGGCACGAGTGCAGGCTAGGCATAAGGCAGGGGCACGAGTGCAGGCTAGGCATAAGGCAGGGGCACGAGTGCTGGCTAGGCATAAGGCAGGGGCACGAGTGCTGGCTAGGCATAAGGCAGGGGCACAAGTGCTGGCTAGGCATAAGGCAGGGGCACAAGTGCTGGCTAGGCATAAGGCAGGGGCACAAGTGCAGGCTAGGCATAAGGCAGGGGCACAAGTGCTGGCTAGGCATAAGGCAGGGGCACAAGTGCTGGCTAGGCATAAGGCAGGGGCACAAGTGCTGGCTAGGCATAAGGCAGGGGCACAAGTGCTGGCTAGGCATAGGCATAAGGCAGGGGCACAAGTGCTGGCTAGGCATAAGGCAGGGGCACAAGTGCTGGCTAGGCATAAGGCAGGGGCACAAGTGCTGGCTAGGCATAAGGCAGGGGCACAAGTGCTGGCTAGGCATAAGGCAGGGGCACAAGTGCTGGCTAGGCATAAGGCAGGGGCACAAGTGCTGGCTAGGCATAAGGCAGGGGCACAAGTGCTGGCTAGGCATAAGGCAGGGGCACAAGTGCGGGCTAGGCATAAGGCAGGGGCACAAGTGCGGGCTAGGCATAAGGCAGGGGCACAAGTGCGGGCTAGGCATAAGGCAGGGGCACAAGTGCTGGCTAGGCATAAGGCAGGGGCACAAGTGCGGTCTAGGCATAAGGCAGGGGCACAAGTGCGGTCTAGGCATAAGGCAGGGGCACAAGTGCTGACTAGGCATAAGGCAGGGGCACAAGTGCAGACTAGGCATAAGGCAGGGGGCACAAGTGCAGGCTAGGCATAAGGCAGGGGAACAAGTGCAGGCTAGGCATAAGGCAGGGTCACAAGTGCTGGCTAGGCATAAGGCAGGGTCACAAGTGCTGGCTAGGCATAAGGCAGGGTCACAAGTGCTGGCTAGGCATAAGGCAGGGGCACAAGTGCTGGCTAGGCATAAGGCAGGGGCACGAGTGCTGGCTAGGCATAAGGCAGGGGCACGAGTGCTGGCTAGGCATAAGGCAGGGGCACGAGTGCTGGCTAGGCATAAAGCAGGGGCACGAGTGCTGGCTAGGCATAAGGCAGGGGCACGAGTGCTGGCTAGGCATAAGGCAGGGGCACGAGTGCAGGCTAGGCATAAGGCAGGGGCACGAGTGCAAGCTAGGCATAAGGCATGGGCACGAGTGCAGGCTAGGCATAAGGCAGGGGCACGAGTGCAGGCTAGGCATAAGGCATGGGCACGAGTGCAGGCTAGGCATAAGGCAGGGGCACGAGTGCTGGCTAGGCATAAGGCAGGGGCACAAGTGCTGGCTAGGCATAAGGCAGGGGCACAAGTGCGGGCTAGGCATAAGGCAGCGGCACAAGTGCGGGCTAGGCATAAGGCAGGGGCACAAGTGCGGGCTAGGCATAAGGCAGGGGCACAAGTGCGGGCTAGGCATAAGGCAGGGGCACGAGTGCGGGCTAGGCATAAGGCAGGGGCACGAGTGCGGGCTAGGCATAAGGCAGGGGCACGAGTGCGGGCTAGGCATAAGGCAGGGGCACGAGTGCGGGCTAGGCATAAGGCAGGGGCACGAGTGCGGGCTAGGCATAAGGCAGGGGCACGAGTGCGGGCTAGGCATAAGGCAGGGGCACGAGTGCAGGCTAGGCATAAGGCAGGGGCACGAGTGCGGGCTAGGCATAAGGCAGGGGCACGAGTGCGGGCTAGGCATAAGGCAGGGGCACTAGTGCAGGCTAGGCATAAGGCAGGGGCACGAGTGCAGGCTAGGCATAAGGCAGGGGCACGAGTGCGGGCTAGGCATAAGGCAGGGGCACGAGTGCGGGCTAGGCATAAGGCACTGGCGCGAGTGCAGGCTAGGCATAAGGCAGGGGCACAAGTGCAGGCTAGGCATAAGGCAGGGGCACAAGTGCTGGCTAGGCATAAGGCAGGGGCACAAGTGCTGGCTAGGCATAAGGCAGGGGCACAAGTGCTGGCTAGGCATAAGGCAGGGGCACAAGTGCTGGCTAGGCATAAGGCAGGGGCACAAGTGCTGGCTAGGCATAAGGCAGGGGCACAAGTGCTGGCTAGGCATAAGGCAGGGGCACAAGTGCTGGCTAGGCATAAGGCAGGGGCACAAGTGCTGGCTAGGCATAAGGCAGGGGCACAAGTGCTGGCTAGGCATAAGGCAGGGGCACAAGTGCTGGCTAGGCATAAGGCAGGGGCACAAGTGCTGGCTAGGCATAAGGCAGGGGCACAAGTGCTGGCTAGGCATAAGGCAGGGGCACAAGTGCTGGCTAGGCATAAGGCAGGGGCACAAGTGCTGGCTAGGCATAAGGCAGGGGCACAAGTGCTGGCTAGGCATAAGGCAGGGGCACAAGTGCTGGCTAGGCATAAGGCAGGGGGAAAAGTGCTGGCTAGGCATAAGGCAGGGGCTCAAGTGCTGGTTAGGCATAAGGCAGGGGCACAAGTGCTGGCTAGGCATAAGGCAGGGGCACAAGTGCAGGCTAGGCATAAGGCAGGGGCACAAGTGCAGGGTAGGCATAAGGCAGGGGCACAAGTGCAGGCTAGGCATAAGGCAGGGGCACAAGTGCAGGCTAGGCATAAGGCAGGGGGCACAAGTGCAGGCTAGGCATAAGGCAGAGGCACAAGTGCAGGCTAGGCATAAGGCAGGGGCACAAGTGCAGGCTAGGCATAAGGCAGGGGCACAAGTGATGGCTACACATAAGGCATACGGCTAACTCTTTGCACTCTTTGCATAAAGGGATAGGCACCCTTAGGGGTGAAGAGCTAGCTTTCACCCCTCTACTCTGTACTTTGTTGTACAGTGCGGAGCCACTCCATAACCCCCATGCTCCAAGCGACCAGGCATATCTTGTCTGTCCTCCGTAAATGGGTAATGCCTTCGTCCCCAATTACAGTCGTGCATGTGCATTCAGACGGGACAAGAGCGAAGAGCGTAAAGCCTGCCCTGTGTGCATAACCAACATGAAGCTAAAGACAAAAAAACAATAATGCAAGGGGCTCAAAAGTGCTGGCTAGGCATAAGGCAGGGGCACAAGTGCTGGCTAGGCATAAGGCAGGGGCACAAGTGCTGGCTAGGCATAAGGCAGGGGCACAAGTGCTGGCTAGGCATAAGGCAGGGGCACAAGTGCGGGCTAGGCATAAGGCAGGGGCACAAGTGCGGGCTAGGCATAAGGCAGGGGCACAAGTGCTGGCTAGGCATAAGGCAGGGGCACAAGTGCTGGCTAGGCATAAGGCAGGGGCACAAGTGCGGTCTAGGCATAAGGCAGGGGCACAAGTGCAGGCTAGGCATAAGGCAGGGGAACAAGTGCAGGCTAGGCATAAGGCAGGGGCACAAGTGCTGGCTAGGCATAAGGCAGGGTCACAAGTGCTGGCTAGGCATAAGGCAGGGGCACAAGTGCTGGCTAGGCATAAGGCAGGGGCACGAGTGCTGGCTAGGCATAAGGCAGGGGCACGAGTGCTGGCTAGGCATAAGGCAGGGGCACGAGTGCTGGCTAGGCATAAGGCAGGGGCACGAGTGCTGGCTAGGCATAAGGCAGGGGCACGAGTGCTGGCTAGGCATAAGGCAGGGGCACGAGTGCAGGCTAGGCATAAGGCAGGGGCACGAGTGCAGGCTAGGCATAAGGCATGGGCACGAGTGCAGGCTAGGCATAAGGCAGGGGCACGAGTGCAGGCTAGGCATAAGGCAGGGGCACGAGTGCAGGCTAGGCATAAGGCATGGGCACGAGTGCAGGCTAGGCATAAGGCAGGGGCACAAGTGCTGGCTAGGCATAAGGCAGGGGCACAAGTGCGGGCTAGGCATAAGGCAGGGGCACAAGTGCGGGCTAGGCATAAGACAGGGGCACAAGTGCGGGCTAGGCATAAGACAGGGGCACAAGTGCGGGCTAGGCATAAGGCAGGGGCACAAGTGAGGGCTAGGCATAAGGCAGGGGCACAAGTGCGGGCTAGGCATAAGGCTGGGGCACAAGTGCGGGCTAGGCATAAGGCAGGGGCACGAGTGCAGGCTAGGCATAAGGCAGGGGCACGAGTGCAGGCTAGGCATAAGGCAGGGGCACGAGTGCAGGCTAGGCATAAGGCAGGGGCACGAGTGCAGGCTAGGCATAAGGCAGGGGCACGAGTGCAGGCTAGGCATAAGGCAGGGGCACGAGTGCAGGCTAGGCATAAGGCAGGGGCACGAGTGCAGGCTAGGCATAAGGCAGGGGCACGAGTGCAGGCTAGGCATAAGGCAGGGGCACGAGTGCAGGCTAGGCATAAGGCAGGGGCACGAGTGTAGGCTAGGCATAAGGCAGGGGCAGGAGTGCAGGCTAGGCATAAGGCAGGGTCACAAGTGCGGGCTAGTCTTTAGGCAGGGGCACAAGTGCAAACTAACCATAAGGCAGAGGCACAAGTGCAGGCTAGGCATAAGGCAGGGGCACAAGTGCAGGCTAGGCATAAGGCAGGGGCACAAGTGCAGGCTAGGCATAAGGCAGGGGCACAAGTGCAGGCTAGGCATAAGGCAGGGGCACAAGTGCGGGCTAGGCATAAGGCAGGGGCACAAGTGCGGGCTAGGCATAAGGCAGGGGCACAAGTGCGGGCTAGGCATAAGGCAGGGGCACAAGTGCGGGCTAGGCATAAGGCAGGGGCACAAGTGCGGGCTAGGCATAAGGCAGGGGCACAAGTGCGGGCTAGGCATAAGGCAGGGGCACAAGTGCGGGCTAGGCATAAGGCAGGGGCACAAGTGCGGGCTAGGCATAAGGCAGGGGCACAAGTGCGGGCTAGGCATAAGGCAGGGGCACAAGTGCGGGCTAGGCATAAGGCAGGGGCACAAGTGCGGGCTAGGCATAAGGCAGGGGCATAAGTGCGGGCTAGGCATAAGGCAGGGGCACAAGTGCGGGCTAGGCTTTAGGCAGGGGCACAAGTGCAAACTAAGCATAAGGCAGAGGAACAAGTGCAGGCTAGGCATAAGGCAGGGGCACAAGTGCTGGCTAGGCATAAGGCAGGGGCACGAGTGCTGGCTAGGCATAAGGCAGGGGCACAAGTGCTGGCTAGGCATAAGGCAGGGGCACAAGTGCTGGCTAGGCATAAGGCAAGGGCACGAGTGCTGGCTAGGCATAAGGCAGGGGCACGAGTGCAGGCTAGGCATAAGGCAGGGGCACGAGTGCAGGCTAGGCATAAGGCAGGGGCACGAGTGCAGGCTAGGCATAAGGCAGGGGCACGAGTGCAGGCTAGGCATAAGGCAGGGGCACGAGTGCAGGCTAGGCATAAGGCAGGGGCACGAGTGCAGGCTAGGCATAAGGCAGGGGCACGAGTGCAGGCTAGGCATAAGGCAGGGGCACGAGTGCAGGCTAGGCATAAGGCAGGGGCACGAGTGCAGGCTAGGCATAAGGCAGGGGCACGAGTGCAGGCTAGGCATACGGCAGGGGCACGAGTGCAGGCTAGGCATAAGGCAGGGGCACGAGTGCAGGCTAGGCATAAGGCAGGGGCACGAGTGCAGGCTAGGCATAAGGCATGGGCACGAGTGCTGGCTAGGCATAAGGCAGGGGCACAAGTGCTGGCTAGGCATAAGGCAGGGGCACAAGTGCTGGCTAGGCATAAGGCAGGGGCACAAGTGCTGGCTAGGCATAAGGCAGGGGCACAAGTGCTGGCTAGGCATAAGGCAGGGGCACAAGTGCAGGCTAGGCATAAGGCAGGGGCACAAGTGGTGGCTAGGCATAAGGCAGGGGCACAAGTGCTGGCTAGGCATAAGGCAGGGGCACAAGTGCTGGCTAGGCATAAGGCAGGGGCACAAGTGCTGGCTAGGCATAAGGCAGGGGCACAAGTGCGGGCTAGGCTTTAGGCAGGGGCACAAGTACAAACTAAGCATAAGGCAGAGGCACAAGTGCAAACTAAGCATAAGGCAGAGGCACAAGTGCAAGCTAGGCATAAGGCAGGGGCACCTATGCAGGCTAGGCTTGAGGCAGGGGCACAAGTGATGGCTACACATAAGGCATACAGCTAACTCTTTGCACTCTTTGCATAAAGGGATAGGCACCCTTAGGGGTGAAGAGCTAGCTTTCACCCCTCTACTCTGTACTTTGTTGTTCAGTGCGGAGCCAGTCCATAACCCCCATGCTCCAAGCGACCAGGCACATCTTGTCTGTCCTCCGTAAATGGGTAATGCCTTCGTCCCCAATTACAGTCGTGCATGTGCATTCAGACGGGACAAGAGCGAAGAGCTTAAAGCCTGCCCTGTGTGCATAACCAACATGAAGCTAAAGACAAAAAAACAATAATGCAAGTTGCTCAAAAGTGCTGGCTAGGCATAAGGCAGGGGCACAAGTGCTGGCTAGGCATAAAGCAGGGGCACAAGTGCGGGCTAGGCATAAGGCAGGGACGCAAGTGCGGGCTAGGCATAAGGCAGGGGCGCAAGTGCGGGCTAGGCATAAGGCAGGGGCTCAAGTGCGGGCTAGGCATAAGGCAGGGGCACAAGTGCGGGCTAGGCATAAGGCAGGGGCACAAGTGCGGGCTAGGCATAAGGCAGGGGCACAAGTGCGGGCTAGGCATAAGGCAGGGGCACAAGTGCTGGCTAGGCATAAGGCAGGGGCACAAGTGCTGGCTAGGCATAAGGCAGGGGCACGAGTGCTGGCTAGGCATAAGGCAGGGACACGAGTGCAGGCTAGGCATAAGGCAGGGACACGAGTGCAGGCTAGGCATAAGGCAGGGGCACGAGTGCAGGCTAGGCATAAGGCAGGGGCACAAGTGCAGGCTAGGCATAAGGCAGGGGCACAAGTGCAGGCTAGGCATAAGGCAGGGCACAAGTGCAGGCTAGGCATAAGGCAGGGCACAAGTGCAGGCTAGGCATAAAGCAGGGGCACAAGTGCGGGCTAGGCTTTAGGCAAGGGCACAAGTGCAAACTAAGCATAAGGCAGAGGCACAAGGGCAGGCTAGGCATATGGCAGAGGCACAAGTGCAGGCTAGGCATAAGGCAGGGGCACAAGTGCAGGCTAGGCATAAGGCAGAGGCACAAGTGCAAGCTAGGCATAAGGCAGGGGCACCTATGCAGGCTAGGCTTGAGGCAGGGGCACAAGTGATGGCTACACATAAGGCATACAGCTAACTCTTTGCACTCTTTGCATAAAGGGATAGGCACCCTTAGGGGTGAAGAGCTAGCTTTCACCCCTCTACTCTGTACTTTGTTGTTCAGTGCGGAGCCAGTCCATAACCCCCATGCTCCAAGCGACCAGGCACATCTTGTCTGTCCTCCGTAAATGGGTAATGCCTTCGTCCCCAATTACAGTCGTGCATGTGCATTCAGACGGGACAAGAGCGAAGAGCGTAAAGCCTGCCCTGTGTGCATAACCAACATGAAGCTAAAGACAAAAAAACAATAATGCAAGTTGCTCAAAAGTGCTGGCTAGGCATAAGGCAGGGGCACAAGTGCTGGCTAGGCATAAAGCAGGGGCACAAGTGCGGGCTAGGCATAAGGCAGGGACGCAAGTGCGGGCTAGGCATAAGGCAGGGGCGCAAGTGCGGGCTAGGCATAAGGCAGGGGCTCAAGTGCGGGCTAGGCATAAGGCAGGGGCACAAGTGCGGGCTAGGCATAAGGCAGGGGCACAAGTGCGGGCTAGGCATAAGGCAGGGGCACAAGTGCGGGCTAGGCATAAGGCAGGGGCACAAGTGCTGGCTAGGCATAAGGCAGGGGCACAAGTGCTGGCTAGGCATAAGGCAGGGGCACGAGTGCTGGCTAGGCATAAGGCAGGGACACGAGTGCAGGCTAGGCATAAGGCAGGGACACGAGTGCAGGCTAGGCATAAGGCAGGGACACGAGTGCAGGCTAGGCATAAGGCAGGGGCACGAGTGCAGGCTAGGCATAAGGCAGGGGCACAAGTGCAGGCTAGGCATAAGGCAGGGGCACAAGTGCAGGCTAGGCATAAGGCAGGGCACAAGTGCAGGCTAGGCATAAGGCAGGGCACAAGTGCAGGCTAGGCATAAAGCAGGGGCACAAGTGCGGGCTAGGCTTTAGGCAAGGGCACAAGTGCAAACTAAGCATAAGGCAGAGGCACAAGGGCAGGCTAGGCATATGGCAGAGGCACAAGTGCAGGCTAGGCATAAGGCAGGGGCACAAGTGCAGGCTAGGCATAAGGCAGGGGCACAAGTGCAGGCTAGGTATAAGGCAGGGGCACAAGTGCAGGCTAGGCATAAGGCAGGAGCACAAGAGCAGGATAGGCATAAGACAGGGGCACAAGTGCAGGCTAGGCATAAGGCTGGGGCACAAGTGCAGGCTAGGCATAAGGCAGGGGCACAAGTGCTGGCTAGGCATAAGGCAGGGGCACAAGTGCTGGCTAGGCATAAGGCAGGGGCACAAGTGCGGGCTAGGCATAAGGCAGGGGCACAAGTGCGGGCTAGGCATAAGGCAGGGGCACAAGTGCGGGCTAGGCATAAGGCAGGGCACAAGTGCGGGCTAGCCATAAGGCAGGGGCACAAGTGCGGGCTAGGCATAAGGCAGGGGCACAAGTGCGGGCTAGGCATAAGGCAGGGGCACAAGTGCGGTCTAGGCATAAGGTAGGGGCACAAGTGCGGGCTAGGCATAAGGCAGGGGCACAAGCGCGGGCTAGGCATAAGGCAGGGGCACAAGCGCGGGCTAGGCATAAGGCAGGGGCACAAGCGCGGGCTAGGCATAAGGCAGGGGCACAAGCGCGGGCTAGGCATAAGGCAGGGGCACAAGCGCGGGCTAGGCATAAGGCAGGGGCACAAGCGCGGGCTAGGCATAAGGCAGGGGCACAAGCGCGGGCTAGGCAGAAGGCAGGGGCACAAGCGCGGGCTAGGCAGAAGGCAGGGGCACAAGCGCGGGCTAGGCAGAAGGCAGGGGCACAAGCGCGGGCTAGGCAGAAGGCAGGGGCACAAGTGCGGGCTAGGCAGAAGGCAGGGGCACAAGTGCTGGCTAGGCATAAGGCAGGGGCACAAGTGCTGGCTAGGCATAAGGCAGGGGCACGAGTGCTGGCTAGGCATAAGGCAGGGACACGAGTGCAGGCTAGGCATAAGGCAGGGACACGAGTGCAGGCTAGGCATAAGGCAGGGACACGAGTGCAGGCTAGGCATAAGGCAGGGGCACGAGTGCAGGCTAGGCATAAGGCAGGGGCACAAGTGCAGGCTAGGCATAAGGCAGGGGCACAAGTGCAGGCTAGGCATAAGGCAGGGCACAAGTGCAGGCTAGGCATAAGGCAGGGCACAAGTGCAGGCTAGGCATAAAGCAGGGGCACAAGTGCGGGCTAGGCTTTAGGCAAGGGCACAAGTGCAAACTAAGCATAAGGCAGAGGCACAAGGGCAGGCTAGGCATATGGCAGAGGCACAAGTGCAGGCTAGGCATAAGGCAGGGGCACAAGTGCAGGCTAGGCATAAGGCAGGGGCACAAGTGCAGGCTAGGTATAAGGCAGGGGCACAAGTGCAGGCTAGGCATAAGGCAGGAGCACAAGAGCAGGATAGGCATAAGACAGGGGCACAAGTGCAGGCTAGGCATAAGGCTGGGGCACAAGTGCAGGCTAGGCATAAGGCAGGGGCACAAGTGCTGGCTAGGCATAAGGCAGGGGCACAAGTGCTGGCTAGGCATAAGGCAGGGGCACAAGTGCGGGCTAGGCATAAGGCAGGGGCACAAGTGCGGGCTAGGCATAAGGCAGGGGCACAAGTGCGGGCTAGGCATAAGGCAGGGCACAAGTGCGGGCTAGCCATAAGGCAGGGGCACAAGTGCGGGCTAGGCATAAGGCAGGGGCACAAGTGCGGGCTAGGCATAAGGCAGGGGCACAAGCGCGGTCTAGGCATAAGGTAGGGGCACAAGCGCGGGCTAGGCATAAGGCAGGGGCACAAGCGCGGGCTAGGCATAAGGCAGGGGCACAAGCGCGGGCTAGGCATAAGGCAGGGGCACAAGCGCGGGCTAGGCATAAGGCAGGGGCACAAGCGCGGGCTAGGCATAAGGCAGGGGCACAAGCGCGGGCTAGGCATAAAACAGGGGCACAAGCGCGGGCTAGGCATAAGGCAGGGGCACAAGCGCGGGCTAGGCATAAGGCAGGGGCACAAGCGCGGGCTAGGCATAAGGCAGGGGCACAAGCGCGGGCTAGGCATAAGGCAGGGGCACAAGCGCGGGCTAGGCAGAAGGCAGGGGCACAAGCGCGGGCTAGGCAGAAGGCAGGGGCACAAGCGCGGGCTAGGCAGAAGGCAGGGGCACAAGCGCGGGCTAGGCAGAAGGCAGGGGCACAAGCGCGGGCTAGGCAGAAGGCAGGGGCACAAGTGCGGGCTAGGCAGAAGGCAGGGGCACAAGTGCTGGCTAGGCATAAGGCAGGGGCACAAGTGCTGGCTAGGCATAAGGCAGGGGCACAAGTGCTGGCTAGGCATAAGGCAGGGGCACAAGTGCTGGCTAGGCATAAGGCAGGGGCACAAGTGCTGGCTAGGCGTAAGGCAGGGGCACAAGTGCTGGCTAGGCGTAAGGCAGGGGCACAAGTGCTGGCTAGGCGTAAGGCAGGGGCACAAGTGCAAACTAAGCATAAGGCAGAGGCACAAGTGCAGGCTAGGCATAAGGCAGGGGCACAAGTGCAGGCTAGACATAAGGCAGGAGCACAAGTGCAGGCTAGGCATAAGGCAGGGGCACAAGTGCTGGCTAGGCATAAGGCAGGGGCACAAGTGCTGGCTAGGCATAAGGCAGGGGCACAAGTGCTGGCTAGGCATAAGGCAGGAGCACAAGTGCCGGCTAGGCATAAGGCAGGGGCACAAGTGCCGGCTAGGCATAAGGCAGGGGCACAAGTGCTGGCTAGGCATAAGGCAGGGGCACAAGTGCTGGCTAGGCATAAGGCAGGGGCACAAGTGCGGGCTAGGCATAAGGCAGGGGCACAAGTGCGGGCTAGGCATAAGGCAGGGGCACAAGTGCGGGCTAGGCATAACGCAGGAGCACAAGTGCGGGCTAGGCATAAGGCAGGGGCACAAGTGCTGGCTAGGCATAAGGCAGGGGCACAAGTGCTGGCTAGGCATAAGGAAGGGGCACAAGTCCTGGCTAGGCATAAGGCAGGGGCACAAGTGCTGGCTAGGCATAAGGCAGGGGCACAAGTGCTGGCTAGGCATAAGGCAGGGGCACAAGTGCTGGCTAGGCATAAGGCAGGGGCACAAGTGCGGGCTAGGCATAAGGCAGGGGCACAAGTGCGGGCTAGGCATAAGGCAGGGGCACAAGTGCGGGCTAGGCATAAGGCAGGGGCACAAGTGCGGGCTAGGCATAAGGCAGGGGCACAAGTGCGGGCTAGGCATAAAGCAGGGGCACAAGTGCGGGCTAGGCATAAGGCAGGGGCACAAGTGCGGGCTAGGCATAAGGCAGGGGCACAAGTGCGGGCTAGGCATAAGGCAGGGGCACAAGTGCGGGCTAGGCATAAGGCAGGGGCACAAGTGCGGGCTAGGCATAAGGCAGGGGCACAAGTGCGGGCTAGGCATAAGGCAGGGGCACAAGTGCAGGCTAGGCATAAGGCAGGGGCACAAGTGCAGGCTAGGCATAAGGCAGGGGCACAAGTGCAGGCTAGGCATAAGGCAGGGGCACAAGTGCAGGCTAGGCATAAGGCAGGGGCACAAGTGCAGGCTAGGCATAAGGCAGGGCACAAGTGCGGGCTAGGCATAAGGCAGGGGCACAAGTGCGGGCTAGGCATAAGGCAGGGGCACAAGTGCGGGCTAGGCATAAGGCAGGGGCACAAGTGCTGGCTAGGCATAAGGCAGGGGCACAAGTGCTGGCTAGGCATGAGGCAGGGGCACAAGTGCTGGCTAGGCATAAGGCAGGGGCACAAGTGCTGTCTAGGCATAAGGCAGGGGCACAAGTGCTGGCTAGGCATAAGGCAGGGGCACAAGTGCTGGCTAGGCATAAGGCAGGGGCACAAGTGCTGGCTAGGCATAAGGCAGGGGCACAAGTGCGGGATAGTTTTTAGGCAGGGGCACAAGTGCAAACTAAGCATAGGGCAGAGGCACAAGTGCAGGCTAGGCATAAGGCAGGGGCACAAGTGCAGGCTAGGCATAAGGCAGGAGCACAAGTGCAGGCTAGGCATAAGACAGGGGCACAAGTGCAGGCTAGGCATAAGACAGGGGCACAAGTGCAGGCTAGGCATAAGGCAGGGGCACAAGTGCAGGCTAGGCATAAGGCAGGGGCACAAGTGCTGGCTAGGCATAAGGCAGGGGCACAAGTGCTGGCTAGGCATAAGACAGGGGCACAAGTGCTGGCTAGGCATAAGGCAGGGGCACAAGTGCTGGCTAGGCATAAGGCAGGGGCACAAGTGCTGGCTAGGCATAAGGCAGGGGCACAAGTGCTGGCTAGGCATAAGGCAGGGGCACAAGTGCTGGCTAGGCATAAGGCAGGGGCACAAGTGCTGGCTAGGCATAAGGCAGGGGCACAAGTGCTGGCTAGGCATAAGGCAGGGGCACAAGTGCTGGCTAGGCATAAGGCAGGGGCACAAGTGCTGGCTAGGCATAAGGCAGGGGCACAAGTGCAGGCTAGGCATAAGGCAGGGCACAAGTGCGGGCTAGGCATAAGGCAGGGGCACAAGTGCGGGCTAGGCATAAGGCAGGGGCACAAGTGCTGGCTAGGCATAAGGCAGGGGCACAAGTGCTGGCTAGGCATAAGGCAGGGGCACAAGTGCTGGCTAGGCATAAGGCAGGGGCACAAGTGCTGGCTAGGCATAAGGCAGGGGCACAAGTGCAGGCTAGGCATAAGGCAGGGGCACAAGTGCTGGATAGGCATAAGGCAGGGGCACAAGTGCAGGCTAGGCATAAGGCAGGGGCACAAGTGCGGGCTAGGCATAAGGCAGGGGCACAAGTGCGGGCTAGGCATAAGGCAGGGGCACAAGTGCGGGCTAGGCATAAGGCAGGGGCACAAGTGCTGGCTAGGCATAAGGCAGGGGCACAAGTGCAGGCTAGGCATAAGGCAGGGCACAAGTGCGGGCTAGGCATAAGGCAGGGCACAAGTGCGGGCTAGGCATAAGGCAGGGGCACAAGTGCTGGCTATTCATAAGGCAGGGGCACAAGTGCTGGCTAGGCATAAGGCAGGGGCACAAGTGCTGGCTTGGCATGAGGCAGGGGCACAAGTGCTGGCTAGGCATAAGGCAGGGGCACAAGTGCTGGCTAGGCATAAGGCAGGGGCACAAGTGCTGGCTAGGCATAAGGCAGGGGCACAAGTGCTGGCTAGGCATGAGGCAGGGGCACAAGTGCTGGCTAGGCATGAGGCAGGGGCACAAGTGCTGGCTAGGCATAAGGCAGGGGCACAAGTGCTGGCTAGGCATAAGGCAGGGGCACAAGTGCTGGCTAGGCATAAGCCAGGGGCACAAGTGCTGGCTAGGCATAAGGCAGGGGCACAAGTGCGGGCTAGTTTTTAGGCAGGGGCACAAGTGCAAACTAAGCATAGGGCAGAGGCACAAGTGCAGGCTAGGCATAAGGCAGGGGCACAAGTGCTGGCTAGGCATGAGGCAGGGGCACAAGTGCTGGCTAGACGTAAGGCAGGGGCACAAGTGCTGGCTAGACGTAAGGCAGGGGCACAAGTGCTGGCTAGACGTAAGGCAGGGGCACAAGTGCGGGCTAGGCTTTAGGCAGGGGCACAAGTGCAAACTAAGCATAAGGCAGAGGCACAAGTGCAGGCTAGGCATAAGACAGGGGCACAAGTGCAGGCTAGGCATAAGGCAGGAGCACAAGTGCAGGCTAGGCATAAGACAGGGGCACAAGTGCAGGCTAGGCATAAGGCAGGGGCACAAGTGCAGGCAAGGCATAAGGCAGGGGCACAAGTGCGGGCTAGGCATAAGGCAGGGGCACAAGTGCGGGTTAGGCATAAGACAGGGGCACAAGTGCAGGCTAGGCATAAGGCAGGAGCACAAGTGCAGGCTAGGCATAAGACAGGGGCACAAGTGCAGGCTAGGCATAAGGCAGGGGCACAAGTGCAGGCTAGGCATAAGGCAGGGGCACAAGTGCTGGCTAGGCATAAGGCAGGGGAACAAGTGCTGGCTAGGCATAAGGCAGGGGAACAAGTGCTGGCTAGGCATAAGGCAGGGGCACAAGTGCGGGCTAGGCATAAGGCAGGGGCACAAGTGCGGGCTAGGCATAAGGCAGGGGCACAAGTGCGGGCTAGGCATAAGGCAGGGGCACAAGTGCGGGCTAGGCATAAGGCAGGGGCACAAGTGCGGGCTAGACATAAGGCAGGGGCACAAGTGCGGGCTAGGCATAAGGCAGGGGCACAAGTGCGGGCTAGGCATAAGGCAGGGGCACAAGTGCGGGCTAGGCATAAGGCAGGGGCACAAGTGCGGGCTAGGCATAAGACAGGGGCACAAGTGCGGGCTAGGCATAAGGCAGAGGCACAAGTGCGGGCTAGGCATAAGGCAGGGGCACAAGTGCGGGCTAGGCATAAGGCAGGGGCACAAGTGCGGGCTAGGCATAAGGCAGGGCACAAGTGCAGGCTAGGCATAAGGCAGGGGCACAAGTGCTGGCTAGGCATAAGGCAGGGGCACAAGTGCTGGCTAGGCATAAGGCAGGGGCACAAGTGCTGGCTAGGCATAAGGCAGGGGCACAAGTGCTGGCTAGGCGTAAGGCAGGGGCACAAGTGCAGGCTAGGCGTAAGGCAGGGGCACAAGTGCAGGCTAGGCATAAGGCAGGGGCACAAGTGCAGGCTAGGCATAAGGCAGGGGCACAAGTGCAGGCTAGGCATAAGGCAGGGGCACAAGTGCAGGCTAGGCATAAGGCAGAGGCACAAGTGCAGGCTAGGCATAAGGCAGAGGCACAAGTGCAGGCTAGGCATAAGGCAGAGGCACAAGTGCAGGCTAGGCATAAGGCAGGGGCACAAGTGCAGGCTAGGCATAAGGCAGGGGCACAAGTGCAGGCTAGGCATAAGGCAGGGCACAAGTGCGGGCTAGGCAAAAGGCATGGGCACAAGTGCGGGCTAGGCAAAAGGCATGGGCACAAGTGCGGGCTAGGCAAAAGGCATGGGCACAAGTGCGGGCTAGGCATAAGGCATGGGCACAAGTGCGGGCTAGGCATAAGGCATGGGCACAAGTGCGGGCTAGGCATAAGGCAGGGGCACAAGTGCGGGCTAGGCATAAGGCAGGGGCACAAGTGCGGGCTAGGCATAAGGCAGGGGCACAAGTGCGGGCTAGGCATAAGGCAGGGGCACAAGTGCGGGCTAGGCATAAGGCAGGGGCACAAGTGCGGGCTAGGCATAAGGCAGGGGCACAAGTGCGGGCTAGGCTTTAGGCAGGGGCACAAGTGCAAACTAAGCATAAGGCAGAGGAACAAGTGCAGGCTAGGCATAAGGCAGGGGCACAAGTGCTGGCTAGGCATAAGGCAGGGGCACAAGTGCTGGCTAGGCATAAGGCAGGGGCACAAGTGCTGGCTAGGCATAAGGCAGGGGCACAAGTGATGGCTAGGCATAAGGCAGGGGCAAAAGTGCTGGCTAGGCATAAGGCAGGGGCACAAGTGCTGGCTAGGCATAAGGCAGGGGAACAAGTGCTGGCTAGGCATAAGGCAGGGGCACAAGTGCTGGCTAGGCATAAGGCAGGGGCACAAGTGCTGGCTAGGCATAAGGCAGGGGCACAAGTGCTGGCTAGGCATAAGGCAGGGGCACAAGTGCTGGCTAGGCATAAGGCAGGGGCTCAAGTGCTGGTTAGGCATAAGGCAGGGGCACAAGTGCTGGCTAGGCATAAGGCAGGGGCATAAGGCAGGGGCATAAGGCAGGGGCACAAGTGCAGGCTAGGCATAAGGCAGGGGCACAAGTGCAGGCTAGGCATAAGGCAGGGGGCACAAGTGCAGGCTAGGCATAAGGCAGAGGCACAAGTGCAGGCTAGGCATAAGGCAGGGGCACAAGTGCAGGCTAGGCATAAGGCAGGGGCACAAGTGATGGCTACACATAAGGCATACGGCTAACTCTTTGCACTCTTTGCATAAAGGGATAGGCACCCTTAGGGGTGAAGAGCTAGCTTTCACCCCTCTACTCTGTACTTTGTTGTACAGTGCGGAGCCACTCCATAACCCCCATGCTCCAAGCGACCAGGCATATCTTGTCTGTCCTCCGTAAATGGGTAATGCCTTCGTCCCCAATTACAGTCGTGCATGTGCATTCAGACGGGACAAGAGCGAAGAGCGTAAAGCCTGCCCTGTGTGCATAACCAACATGAAGCTAAAGACAAAAAAACAACAATGCAAGGGGCTCAAAAGTGCTGGCTAGGTATAAGGCAGGGGCACAAGTGCTGGCTAGACATAAGGCAGGGGCACAAGTGCTGGCTAGGCATAAGGCAGGGGCACAAGTGCTGGCTAGGCATAAGGCAGGGGCACAAGTGCTGGCTAGGCATAAGGCAGGGGCACAAGTGCAGGCTAGGCATAAGGCAGGGGCACAAGTGCTGGCTAGGCATAAGGCAGGGGCACAAGTGCTGGCTAGGCATAAGGCAGGGACACAAGTGCTGGCTAGGCATAAGGCAGGGGCACAAGTGCTGGCTAGGCATAAGGCAGGGGCACAAGTGCTGGCTAGGCATAAGGCAGGGGCACAAGTGCTGGCTAGGCATAAGGCAGGGGCACAAGTGCTGGCTAGGCATAAGGCAGGGGCACAAGTGCTGGCTAGGCATAAGGCAGGGGCACAAGTGCTGGCTAGGCATAAGGCAGGGGCACAAGTGCGGGCTAGGCATAAGGCAGGGGCACAAGTGCGGGCTAGGCATAAGGCAGGGGCACAAGTGCTGGCTAGGCATAAGGCAGGGGCACAAGTGCTGGCTAGGCATAAGGCAGGGGCACAAGTGCTGGCTAGGCATAAGGCAGGGGCACAAGTGCGGGCTAGGCATAAGGCAGGGGCACAAGTGCAGGCTAGGCATAAGGCAGGGGAACAAGTGCAGGCTAGGCATAAGGCAGGGGCACAAGTGCAGGCTAGGCATAAGGCAGGGGCACAAGTGCTGGCTAGGCATAAGGCAGGGTCACGAGTGCTGGCTAGGCATAAGGCAGGGGCACGAGTGCTGGCTAGGCATAAGGCAGGGGCACGAGTGCTGGCTAGGCATGAGGCAGGGGCACGAGTGCTGGCTAGGCATGAGGCAGGGGCACGAGTGCTGGCTAGGCATAAGGCAGGGGCACGAGTGCTGGCTAGGCATAAGGCAGGGGCACGAGTGCAGGCTAGGCATAAGGCAGGGGCACGAGTGCAGGCTAGGCATAAGGCATGGGCACGAGTGCAGGCTAGGCATAAGGCATGGGCACGAGTGCAGGCTAGGCATAAGGCAGGGGCACGAGTGCAGGCTAGGCATAAGGCAGGGGCACGAGTGCAGGCTAGGCATAAGGCAGGGGCACGAGTGCAGGCTAGGCATAAGGCAGGGGCACGAGTGCTGGCTAGGCATAAGGCAGGGGCACGAGTGCTGGCTAGGCATAAGGCAGGGGCACAAGTGCTGGCTAGGCATAAGGCAGGGGCACAAGTGCTGGCTAGGCATAAGGCAGGGGCACAAGTGCAGGCTAGGCATAAGGCAGGGGCACAAGTGCTGGCTAGGCATAAGGCAGGGGCACAAGTGCTGGCTAGGCATAAGGCAGGGGCACAAGTGCTGGCTAGGCATAAGGCAGGGGCACAAGTGCTGGCTAGGCATAAGGCAGGGGCACAAGTGCTGGCTAGGCATAGGCATAAGGCAGGGGCACAAGTGCTGGCTAGGCATAAGGCAGGGGCACAAGTGCTGGCTAGGCATAAGGCAGGGGCACAAGTGCTGGCTAGGCATAAGGCAGGGGCACAAGTGCTGGCTAGGCATAAGGCAGGGGCACAAGTGCTGGCTAGGCATAAGGCAGGGGCAAAAGTGCTGGCTAGGCATAAGGCAGGGGCACAAGTGCGGGCTAGGCATAAGGCAGGGGCACAAGTGCGGGCTAGGCATAAGGCAGGGGCACAAGTGCGGGCTAGGCATAAGGCAGGGGCACAAGTGCTGGCTAGGCATAAGGCAGGGGCACAAGTGCGGTCTAGGCATAAGGCAGGGGCACAAGTGCGGTCTAGGCATAAGGCAGGGGCACAAGTGCTGACTAGGCATAAGGCAGGGGCACAAGTGCAGACTAGGCATAAGGCAGGGGGCACAAGTGCAGGCTAGGCATAAGGCAGGGGCACAAGTGCAGGCTAGGCATAAGGCAGGGGAACAAGTGCAGGCTAGGCATAAGGCAGGGTCACAAGTGCTGGCTAGGCATAAGGCAGGGTCACGAGTGCTGGCTAGGCATAAGGCAGGGGCACGAGTGCTGGCTAGGCATAAGGCAGGGGCACGAGTGCTGGCTAGGCATAAGGCAGGGGCACGAGTGCTGGCTAGGCATAAAGCAGGGGCACGAGTGCTGGCTAGGCATAAGGCAGGGGCACGAGTGCTGGCTAGGCATAAGGCAGGGGCACGAGTGCAGGCTAGGCATAAGGCAGGGGCACGAGTGCAAGCTAGGCATAAGGCATGGGCACGAGTGCAGGCTAGGCATAAGGCAGGGGCACGAGTGCAGGCTAGGCATAAGGCATGGGCACGAGTGCAGGCTAGGCATAAGGCAGGGGCACAAGTGCTGGCTAGGCATAAGGCAGGGGCACAAGTGCTGGCTAGGCATAAGGCAGGGGCACAAGTGCGGGCTAGGCATAAGGCAGGGGCACAAGTGCGGGCTAGGCATAAGGCAGGGGCACAAGTGCGGGCTAGGCATAAGGCAGGGGCACGAGTGCGGGCTAGGCATAAGGCAGGGGCACGAGTGCGGGCTAGGCATAAGGCAGGGGCACGAGTGCGGGCTAGGCATAAGGCAGGGGCACGAGTGCGGGCTAGGCATAAGGCAGGGGCACGAGTGCGGGCTAGGCATAAGGCAGGGGCACGAGTGCGGGCTAGGCATAAGGCAGGGGCACGAGTGCGGGCTAGGCATAAGGCAGGGGCACGAGTGCAGGCTAGGCATAAGGCAGGGGCACGAGTGCGGGCTAGGCATAAGGCAGGGGCACGAGTGCGGGCTAGGCATAAGGCAGGGGCACTAGTGCGGGCTAGGCATAAGGCACTGGCACGAGTGCAGGCTAGGCATAAGGCAGGGGCACAAGTGCAGGCTAGGCATAAGGCAGGGGCACAAGTGCTGGCTAGGCATAAGGCAGGGGCACAAGTGCTGGCTAGGCATAAGGCAGGGGCACAAGTGCTGGCTAGGCATAAGGCAGGGGCACAAGTGCTGGCTAGGCATAAGGCAGGGGCACAAGTGCTGGCTAGGCATAAGGCAGGGGCACAAGTGCTGGCTAGGCATAAGGCAGGGGCACAAGTGCTGGCTAGGCATAAGGCAGGGGCACAAGTGCTGGCTAGGCATAAGGCAGGGGCACAAGTGCTGGCTAGGCATAAGGCAGGGGCACAAGTGCTGGCTAGGCATAAGGCAGGGGCACAAGTGCTGGCTAGGCATAAGGCAGGGGCACAAGTGCTGGCTAGGCATAAGGCAGGGGCACAAGTGCTGGCTAGGCATAAGGCAGGGGCACAAGTGCTGGCTAGGCATAAGGCAGGGGCACAAGTGCTGGCTAGGCATAAGGCAGGGGCACAAGTGCTGGCTAGGCATAAGGCAGGGGCTCAAGTGCTGGTTAGGCATAAGGCAGGGGCACAAGTGCTGGCTAGGCATAAGGCAGGGGCACAAGTGCAGGCTAGGCATAAGGCAGGGGCACAAGTGCAGGCTAGGCATAAGGCAGGGGCACAAGTGCAGGCTAGGCATAAGGCAGGGGCACAAGTGCAGGCTAGGCATAAGGCAGGGGGCACAAGTGCAGGCTAGGCATAAGGCAGAGGCACAAGTGCAGGCTAGGCATAAGGCAGGGGCACAAGTGCAGGCTAGGCATAAGGCAGGGGCACAAGTGATGGCTACACATAAGGCATACGGCTAACTCTTTGCACTCTTTGCATAAAGGGATAGGCACCCTTAGGGGTGAAGAGCTAGCTTTCACCCCTCTACTCTGTACTTTGTTGTACAGTGCGGAGCCACTCCATAACCCCCATGCTCCAAGCGACCAGGCATATCTTGTCTGTCCTCCGTAAATGGGTAATGCCTTCGTCCCCAATTACAGTCGTGCATGTGCATTCAGACGGGACAAGAGCGAAGAGCGTAAAGCCTGCCCTGTGTGCATAACCAACATGAAGCTAAAGACAAAAAAACAATAATGCAAGGGGCTCAAAAGTGCTGGCTAGGCATAAGGCAGGGGCACAAGTGCTGGCTAGGCATAAGGCAGGGGCACAAGTGCTGGCTAGGCATAAGGCAGGGGCACAAGTGCTGGCTAGGCATAAGGCAGGGGCACAAGTGCGGGCTAGGCATAAGGCAGGGGCACAAGTGCTGGCTAGGCATAAGGCAGGGGCACAAGTGCTGGCTAGGCATAAGGCAGGGGCACAAGTGCGGTCTAGGCATAAGGCAGGGGCACAAGTGCTGACTAGGCATAAGGCAGGGGCACAAGTGCAGACTAGGCATAAGGCAGGGGGCACAAGTGCAGGCTAGGCATAAGGCAGGGGCACAAGTGCAGGCTAGGCATAAGGCAGGGGAACAAGTGCAGGCTAGGCATAAGGCAGGGGCACAAGTGCTGGCTAGGCATAAGGCAGGGTCACAAGTGCTGGCTAGGCATAAGGCAGGGGCACAAGTGCTGGCTAGGCATAAGGCAGGGGCACAAGTGCTGGCTAGGCATAAGGCAGGGGCACAAGTGCTGGCTAGGCATAAGGCAGGGGCACGAGTGCTGGCTAGGCATAAGGCAGGGGCACAAGTGCTGGCTAGGCATAAGGCAGGGGCACGAGTGCTGGCTAGGCATAAGGCAGGGGCACGAGTGCTGGCTAGGCATAAGGCAGGGGCACGAGTGCTGGCTAGGCATAAGGCAGGGGCACGAGTGCAGGCTAGGCATAAGGCAGGGGCACGAGTGCAGGCTAGGCATAAGGCAGGGGCACGAGTGCAGGCTAGGCATAAGGCATGGGCACGAGTGCAGGCTAGGCATAAGGCAGGGGCACGAGTGCAGGCTAGGCATAAGGCAGGGGCACGAGTGCAGGCTAGGCATAAGGCATGGGCACGAGTGCAGGCTAGGCATAAGGCAGGGGCACAAGTGCTGGCTAGGCATAAGGCAGGGGCACAAGTGCTGGCTAGGCATAAGGCAGGGGCACAAGTGCGGGCTAGGCATAAGACAGGGGCACAAGTGAGGGCTAGGCATAAGGCAGGGGCACAAGTGCGGGCTAGGCATAAGGCTGGGGCACAAGTGCGGGCTAGGCATAAGGCAGGGGCACAAGTGCAGGCTAGGCATAAGGCAGGGGCACGAGTGCAGGCTAGGCATAAGGCAGGGGCACGAGTGCAGGCTAGGCATAAGGCAGGGGCACGAGTGCAGGCTAGGCATAAGGCAGGGGCACGAGTGCAGGCTAGGCATAAGGCAGGGGCACGAGTGCAGGCTAGGCATAAGGCAGGGGCACGAGTGCAGGCTAGGCATAAGGCAGGGGCACGAGTGCAGGCTAGGCATAAGGCAGGGGCACGAGTGTAGGCTAGGCATAAGGCAGGGGCAGGAGTGCAGGCTAGGCATAAGGCAGGGTCACAAGTGCGGGCTAGTCTTTAGGCAGGGGCACAAGTGCAAACTAACCATAAGGCAGAGGCACAAGTGCAGGCTAGGCATAAGGCAGGGGCACAAGTGCAGGCTAGGCATAAGGCAGGGGCACAAGTGCAGGCTAGGCATAAGGCAGGGGCACAAGTGCAGGCTAGGCATAAGGCAGGGGCACAAGTGCGGGCTAGGCATAAGGCAGGGGCACAAGTGCGGGCTAGGCATAAGGCAGGGGCACAAGTGCGGGCTAGGCATAAGGCAGGGGCACAAGTGCGGGCTAGGCATAAGGCAGGGGCACAAGTGCGGGCTAGGCATAAGGCAGGGGCACAAGTGCGGGCTAGGCATAAGGCAGGGGCACAAGTGCTGGCTAGGCATAAGGCAGGGGCACAAGTGCGGGCTAGGCATAAGGCAGGGGCACAAGTGCGGGCTAGGCATAAGGCAGGGGCACAAGTGCGGGCTAGGCATAAGGCAGGGGCACAAGTGCGGGCTAGGCATAAGGCAGGGGCACAAGTGCGGGCTAGGCATAAGGCAGGGGCATAAGTGCGGGCTAGGCATAAGGCAGGGGCACAAGTGCGGGCTAGGCTTTAGGCAGGGGCACAAGTGCAAACTAAGCATAAGGCAGAGGAACAAGTGCAGGCTAGGCATAAGGCAGGGGCACGAGTGCTGGCTAGGCATAAGGCAGGGGCACAAGTGCTGGCTAGGCATAAGGCAGGGGCACGAGTGCTGGCTAGGCATAAGGCAAGGGCACGAGTGCTGGCTAGGCATAAGGCAGGGGCACGAGTGCAGGCTAGGCATAAGGCAGGGGCACGAGTGCAGGCTAGGCATAAGGCAGGGGCACGAGTGCAGGCTAGGCATAAGGCAGGGGCACGAGTGCAGGCTAGGCATAAGGCAGGGGCACGAGTGCAGGCTAGGCATAAGGCAGGGGCACGAGTGCAGGCTAGGCATAAGGCAGGGGCACGAGTGCAGGCTAGGCATAAGGCAGGGGCACGAGTGCAGGCTAGGCATAAGGCAGGGGCACGAGTGCAGGCTAGGCATAAGGCAGGGGCACGAGTGCAGGCTAGGCATACGGCAGGGGCACGAGTGCAGGCTAGGCATAAGGCAGGGGCACGAGTGCAGGCTAGGCATACGGCAGGGGCACGAGTGCAGGCTAGGCATAAGGCAGGGGCACGAGTGCAGGCTAGGCATAAGGCAGGGGCACGAGTGCAGGCTAGGCATAAGGCATGGGCACGAGTGCAGGCTAGGCATAAGGCAGGGGCACAAGTGCTGGCTAGGCATAAGGCAGGGGCACAAGTGCTGGCTAGGCATAAGGCAGGGGCACAAGTGCTGGCTAGGCATAAGGCAGGGGCACAAGTGCTGGCTAGGCATAAGGCAGGGGCACAAGTGCAGGCTAGGCATAAGGCAGGGGCACAAGTGCAGGCTAGGCATAAGGCAGGGGCACAAGTGCAGGCTAGGCATAAGGCAGGGGCACAAGTGCAGGCTAGGCATAAGGCAGGGGCACAAGTGCGGGCTAGGCATAAGGCAGGGGCACAAGTGCGGGCTAGGCATAAGGTAGGGGCACAAGTGCGGGCTAGGCATAAGGTAGGGGCACAAGTGCGGGCTAGGCATAAGGCAGGGGCACAAGTGCGGGCTAGGCATAAGGCAGGGGCACAAGTGCGGGCTAGGCATAAGGCAGGGGCACAAGTGCGGGCTAGGCATAAGGCAGGGGCACAAGTGCGGGCTAGGCATAAGGCAGGGGCACAAGTGCGGGCTAGGCATAAGGCAGGGGCACAAGTGCGGGCTAGGCATAAGGCAGGGGCACAAGTGCGGGCTAGGCATAAGGCAGGGGCACAAGTGCGGGCTAGGCATAAGGCAGGGGCACAAGTGCGGGCTAGGCATAAGGCAGGGGCACAAGTGCGGGCTAGGCTTTAGGCAGGGGCACAAGTGCAAACTAAGCATAAGGCAGAGGAACAAGTGCAGGCTAGGCATAAGGCAGGGGCACAAGTGCTGGCTAGGCATAAGGCAGGGGCACAAGTGCTGGCTAGGCATAAGGCAGGGGCACAAGTGCTGGCTAGGCATAAGGCAGGGGCACAAGTGCTGGCTAGGCATAAGGCAGAGGCACAAGTGCTGGCTAGGCATAAGGCAGGGGCACAAGTGCTGGCTAGGCATAAGGCAGGGGCACAAGTGCTGGCTAGGCATAAGGCAGGGGCACAAGTGCTGGCTAGGCATAAGGCAGGGGCACAAGTGCTGGCTAGGCATAAGGCAGGGGCACAAGTGCAGGCTAGGCATAAGGCAGGGGCACAAGTGCAGGCTAGGCATAAGGCAGGGGCACAAGTGCAGGCTAGGCATAAGGCAGGGGCACAAGTGCAGGCTAGGCATAAGGCAGGGGCACGAGTGCAGGCTAGGCATAAGGCAGGGGCACGAGTGCAGGCTAGGCATAAGGCAGGGGCACGAGTGCTGGCTAGGCATAAGGCAGGGGCACAAGTGCAGGCTAGGCATAAGGCAGGGGCACAAGTGCGGGCTAGGCATAAGGCAGGGGCACAAGTGCGGGCTAGGCATAAGGCAGGGGCACAAGTGCGGGCTAGGCATAAGGCAGGGGCACAAGTGCGGGCTAGGCATAAGGCAGGGGCACAAGTGCAGGCTAGGCATAAGGCAGGGGCACACGTGCAGGCTAGAAATAAGGCAGGGGCACAAGTGCAGGCTAGGCATAAGGCAGGGGCACAAGTGATGGCTACACATAAGGAATACGGCTAACTCTTTGCACTCTTTGCATAAAGGGATAGGCACCCTTAGGGGTGAAGAGCTAGCTTTCACCCCTCTACTCTGTACTTTGTTGTACAGTGCGGAGCCACTCCATAACCCCCATGCTCCAAGCGACCAGGCACATCTTGTCTGTCCTCCGTAAATGGGTAATGCCTTCGTCCCCAATTACAGTCGTGCATGTGCATTCAGACGGGACAAGAGCGAAAAGCGTAAAGCCTGCCCTGTGTGCATAACCAACATGAAGCTAAAGACAAAAAAAACAATAATGCAAGGGGCTCAAAAGTGCTGGCTAGGCATAAGGCAGGGGCACGAGTGCTGGCTAGGCATAAGGCAGGGGCACGAGTGCTGGCTAGGCATAAGGCAGGGGCACGAGTGCTGGCTAGACATAAGGCAGGGGCACGAGTGCTGGCTAGGCATAAGGCAGGGGCACAAGTGCAGGCTAGGCATAAGGCAGGGGCACAAGTGCAGGCTAGGCATAAGGCAGGGGCACAAGTGCAGGCTAGGCATAAGGCAGGGGCACAAGTGCAGGCTAGGCATAAGGCAGGGGCACAAGTGCAGGCTAGGCATAAGGCAGGGGCACGAGTGCAGGCTAGGCATAAGGCAGGGGCACAAGTGCTGGCTAGGCATAAAGCAGGGGCACAAGTGCTGGCTAGGCATAAGGCAGGGGCACAAGTGCTGGCTAGGCATAAGGCAGGGGCACAAGTGCTGGCTAGGCATAAGGCAGGGGCACAAGTGCTGGCTAGGCATAAGGCAGGGGCACAAGTGCTGGCTAGGCATAAGGCAGGGGCACAAGTGCTGGCTAGGCATAAGGCAGGGGCACGAGTGCTGGCTAGGCATAAGGCAGGGGCACGAGTGCTGGCTAGGCATAAGGCAGGGGCACGAGTGCAGGCTAGGCATAAGGCAGGGGCACGAGTGCAGGCTAGGCATAAGGCATGGGCACGAGTGCAGGCTAGGCATAAGGCATGGGCACGAGTGCAGGCTAGGCATAAGGCAGGGGCACGAGTGCAGGCTAGGCATAAGGCAGGGGCACGAGTGCAGGCTAGGCATAAGGCAGGGGCACGAGTGCAGGCTAGGCATAAGGCAGGGGCACGAGTGCAGGCTAGGCATAAGGCAGGGGCACGAGTGCAGGCTAGGCATAAGGCAGGGGCACGAGTGCAGGCTAGGCATAAGGCAGGGGCACAAGTGCGGGCTAGTCTTTAGGCAGGGGCACAAGTGCAAACTAACCATAAGGCAGAGGCACAAGTGCAGGCTAGGCATAAGGCAGGGGCACAAGTGCAGGCTAGGCATAAGGCAGGGGCACAAGTGCAGGCTAGGCATAAGGCAGGGGCACAAGTGCAGGCTAGGCATAAGGCAGGGGCACAAGTGCTGGCTAGGCATAAGGCAGGGGCACAAGTGCTGGCTAGGCATAAGGCAGGGGCACAAGTGCTGGCTAGGCATAAGGCAGGGGCACAAGTGCGGGCTAGGCATAAGGCAGGGGCACAAGTGCGGGCTAGGCATAAGGCAGGGGCACAAGTGCGGGCTAGGCATAAGGCAGGGGCACAAGTGCGGGCTAGGCATAAGGCAGGGGCACAAGTGCGGGCTAGGCATAAGGCAGGGGCACAAGTGCGGGCTAGGCATAAGGCAGGGGCACAAGTGCGGGCTAGGCATAAGGCAGGGGCACAAGTGCGGGCTAGGCATAAGGCAGGGGCACAAGTGCGGGCTAGGCATAAGGCAGGGGCACAAGTGCGGGCTAGGCATAAGGCAGGGGCACAAGTGCGGGCTAGGCATAAGGCAGGGGCACAAGTGCGGGCTAGGCATAAGGCAGGGGCACAAGTGCGGGCTAGGCATAAGGCAGGGGCACAAGTGCGGGCTAGGCATAAGGCAGGGGCACAAGTGCGGGCTAGGCATAAGGCAGGGGCACAAGTGCGGGCTAGGCATAAGGCAGGGGCACAAGTGCGGGCTAGGCATAAGGCAGGGGCACAAGTGCTGGCTAGGCATAAGGCAGGGGCACAAGTGCTGGCTAGGCATAAGGCAGGGGCACAAGTGCTGGCTAGGCATAAGGCAGGGGCACAAGTGCTGGCTAGGCATAAGGCAGGGGCACAAATGCAGGCTAGGCATAAGGCAGGGGCACAAGTGCAGGCTAGGCATAAGGCAGGGGCACAAGTGCAGGCTAGGCATAAGGCAGGGGCACAAGTGCAGGCTAGGCATAAGGCAGGGGCACAAGTGCAGGCTAGGCATAAGGCAGGGGCACAAGTGCAGGCTAGGCATAAGGCAGAGGCACAAGTGCAGGCTAGGCATAAGGCAGGGGCACAAGTGCAGGCTAGGCATAAGGCAGGGGCACAAGTGATGGCTACACATAAGGCATACGGCTAACTCTTTGCACTCTTTGCATAAAGGGATAGGCACCCTTAGGGGTGAAGAGCGAGCTTTCACCCCTCTACTCTGTACTTTGTTGTACAGTGCGGAGCCACTCCATAACCCCCATGCTCCAAGCGACCAGGCACATCTTGTCTGTCCTCCGTAAATGGGTAATGCCTTCGTCCCCAATTACAGTCGTGCATGTGCATTCAGACGGGACAAGAGCGAAGAGCGTAAAGCCTGCACTGTGTGCATAACCAACATGAAGCTAAAGACAAAAAAACAATAATGCAAGGGGCTCAAAAGTGCTGGCTAGGCATAAGGCAGGGGCACAAGTGCTGGCTAGGCATGAGGCAGGGGCACAAGTGCTGGCTAGGCATGAGGCAGGGGCACAAGTGCTGGCTAGGCATAAGGCAGGGGCACAAGTGCTGGCTAGGCATAAGGCAGGGGCACAAGTGCTGGCTAGGCATAAGGCAGGGGCACAAGTGCTGGCTAGGCATAAGGCAGGGGCACAAGTGCTGGCTAGGCATAAGGCAGGGGCACAAGTGCTGGCTAGGCATAAGGCAGGGGCACAAGTGCTGGCTAGGCATAAGGCAGGGGCACAAGTGCTGGCTAGGCATAAGGCAGGGGCACAAGTGCTGGCTAGGCATAAGGCAGGGGCACAAGTGCTGGCTAGGCATAAGGCAGGGGCACAAGTGCTGGCTAGGCATAAGGCAGGGGCACAAGTGCTGGCTAGGCATAAGGCAGGGGCACAAGTGCTGGCTAGGCATAAGGCAGGGGCACAAGTGCTGGCTAGGCATAAGGCAGGGGCACAAGTGCAGGCTAGGCATAAGGCAGGGGCACAAGTGCAGACTAGGCATAAGGCAGGGGCACAAGTGCAGACTAGGCATAAGGCAAGGGCACAAGTGCAGGCTAGGCATAAGGCAGGGGGCACAAGTGCAGGCTAGGCATAAGGCAGGGGCACAAGTGCGGGCTAGGCATAATGCAGGGGCACAAGTGCGGGCTAGGCATAAGGCAGGGCACAAGTGCGGGCTAGGCATAAGGCATGGGCACAAGTGCGGGCTAGGCATAAGGCAGGGGCACAAGTGCGGGCTAGGCATAAGGCAGGGGCACAAGTGCGGGCTAGGCATAAGGCAGGGGCACAAGTGCGGGCTAGGCATAAGGCAGGGGCACAAGTGCGGGCTAGGCATAAGGCAGGGGCACAAGTGCAGGCTAGGCATAAGGCAGGGCACAAGTGCGGGCTAGGCATAAGGGATGGGCACAAGTGCGGGCTAGGCATAAGGCAGGGGCACAAGTGCGGGCTAGGCATAAGGCAGGGGCACAAGTGCGGGCTAGGCATAAGGCAGGGGAAAAAGTGCGGGCTAGGCTTTAGGCAGGGGCACAAGTGCAAACTAAGCATAAGGCAGAGGAACAAGTGCAGGCTAGGCATAAGGCAGAGGAACAAGTGCAGGCTAGGCATAAGGCAGGGGCACAAGTGCTGGCTAGGCATAAGGCAGGGGCACAAGTGCTGGCTAGGCATAAGGCAGGGGCACAAGTGCTGGCTAGGCATAAGGCAGGGGCACAAGTGCTGGCTAGGCATAAGGCAGGGGCACAAGTGCTGGCTAGGCATAAGGCAGGGGCACAAGTGCTGGCTAGGCATAAGGCAGGGGCACAAGTGCTGGCTAGGCATAAGGCAGGGGCACAAGTGCTGGCTAGGCATAAGGCAGGGGCACAAGTGCTGGCTAGGCATAAGGCAGGGGCACAAGTGCTGGCTAGGCATAAGGCAGGGGCACAAGTGCTGGCTAGGCATAAGGCAGGGGCACAAGTGCTGGCTAGGCATAAGGCAGGGGCACAAGTGCTGGCTAGGCATAAGGCAGGGGCACAAGTGCTGGCTAGGCATAAGGCAGGGGCACAAGTGCTGGCTAGGCATAAGGCAGGGGCACAAGTGCTGGCTAGGCATAAGGCAGGGGCACAAGTGCTGGCTAGGCATAAGGCAGGGGCACAAGTGCTGGCTAGGCATAAGGCAGGGGCACAAGTGCTGGCTAGGCATAAGGCAGGGGCACAAGTGCTGGCTAGGCATAAGGCAGGGGCACAAGTGCTGGCTAGGCATAAGGCAGGGGCACAAGTGCTGGCTAGGCATAAGGCAGGGGCACAAGTGCTGGCTAGGCATAAGGCAGGGGCACAAGTGCTGGCTAGGCATAAGGCAGGGGCACAAGTGCAGGCTAGGCATAAGGCAGAGGCATAAGGCAGGGGCACAAGTGCAGGCTAGGCATAAGGCAGGGGCACAAGTGCGGGCTAGGCATAAGGCAGGGGCACAAGTGCTGGCTAGGCATAAGGCAGAGGCATAAGGCAGGGGCACAAGTGCAGGCTAGGCATAAGGCAGGGGCACAAGTGCGGGCTAGGCATAAGGCAGGGGCACAAGTGCAGGCTAGGCATAAGGCAGAGGCATAAGGCAGGGGCACAAGTGCAGGCTAGGCATAAGGCAGGGGCACAAGTGCGGGCTAGGCATAAGGCAGGGGCACAAGTGCAGGCTAGGCATAAGGCAGGGGCACAAGTGCGGGCTAGGCATAAGGCAGGGGCACAAGTGCGGGCTAGGCATAAGGCAGGGGCACAAGTGCGGGCTAGGCATAAGGCAGGGGCACAAGTGCGGGCTAGGCATAAGGCAGGGGCACAAGTGCGGGCTAGGCAAAAGGCAGGGGCACAAGTGCGGGCTAGGCATAAGGCAGGGGCACAAGTGCGGGCTAGGCATAAGGCAGGGGCACAAGTGCGGGCTAGGCATAAGGCAGGGGCACAAGTGCGGGCTAGGCTTTAGGCAGGGGCACAAGTGCAAACTAAGCATAAGGCAGAGGAACAAGTGCAGGCTAGGCATAAGGCAGGGGCACAAGTGCTGGCTAGGCATAAGGCAGGGGCACAAGTGCTGGCTAGGCATAAGGCAGGGGCACAAGTGCTGGCTAGGCATAAGGCAGGGGCACAAGTGCTGGCTAGGCATAAGGCAGGGGCACAAGTGCTGGCTAGGCATAAGGCAGGGGCACAAGTGCTGGCTAGGCATAAGGCAGGGGCACAAGTGCTGGCTAGGCATAAGGCAGGGGCACAAGTGCAGGATAGGCATAAGGCAGGGGCACAAGTGCAGGCTAGGCATAAGGCAGGGGCACAAGTGCAGGCTAGGCATAAGGCAGGGGCACAAGTGCTGGCTAGGCATAAGGCAGGGGCACAAGTGCTGGCTAGGCATAAGGCAGGGGCACAAATGCAGGCTAGGCATAAGGCAGGGGCACAAGTGCAGGCTAGGCATAAGGCAGGGGCACAAGTGCAGGCTAGGCATAAGGCAGGGGCACAAGTGCAGGCTAGGCATAAGGCAGGGGCACAAGTGCTGGCTAGGCATAAGGCAGGGGCACAAGTGCGGGCTAGGCATAAGGCAGGGGCACACGTGCAGGCTAGGCATAAGGCAGGGGCACAAGTGCAGGCTAGGGATAAGGCAGGGGCACACGTGCAGGCTAGGCATATGGCAGGGGCACGAGTGCTGGCTAGGCATAAGGCAGGGGCACAAGTGCAGGCAAGGCATAAGGCAGGGGCACAAGTGCTGGCTAGGCATAAGGCAGGGGCACAAGTGCTGGCTAGGCATAAGGCAGGGGCACAAGTGCGGGCTAGGCATAAGGCAGGGGCACAAGTGCGGGCTAGGCATAAGGCAGGGGCACAAGTGCGGGCTAGGCATAAGGCAGGGGCACAAGTGCGGGCTAGGCATAAGGCAGGGGCACAAGTGCAGGCTAGGCATAAGGCAGGGGCACACGTGCAGACTAGGCATAAGGCAGGGGCACAAGTGCAGGCTAGGCATAAGGCAGGGGCACACATGCAGGCTAGGCATATGGCAGGGGCACGAGTGCTGGCTAGGCATAAGGCAGGGGCACGAGTGCTGGCTAGGCATAAAGCAGGGGCACGAGTGCTGGCTAGGCATAAGGCAGGGGCACGAGTGCTGGCTAGGCATAAGGCAGGGGCACGAGTGCTGGCTAGGCATAAGGCAGGGGCACGAGTGCTGGCTAGGCATAAGGCAGTGGCACGAGTGCTGGCTAGGCATAAGGCAGAGGCACAAGTGCTGGCTAGGCATAAAGCAGGGGCACAAGTGCTGGCAGGCATAAGGCAGGGGCACAAGTGCGGGCTAGTTTTTAGGCAGGGGCACAAGTGCAAACTAAGCATAGGGCAGAGGCACAAGTGCAGGCTAGGCATAAGGCAGGGGCACAAGTGCTGGCTAGGCATAAGGCAGGGGCACAAGTGCTGGCTAGGCATAAGGCAGGGGCACAAGTGCTGGCTAGGCATGAGGCAGGGGCACAAGTGCTGGCTAGGCGTAAGGCAGGGGCACAAGTGCTGGCTAGGCGTAAGGCAGGGGCACAAGTGCTGGCTAGGCGTAAGGCAGGGGCACAAGTGCTGGCTAGGCGTAAGGCAGGGGCACAAGTGCAGGCTAGTCTTTAGGCAGGGGCACAAGTGCAAACTAAGCATAAGGCAGAGGAACAAGTGCAGGCTAGGCATAAGGCAAGGGCACAAGTGCAGGCTAGGCATAAGGCATGGGCACAAGTGCAGGCTAGGCATAAGGCAGGGGCACGAGTGCTGGCTAGGCATAAGGCAGGGGCACGAGTGCTGGCTAGGCATAAGGCAAGGGCACGAGTGCTGGATAGGCATAAGGCAGGGGCACGAGTGCAGGCTAGGCATAAGGCAGGGGCACGAGTGCAGGCTAGGCATAAGGCAGGGGCACGAGTGCAGGCTAGGCATAAGGCAGGGGCACGAGTGCAGGCTAGGCATAAGGCAGGGGCACGAGTGCAGGCTAGGCATAAGGCAGGGGCACGAGTACAGGCTAGGCATAAGGCAGGGGCACGAGTGCAGGCTAGGCATAAGGCAAGGGCACGAGTGCAGGCTAGGCATAAGGCATGGGCACGAGTGCAGGCTAGGCATAAGGCAGGGGCACAAGTGCTGGCTAGGCATAAGGCAGGGGCACAAGTGCTGGCTAGGCATAAGGCATGGGCACAAGTGCAGGCTAGGCATAAGGCAGGGGCACAAGTGCAGGCTAGGCATAAGGCATGGGCACAAGTGCAGGCTAGGCATAAGGCAGGGGCACGAGTGCTGGCTAGGCATAAGGCAGGGGCACGAGTGCTGGCTAGGCATAAGGCAAGGGCACGAGTGCTGGATAGGCATAAGGCAGGGGCACGAGTGCAGGCTAGGCATAAGGCAGGGGCACGAGTGCAGGCTAGGCATAAGGCATGGGCACGAGTGCAGGCTAGGCATAAGGCAGGGGCACGAGTGCTGGCTAGGCATAAGGCAGGGGCACAAGTGCTGGCTAGGCATAAGGCAGGGGCACAAGTGCTGGCTAGGCATAAGGCAGGGGCACAAGTGCTGGCTAGGCATAAGGCAGGGGCACAAGTGCTGGCTAGGCATAAGGCAGGGGCACAAGTGCTGGCTAGGCATAAGGCAGGGGCACAAGTGCTGGCTAGGCATAAGGCAGGGGCACAAGTGCTGGCTAGGCATAAGGCAGGGGCACAAGTGCTGGCTAGGCATAAGGCAGGGGCACAAGTGCTGGCTAGGCATAAGGCAGGGGCACAAGTGCTGGCTAGGCATAAGGCAGGGGCACAAGTGCTGGCTAGGCATAAGGCAGGGGCACAAGTGCTGGCTAGGCATAAGGCAGGGGCACAAGTGCTGGCTAGGCATAAGGCAGGGGCACAAGTGCAGGCTAGGCATAAGGCAGAGGCATAAGGCAGGGGCACAAGTGCAGGCTAGGCATAAGGCAGGGGCACAAGTGCGGGCTAGGCATAAGGCAGGGGCACAAGTGCGGGCTAGGCATAAGGCAGAGGCATAAGGCAGGGGCACAAGTGCAGGCTAGGCATAAGGCAGGGGCACAAGTGCGGGCTAGGCATAAGGCAGGGGCACAAGTGCGGGCTAGGCATAAGGCAGGGGCACAAGTGCAGGCTAGGCATAAGGCAGAGGCATAAGGCAGGGGCACAAGTGCAGGCTAGGCATAAGGCAGGGGCACAAGTGCGGGCTAGGCATAAGGCAGGGGCACAAGTGCGGGCTAGGCATAAGGCAGGGGCACAAGTGCGGGCTAGGCATAAGGCAGGGGCACAAGTGCGGGCTAGGCATAAGGCATGGGCACAAGTGCGGGCTAGGCATAAGGCAGGGGCACAAGTGCGGGCTAGGCATAAGGCAGGGGCACAAGTGCGGGCTAGGCATAAGGCAGGGGCACAAGTGCGGGCTAGGCATAAGGCAGGGGCACAAGTGCGGGCTAGGCATAAGGCAGGGGCACAAGTGCGGGCTAGGCATAAGGCAGGGGCACAAGTGCGGGCTAGGCTTTAGGCAGGGGCACAAGTGCAAACTAAGCATAAGGCAGAGGAACAAGTGCAGGCTAGGCATATGGCAGGGGCACACGTGCAGGCTAGGCATATGGCAGGGGCACGAGTGCTGGCTAGGCATAAGGCAGGGGCACAAGTGCAGGCAAGGCATAAGGCAGGGGCACAAGTGCTGGCTAGGCATAAGGCAGGGGCACAAGTGCTGGCTAGGCATAAGGCAGGGGCACAAGTGCGGGCTAGGCATAAGGCAGGGGCACAAGTGCGGGCTAGGCATAAGGCAGGGGCACAAGTGCGGGCTAGGCATAAGGCAGGGGCACAAGTGCAGGCTAGGCATAAGGCAGGGGCACAAGTGCAGGCTAGGCATAAGGCAGGGGCACACGTGCAGGCTAGGCATAAGGCAGGGGCACAAGTGCAGGCTAGGCATAAGGCAGGGGCACACATGCAGGCTAGGCATATGGCAGGGGCACGAGTGCTGGCTAGGCATAAGGCAGGGGCACGAGTGCTGGCTAGGCATAAAGCAGGGGCACGAGTGCTGGCTAGGCATAAGGCAGGGGCACGAGTGCTGGCTAGGCATAAGGCAGGGGCACGAGTGCTGGCTAGGAATAAGGCAGGGGCACGAGTGCTGGCTAGGCATAAGGCAGGGGCACGAGTGCTGGCTAGGCATAAGGCAGGGGCACAAGTGCTGGCTAGGCATAAGGCAGGGGCACAAGTGCTGGCAGGCATAAGGCAGGGGCACAAGTGCGGGCTAGTTTTTAGGCAGGGGCACAAGTGCAAACTAAGCATAGGGCAGAGGCACAAGTGCAGGCTAGGCATAAGGCAGGGGCACAAGTGCTGGCTAGGCATAAGGCAGGGGCACAAGTGCTGGCTAGGCATAAGGCAGGGGCACAAGTGCTGGCTAGGCATGAGGCAGGGGCACAAGTGCTGGCTAGGCGTAAGGCAGGGGCACAAGTGCTGGCTAGGCGTAAGGCAGGGGCACAAGTGCTGGCTAGGCGTAAGGCAGGGGCACAAGTGCAGGCTAGTCTTTAGGCAGGGGCACAAGTGCAAACTAAGCATAAGGCAGAGGAACAAGTGCAGGCTAGGCATAAGGCAGGGGCACAAGTGCAGGCTAGGCATAAGGCAGGGGCACAAGTGCAGGCTAGGCATAAGGCAGAGGCATAAGGCAGGGGCACAAGTGCAGGCTAGGCATAAGGCAGGGGCACAAGTGCGGGCTAGGCATAAGGCAGGGGCACAAGTGCGGGCTAGGCATAAGGCAGGGGCACAAGTGCGGGCTAGGCATAACGCAGGGGCACAAGTGCGGGCTAGGCATAAGGCAGGGGCACAAGTGCGGGCTAGGCATAAGGCAGGGGCACAAGTGCGGGCTAGGCATAAGGCAGGGGCACAAGTGCGGGCTAGGCATAAGGCAGGGGCACAAGTGCGGGCTAGGCATAAGGCAGGGGCACAAGTGCGGGCTAGGCATAAGGCAGGGGCACAAGTGCGGGCTAGGCATAAGGCAGGGGCACAAGTGCGGGCTAGGCATAAGGCAGGGGCACAAGTGCGGGCTAGGCTTTAGGCAGGGGCACAAGTGCAAACTAAGCATAAGGCAGAGGAACAAGTGCAGGCTAGGCATATGGCAGGGGCACACGTGCAGGCTAGGCATATGGCAGGGGCACGAGTGCTGGCTAGGCATAAGGCAGGGGCACAAGTGCAGGCAAGGCATAAGGCAGGGGCACAAGTGCTGGCTAGGCATAAGGCAGGGGCACAAGTGCTGGCTAGGCATAAGGCAGGGGCACAAGTGCGGGCTAGGCATAAGGCAGGGGCACAAGTGCGGGCTAGGCATAAGGCAGGGGCACAAGTGCAGGCTAGGCATAAGGCAGGGGCACAAGTGCAGGCTAGGCATAAGGCAGGGGCACACGTGCAGGCTAGGCATAAGGCAGGGGCACAAGTGCAGGCTAGGCATAAGGCAGGGGCACACATGCAGGCTAGGCATATGGCAGGGGCACGAGTGCTGGCTAGGCATAAGGCAGGGGCACGAGTGCTGGCTAGGCATAAAGCAGGGGCACGAGTGCTGGCTAGGCATAAGGCAGGGGCACGAGTGCTGGCTAGGCATAAGGCAGGGGCACGAGTGCTGGCTAGGAATAAGGCAGGGGCACGAGTGCTGGCTAGGCATAAGGCAGGGGCACGAGTGCTGGCTAGGCATAAGGCAGGGGCACAAGTGCTGGCTAGGCATAAGGCAGGGGCACAAGTGCTGGCAGGCATAAGGCAGGGGCACAAGTGCGGGCTAGTTTTTAGGCAGGGGCACAAGTGCAAACTAAGCATAGGGCAGAGGCACAAGTGCAGGCTAGGCATAAGGCAGGGGCACAAGTGCTGGCTAGGCATAAGGCAGGGGCACAAGTGCTGGCTAGGCATAAGGCAGGGGCACAAGTGCTGGCTAGGCATGAGGCAGGGGCACAAGTGCTGGCTAGGCGTAAGGCAGGGGCACAAGTGCTGGCTAGGCGTAAGGCAGGGGCACAAGTGCTGGCTAGGCGTAAGGCAGGGGCACAAGTGCAGGCTAGTCTTTAGGCAGGGGCACAAGTGCAAACTAAGCATAAGGCAGAGGAACAAGTGCAGGCTAGGCATAAGGCAGGGGCACAAGTGCAGGCTAGGCATAAGGCATGGGCACAAGTGCAGGCTAGGCATAAGGCAGGGGCACGAGTGCTGGCTAGGCATAAGGCAGGGGCACGAGTGCTGGCTAGGCATAAGGCAAGGGCACGAGTGCTGGATAGGCATAAGGCAGGGGAACGAGTGCAGGCTAGGCATAAGGCAGGGGCACGAGTGCTGGCTAGGCATAAGGCAGGGGCAAAAGTGCTGGCTAGGCATAAGGCAGGGGCAAAAGTGCTGGCTAGGCATAAGGCAGGGGCATAAGGCAGGGGCACAAGTGCTGGCTAGGCATAAGGCAGGGGCACAAGTGCTGGCTAGGCATAAGGCAGGGGCACAAGTGCAGGCTAGGCATAAGGCAGGGGCACAAGTGCAGGCTAGGCATAAGGCAGGGGCACAAGTGCAGGCTAGGCATAAGGCAGGGGCACAAGTGCAGGCTAGGCATAAGGCAGGGGCACAAGTGCAGGCTAGGCATAAGGCAGGGGCACAAGTGCGGGCTAGGCATAAGGCAGGGGCACAAGTGCGGGCTAGGCATAAGGCAGGGGCACAAGTGCGGGCTAGGCATAAGGCAGGGGCACAAGTGCGGGCTAGGCATAAGGCAGGGGCACAAGAGCGGGCTAGGCATAAGGCAGGGGCACAAGCGTGGGATAGGCATAAGGCAGGGGCACAAGCGCGGGCTAGGCATAAGGCAGGGGCACAAGTGCGGGCTAGGCTTTAGGCAGGGGCACAAGTGCAAACTAAGCATAAGGCAGAGGAACAAGTGCAGGCTAGGCATAAGGCAGGGGCACAAGTGCTGGCTAGGCATAAGGCAGGGGCACAAGTGCTGGCTAGGCATAAGGCAGGGGCACAAGTGCTGGCTAGGCATAAGGCAGGGGCACAAGTGCTGGCTAGGCATAAGGCAGGGGCACAAGTGCTGGCTAGGCATAAGGCAGGGGCACAAGTGCTGGCTAGGCATAAGGCAGGGGCACAAGTGCTGGCTAGGCATAAGGCAGGGGCACAAGTGCTGGCTAGGCATAAGGCAGGGGCACAAGTGCTGGCTAGGCATAAGGCAGGGGCACAAGTGCTGGCTAGGCATAAGGCAGGGGCACAAGTGCTGGCTAGGCATAAGGCAGGGGCACAAGTGCTGGCTAGGCATAAGGCAGGGGCACAAGTGCTGGCTAGGCATAAGGCAGGGGCACAAGTGCTGGCTAGGTATAAGGCAGGGGCACAAGTGCTGGCTAGGCATAAGGCAGGGGCACAAGTGCTGGCTACGCATAAGACAGGGGCACAAGTGCTGGCTACGCATAAGACAGGGGCACAAGTGCAGGCTAGGCATAAGGCAGGGGCACAAGTGCAGGCTAGGCATAAGGCAGGGGCACAAGTGCAGGCTAGGCATAAGGCAGGGGTACAAGTGCAGGCTAGGCATAAGGCAGGGGTACAAGTGCAGGCTAGGCATAAGGCAGGGGCACAAGTGCAGGCTAGGCATAAGGCAGGGGCACAAGTGCAGGCTAGGCATAAGGCAGGGGCACACGTGCAGGCTAGGCATAAGGCAGGGGCACAAGTGCAGGCTAGGCATAAGGCAGGGGCACAAGTGATGGCTACACATAAGGAATACGGCTAACTCTTTGCATTCTTTGCATAAAGGGATAGGCACCCTTAGGGGTGAAGAGCTAGCTTTCACCCCTCTACTCTGTACTTTGTTGTACAGTGCGGAGCCACTCCATAACCCCCATGCTCCAAGCGACCAGGCACATCTTGTCTGTCCTCCGTAAATGGGTAATGCCTTCGTCCCCAATTCCAGTCGTGCATGTGCATTCAGACGGGACAAGAGCGAAGAGCGTAAAGCCTGCCCTGTGTGCATAACCAACATGAAGGTAAAGACAAAAAAAACAATAATGCAAGGGGCTCAAAAGTGCTGGCTAGGCATAAGGCAGGGGCACAAGTGCTGGCTAGGCATAAGGCAGGGGCACGAGTGCTGGCTAGGCATAAGGCAGGGGCACGAGTGCTGGCTAGGCATAAGGCAGGGGCACGAGTGCTGGCTAGGCATAAGGCAGGGGCACGAGTGCTGGCTAGGCATAAGGCAGGGGCACGAGTGCTGGCTAGGCATAAGGCAGGGGCACGAGTGCTGGCTAGGCATAAGGCAGGGGCACGAGTGCTGGCTAGGCATAAGGCAGGGGCACGAGTGCTGGCTAGGCATAAGGCAGGGGCACGAGTGCTGGCTAGGCATAAGGCAGGGGCACGAGTGCTGGCTAGGCATAAGGCAGGGGCACGAGTGCTGGCTAGGCATAAGGCAGGGGCACGAGTGCTGGCTAGGCATAAGGCAGGGGCACGAGTGCTGGCTAGGCATAAGGCAGGGGCACGAGTGCTGGCTAGGCATAAGGCAGGGGCACGAGTGCTGGCTAGGCATAAGGCAGGGGCACGAGTGCTGGCTAGGCATAAGGCAGGGGCACGAGTGCTGGCTAGGCATAAGGCAGGGGCACGAGTGCTGGCTAGGCATAAGGCAGGGGCACGAGTGCTGGCTAGGCATAAGGCAGGGGCACGAGTGCTGGCTAGGCATAAGGCAGGGGCACGAGTGCTGGCTAGGCATAAGGCAGGGGCACGAGTGCTGGCTAGGCATAAGGCAGGGGCACGAGTGCTGGCTAGGCATAAGGCAGGGGCACGAGTGCAGGCTAGGCATAAGGCAGGGGCACGAGTGCAGGCTAGGCATAAGGCATGGGCACGAGTGCAGGCTAGGCATAAGGCAGGGGCACGAGTGCAGGCTAGGCATAAGGCAGGGGCACGAGTGCAGGCTAGGCATAAGGCAGGGGCACGAGTGCAGGCTAGGCATAAGGCAGGGGCACGAGTGCAGGCTAGGCATAAGGCAGGGGCACGAGTGCAGGCTAGGCATAAGGCAGGGGCACGAGTGCAGGCTAGGCATAAGGCAGGGGCACGAGTGCAGGCTAGGCATAAGGCAGGGGCACAAGTGCAGGCTAGGCATAAGGCAGGGGCACAAGTGCAGGCTAGGCATAAGGCAGGGGCACAAGTGCTGGCTAGGCATAAGGCAGGGGCACAAGTGCTGGCTAGGCATAAGGCAGGGGCACAAGTGCGGGCTAGGCATAAGGCAGGGGCACAAGTGCGGGCTAGGCATAAGGCAGGGGCACAAGTGCGGGCTAGGCATAAGGCAGGGGCAAAAGTGCGGGATAGGCATAAGGCAGGGGCAAAAGTGCGGGCTAGGCATAAGGCAGGGGCAAAAGTGCGGGCTAGGCATAAGGCAGGGGCACAAGTGCGGGCTAGGCATAAGGCAGGGGCACAAGTGCAGGCTAGGCATAAGGCAGGGGCACAAGTGCAGGCTAGGCATAAGGCAGGGGCACAAGTGCGGGCTAGGCATAAGGCAGGGGCACAAGAGCGGGCTAGGCATAAGGCAGGGGCACAAGAGCGGGCTAGGCATAAGGCAGGGGCACAAGTGCAGGCTAGGCATAAGGCAGGGGCACAAGTGCAGGCTAGGCATAAGGCAGGGGCACAAGTGCAGGCTAGGCATAAGGCAGGGGCACAAGTGCGGGCTAGGCATAAGGCAGGGGCAGGAGTGATGGCTACACATAAGGCATACGGCTAACTCTTTGCACTCTTTGCATAAAGGGATAGGCACCCTTAGGGGTGAAGAGCTAGCTTTCACCCCTCTACTCTGTACTTTGTTGTACAGTGCGGAGCCACTCCATAACCCCCATGCTCCAAGCGACCAGGCACATCTTGTCTGTCCTCCGTAAATGGGTAATGCCTTCGTCCCCAATTACAGTCGTGCATGTGAATTCAGACGGGACAAGAGCGAAGAGCGTAAAGCCTGCCCTGTGTGCATAACCAACATGAAGCTAAAGACAAAAAAACAATAATGCAAGGGGCTCAAAAGTGCTGGCTAGGCATAAGGCAGGGGCACAAGTGCTGGCTAGGCATAAGGCAGGGGCACAAGTGCTGGCTAGGCATAAGGCAGGGGCACAAGTGCTGGCTAGGCATAAGGCAGGGGCACAAGTGCAGGCTAGGCATAAGGCAGGGGCACAAGTGCAGGCTAGGCATAAGGCAGGGGCACAAGTGCAGGCTAGGCATAAGGCAGGGGCACAAGTGCAGGCTAGGCATAAGGCAGGGGCACAAGTGCTGGCTAGGCATAAGGCAGGGGCACAAGTGCTGGCTAGGCATAAGGCAGGGGCACAAGTGCTGGCTAGGCATAAGGCAGGGGCACAAGTGCTGGCTAGGCATAAGGCAGGGGCACAAGTGCTGGCTAGGCATAAGGCAGGGGCACAAGTGCTGGCTAGGCATAAGGCAGGGGCACAAGTGCTGGCTAGGCATAAGGCAGGGGCACAAGTGCGGGCTAGGCATAAGGCAGGGGCACAAGTGCTGGCTAGGCATAAGGCAGGGGCACAAGTGCTGGCTAGGCATAAGGCAGGGCACAAGTGCTGGCTAGGCATAAGGCAGGGGCACAAGTGCGGGCTAGGCATAAGGCAGGGGCACAAGTGCAGACTAGGCATAAGGCAGGGGCACAAGTGCAGACTAGGCATAAGGCAGGGGGCACAAGTGCAGACTAGGCATAAGGCAGGGGGCACAAGTGCAGGCTAGGCATAAGGCAGGGGCACAAGTGCAGGCTAGGCATAAGGCATGGGCACAAGTGCAGGCTAGGCATAAGGCATGGGCACAAGTGCGGGCTAGGCATAAGGCAGGGGCACAAGTGCGGGCTAGGCATAAGGCAGGGGCACAAGTGCGGGCTAGGCATAAGGCAGGGGCACAAGTGCGGGCTAGGCATAAGGCAGGGGCACAAGTGCGGGCTAGGCATAAGGCAGGGGCACAAGTGCGGGCTAGGCATAAGGCAGGGGCACAAGTGCGGGCTAGGCATAAGGCAGGGGCACAAGTGCGGGCTAGGCATAAGGCAGGGGCACAAGTGCGGGCTAGGCTTTAGGCAGGGGCACAAGTGCAAACTAAGCATAAGGCAGAGGCACAAGTGCAGGCTAGGCATAAGGCAGGGGCACAAGTGCTGGCTAGGCATAAGGCAGGGGCACAAGTGCGGGCAAGGCTTTAGGCAGGGGCACAAGTGCAAACTAAGCATAAGGCAGAGGAACAAGTGCAGGCTAGGCATAAGGCAGGGGCACAAGTGCTGGCTAGGCATAAGGCAGGGGCACAAGTGCTGGCTAGGCATAAGGCAGGGGCACAAGTGCTGGCTAGGCATAAGGCAGGGGCACAAGTGCTGGCTAGGCATAAGGCAGGGGCACAAGTGCTGGCTAGGCATAAGGCAGGGGCACAAGTGCTGGCTAGGCATAAGGCAGGGGCACAAGTGCTGGCTAGGCATAAGGCAGGGGCACAAGTGCTGGCTAGGCATAAGGCAGGGGCACAAGTGCTGGCTAGGCATAAGGCTGGGGCACAAGTGCTGGCTAGGCATAAGGCAGGGGCACAAGTGCTGGCTAGGCATAAGGCAGGGGCACAAGTGCTGGCTAGGCATAAGGCAGGGGCACAAGTGCTGGCTAGGCATAAGGCAGGGGCACAAGTGCTGGCTAGGCATAAGGCAGGGGCACAAGTGCTGGCTAGGCATAAGGCAGGGGCACAAGTGCTGGCTAGGCATAAGGCAGGGGCACAAGTGCAGGCTAGGCATAAGGCAGGGGCACAAGTGCAGGCTAGGCATAAGGCAGGGGCACAAGTGATGGCTACACAAGGCATACGGCTAACTTTTTGCACTCTTTGCATAAAGGGATAGGCACCCTTAGGGGTGAAGAGCTAGCTTTCACCCCTCTACTCTGTACTTTGTTGTACAGTGCGGAGCCACTCCATAACCCCCATGCTCCAAGCGACCAGGCACATCTTGTCTGTCCTCCGTAAATGGGTAATGCCTTCGTCCCCAATTACAGTCGTGCATGTGCATTCAGACGGGACAAGAGCGAAGAGCGTAAAGCCTGCCCTGTGTGCATAACCAACATGAAGCTAAAGACAAAAAAACAATAATGCAAGGGGCTCAAAAGTGCTGGCTAGGCATAAGGCAGGGGCACAAGTGCTGGCTAGGCATAAGGCAGGGGCACAAGTGCTGGCTAGGCATAAGGCAGGGGCACAAGTGCTGGCTAGGCATAAGGCAGGGGCACAAGTGCTGGCTAGGCATAAGGCAGGGGCACAAGTGCTGGCTAGGCATAAGGCAGGGGCACAAGTGCTGGCTAGGCATAAGGCAGGGGCACAAGTGCTGGCTAGGCATAAGGCAGGGGCACAAGTGCAGGCTAGGCATAAGGCAGGGGCACAAGTGCAGGCTAGGCATAAGGCAGGGGCACAAGTGATGGCTACACAAGGCATACGGCTAACTTTTTGCACTCTTTGCATAAAGGGATAGGCACCCTTAGGGGTGAAGAGCTAGCTTTCACCCCTCTACTCTGTACTTTGTTGTACAGTGCGGAGCCACTCCATAACCCCCATGCTCCAAGCGACCAGGCACATCTTGTCTGTCCTCCGTAAATGGGTAATGCCTTCGTCCCCAATTACAGTCGTGCATGTGCATTCAGACGGGACAAGAGCGAAGAGCGTAAAGCCTGCCCTGTGTGCATAACCAACATGAAGCTAAAGACAAAAAAACAATAATGCAAGGGGCTCAAAAGTGCTGGCTAGGCATAAGGCAGGGGCACAAGTGCTGGCTAGGCATAAGGCAGGGGCACAAGTGCTGGCTAGGCATAAGGCAGGGGCACAAGTGCTGGCTAGGCATAAGGCAGGGGCACAAGTGCTGGCTAGGCATAAGGCAGGGGCACAAGTGCTGGCTAGGCATAAGGCAGGGGCACAAGTGCTGGCTAGGCATAAGGCAGGGGCACAAGTGCTGGCTAGGCATAAGGCAGGGGCACAAGTGCTGGCTAGGCATAAGGCAGGGGCACAAGTGCTGGCTAGGCATAAGGCAGGGGCACAAGTGCTGGCTAGGCATAAGGCAGGGGCACAAGTGCTGGCTAGGCATAAGGCAGGGGCACAAGTGCTGGCTAGGCATAAAGGCAGGGGCACAAGTGCTGGCTAGGCATAAGGCAGGGGCACAAGTGCTGGCTAGGCATAAGGCAGGGGCACAAGTGCGGGCTAGGCATAAGGCAGGGGCACAAGTGCGGGCTAGGCATAAGGCAAAGGCACAAGTGCGGGCTAGGCATAAGGCAGGGGCACAAGTGCGGGCTAGGCATAAGGCAGGGGCACAAGTGCGGGCTAGGCATAAGGCAGGGGCACAAGTGCTGGCTAGGCATAAGGCAGGGGGACAAGTGCGGGCTAGGCATAAGGCAGGGGCACAAGTGCAGGCTAGGCATAAGGCAGGGGCACAAGTGCAGGCTAGGCATAAGGCAGGGGCACAAGTGCAGACTAGGCATAAGGCAGGGTCACAAGTGCGGGCTAGTCTTTAGGCAGGGGCACAAGTGCAAACTAACCATAAGGCAGAGGCACAAGTGCAGGCTAGGCATAAGGCAGGGGCACAAGTGCAGGCTAGGCATAAGGCAGGGGCACAAGTGCAGGCTAGGCATAAGGCAGGGGCACAAGTGCAGGCTAGGCATAAGGCAGGGGCACAAGTGCGGGCTAGGCATAAGGCAGGGGCACAAGTGCGGGCTAGGCATAAGGCAGGGGCACAAGTGCGGGCTAGGCATAAGGCAGGGGCACAAGTGCGGGCTAGGCATAAGGCAGGGGCACAAGTGCGGGCTAGGCATAAGGCAGGGGCACAAGTGCGGGCTAGGCATAAGGCAGGGGCACGAGCGCAGGCTAGGCATAAGGCAGGGGCACGAGCGCTGGCTAGGCATAAGGCAGGGGCACGAGCGCTGGCTAGGCATAAGGCAGGGGCACGAGCGCTGGCTAGGCATAAGGCAGGGGCACGAGTGCAGGCTAGGCATAAGGCAGGGGCACGAGTGCAGGCTAGGCATAAGGCAGGGGCACGAGTGCAGGCTAGGCATAAGGCAGGGGCACGAGTGCAGGCTAGGCATAAGGCAGGGGCACGAGTGCAGGCTAGGCATAAGGCAGGGGCACCAGTGCGGGCTAGGCATAAGGCAGGGGCACCAGTGCGGGCTAGGCATAAGGCAGGGGCACAAGTGCGGGCTAGGCAAAAGGCAGGGGCACAAGTGCGGGCTAGGCATAAGGCAGGGGCACAAGTGCGGGCTAGGCATAAGGCAGGGGCACAAGTGCGGGCTAGGCATAAGGCAGGGGCACAAGTGCTGGCTAGGCATAAGGCAGGGGCACGAGTGCTGGCTAGGCATAAGGCAGGGGCACGAGTGCTGGCTAGGCATAAGGCAGGGGCACGAGTGCTGGCTAGGCATAAGGCAGGGGCACGAGTGCTGGCTAGGCATAAGGCAGGGGCACGAGTGCTGGCTAGGCATAAGGCAGGGGCACGAGTGCAGGCTAGGCATAAGGCAGGGGCACGAGTGCAGGCTAGGCATAAGGCAGGGGCACGAGTGCAGGCTAGGCATAAGGCAGGGGCACGAGTGCAGGCTAGGCATAAGGCAGGGGCACGAGTGCAGGCTAGGCATAAGGCAGGGGCACGAGTGCAGGCTAGGCATAAGGCAGGGGCACGAGTGCAGGCTAGGCATAAGGCAGGGGCACGAGTGCAGGCTAGGCATAAGGCAGGGGCACGAGTGCAGGCTAGGCATAAGGCAGGGGCACGAGTGCAGGCTAGGCATAAGGCAGGGGCACGAGTGCAGGCTGGGCACGAGTGCAGGCTAGGCATAAGGCAGGGGCACGAGTGCAGGCTAGGCATAAGGCAGGGGCACGAGTGCAGGCTAGGCATAAGGCAGGGGCACGAGTGCAGGCTAGGCATAAGGCAGGGGCACGAGTGCAGGCTAGGCATAAGGCAGGGGCACGAGTGCAGGCTAGGCATAAGGCAGGGGCACGAGTGCAGGCTAGGCATAAGGCAGGGGCACGAGTGCAGGCTAGGCATAAGGCAGGGGCACGAGTGCAGGCTAGGCATAAGGCAGGGGCACGAGTGCAGGCTAGGCATAAGGCAGGGGCACGAGTGCAGGCTAGGCATAAGGCAGGGGCACGAGTGCAGGCTAGGCATAAGGCAGGGGCACGAGTGCAGGCTAGGCATAAGGCAGGGGCACGAGTGCTGGCTAGGCATAAGGCAGGGGCACGAGTGCTGGCTAGGCATAAGGCAGGGGCACGAGTGCTGGCTAGGCATAAGGCAGGGGCACAAGTGCTGGCTAGGCATAAGGCAGGGGCACAAGTGCTGGCTAGGCATAAGGCAGGGGCACAAGTGCTGGCTAGGCATAAGGCAGGGGCACAAGTGCTGGCTAGGCATAAGGCAGGGGCACAAGTGCTGGCTAGGCATAAGGCAGGGGCACAAGTGCTGGCTAGGCATAAGGCAGGGGCACAAGTGCTGGCTAGGCATAAGGCAGGGGCACAAGTGCAGGCTAGGCATAAGGCAGGAGCACAAGTGCAGGCTAGGCATAAGGCAGGGGCACAAGTGCAGGCTAGGCATAAGGCAGGGGCACACGTGCAGGCTAGGCATAAGGCAGGGGCACACGTGCAGGCTAGGCATAAGGCAGGGGCACAAGTGATGGCTACACATAAGGAATACGGCTAACTCTTTGCACTCTTTGCATAAAGGGATAGGCACCCTTTGGGGTGAAGAGCTAGCTTTCACCCCTCTACTCTGTACTTTGTTGTACAGTGCGGAGCCACTCCATAACCCCCATGCTCCAAACGACCAGGCACATCTTGTCTGTCCTCCGTAAATGGGTAATGCCTTCGTCCCCAATTACAGTCGTGCATGTGCATTCAGACGGGACAAGAGCGAAGAGCGTAAAGCCTGCCCTGTGTGCATAACCAACATGAAGCTAAAGACAAAAAAAACAATAATGCAAGGGGCTCAAAAGTGCTGGCTAGGCATAAGGCAGGGGCACAAGTGCTGGCTAGGCATAAGGCAGGGGCACAAGTGCTGGCTAGGCATAAGGCACGGGCACAAGTGCTGGCTAGGCATAAGGCAGGGGCACGAGTGCTGGCTAGGCATAAGGCAGGGGCACGAGTGCAGGCTAGGCATAAGGCAAGGGCACGAGTGCTGGCTAGGCATAAGGCAGGGGCACGAGTGCTGGCTAGGCATAAGGCAGGGGCACGAGTGCTGGCTAGGCATAAGGCAGGGGCACAAGTGCTGGCTAGGCATAAGGCAGGGGCACAAGTGCTGGCTAGGCATAAGGCAGGGGCACAAGTGCTGGCTAGGCATAAGGCAGGGGCACGAGTGCTGGCTAGGCATAAGGCAGGGGCACGAGTGCTGGCTAGGCATAAGGCAGGGGCACGAGTGCTGGCTAGGCATAAGGCAGGGGCACGAGTGCTGGCTAGGCATAAGGCAGGGGCACGAGTGCTGGCTAGGCATAAGGCAGGGGCACGAGTGCAGGCTAGGCATAAGGCAGGGGCACGAGTGCAGGCTAGGCATAAGGCAGGGGCACGAGTGCAGGCTAGGCATAAGGCAGGGGCACGAGTGCTGGCTAGGCATAAGGCAGGGGCACGAGTGCAGGCTAGGCATATGGCAGGGGCACAAGTGCAGGCTAGGCATAAGGCAGGGGCACAAGTGCAGGCTAGGCATAAGGCAGGGGCACAATTGCTGGCTAGGCATAAGGCAAGGGCACAAGTGCTGGCTAGGCATAAGGCAGGGGCACAAGTGCTGGCTAGGCATAAGGCAGGGGCACAAGTGCTGGCTAGGCATAAGGCAGGGGCACAAATGCAGGCTAGGCATAAGGCAGGGGCACAAGTGCAGGCTAGGCATAAGGCACGGGCACAAGTGCAGGCTAGGCATAAGGCAGAGGCACAAGTGCAGGCTAGGCATAAGGCAGGGGCACAAGTGCAGGCTAGGCATAAGGCAGGGGCACAAGTGATGGCTACACATAAGGCATACGGCTAACTCTTTGCACTCTTTGCATAAAGGGATAGGCACCCTTAGGGGTGAAGAGCTAGCTTTCACCCCTCTACTCTGTACTTTGTTGTACAGTGCGGAGCCACTCCATAACCCACATGCTCCAAGCGACCAGGCACATCTTGTCTGTCCTCCGTAAATAGGTAATGCCTTCGTCCCCAATTACAGTCGTGCATGTGCATTCAGACGGGACAAGAGCGAAGAGCGTAAAGCCTGCCCTGTGTGCATAACCAACATGAAGCTAAAAACAAAAAAACAATAATGCAAGGGGCTCAAAAGTGCTGGCTAGGCATAAGGCAGGGGCACAAGTGCGGGCTAGGCATAAGGCAGGGGCACAAGTGCGGGCTAGGCATAAGGCAGGGGCACAAGTGCGGGCTAGGCTTTAGGCAGGGGCACAAGTGCACACTAAGCATAAGGCAGAGGAACAAGTGCAGGCTAGGCATAAGGCAGGGGCACAAGTGCTGGCTAGGCATAAGGCAGGGGCACAAGTGCTGGCTAGGCATAAGGCAGGGGCACAAGTGCTGGCTAGGCATAAGGCAGGGGCACAAGTGCTGGCTAGGCATAAGGCAGGGGCACAAGTGCTGGCTAGGCATAAGGCAGGGGCACAAGTGCTGGCTAGGCATAAGGCAGGGGCACAAGTGCTGGCTAGGCATAAGGCAGGGGCACAAGTGCTGGCTAGGCATAAGGCAGGGGCACAAGTGCTGGCTAGGCATAAGGCAGGGGCACAAGTGCTGGCTAGGCATAAGGCAGGGGCACAAGTGCTGGCTAGGCATAAGGCAGGGGCACAAGTGCTGGCTAGGCATAAGGCAGGGGAACAAGTGCTGGCTAGGCATAAGGCAGGGGCACAAGTGCTGGCTAGGCATAAGGCAGGGGCACAAGTGCTGGCTAGGCATAAGGCAGGGGCACAAGTGCTGGCTAGGCATAAGGCAGGGGCACAAGTGCAGGCTAGGCATAAGGCAGGGGCACAAGTGCAGGCTAGGCATAAGGCAGGGGCACAAGTGCAGGCTAGGCATAAGGCAGGGGCACAAGTGCAGGCTAGGCATAAGGCAGGGGCACAAGTGCAGGCTAGGCATAAGGCAGGGGCACAAGTGCAGGCTAGGCATAAGGCAGGGGCACAAGTGCAGGCTAGGCATAAGGCAGGGGCACAAGTGCGGGCTAGGCATAAGGCAGGGGCACAAGTGCGGGCTAGGCATAAGGCAGGGGCACAAGTGCGGGCTAGGCATAAGGCAGGGGCACAAGTGCGGGCTAGGCATAAGGCAGGGGCACAAGTGCGGGCTAGGCATAAGGCAGGGGCACAAGTGCGGGCTAGGCTTTAGGCAGGGGCACAAGTGCGGGCTAGGCTTTAGGCAGGGGCACAAGTGCAAACTAAGCATAAGGCAGGGGCACAAGTGCAAACTAAGCATAAGGCAGGGGCACAAGTGCAAACTAAGCATAAGGCAGAGGAACAAGTGCAGGCTAGGCATAAGGCAGGGGCACAAGTGCTGGCTAGGCATAAGGCAGGGGCACAAGTGCTGGCTAGGCATAAGGCAGGGGCACAAGTGCTGGCTAGGCATAAGGCAGGGGCACAAGTGCTGGCTAGGCATAAGGCAGGGGCACAAGTGCTGGCTAGGCATAAGGCAAGGGCACAAGTGCTGGCTAGGCATAAGGCAGGGGCACAAGTGCTGGCTAGGCATAAGGCAGGGGCACAAGTGCTGGCTAGGCATAAGGCAGGGGCACAAGTGCTGGCTAGGCATAAGGCAGGGGCACAAGTGCTGGCTAGGCATAAGGCAGGGGCACAAGTGCTGGCTAGGCATAAGGCAGGGGCACAAGTGCTGGCTAGGCATAAGGCAGGGGCACAAGTGCAGGCTAGGCATAAGGCAGGGGCACAAGTGCAGGCTAAGCATAAGGCAGGGGCACAAGTGCAGGCTAGGCATAAGGCAGGGGCACACGTGCAGGCTAGGCATAAGGCAGGGGCACAAGTGATGGCTACACATAAGGAATACGGCTAACTCTTTGCACTCTTTGCATAAAGGGATAGGCACCCTTAGGGGTGAAGAGCTAGCTTTCACCCCTCTACTCTGTACTTTGTTGTACAGTGCGGAGCCACTCCATAACCCCCATGCTCCAAGCGACCAGGCACATCTTGTCTGTCCTCCGTAAATGGGTAATGCCTTCGTCCCCAATTACAGTCGTGCATGTGCATTCAGACGGGACAAGAGCGAAGAGCTTAAAGCCTGCCCTGTGTGCATAACCAACATGAAGCTAAAGACAAAAAAAACAATAATGCAAGGGGCTCAAAAGTGCTGGCTAGGCAAAAGGCAGGGGCACAAGTGCTGGCTAGGCATAAGGCAGGGGCACAAGTGCTGGCTAGGCATAAGGCAGGGGCACGAGTGCTGGCTAGGCATAAGGCAGGGGCACGAGTGCTGGCTAGGCATAAGGCAGGGGCACGAGTGCTGGCTAGGCATAAGGCAGGGGCACGAGTGCAGGCTAGGCATAAGGCAGGGGCACGAGTGCTGGCTAGGCATAAGGCAGGGGCACGAGTGCTGGCTAGGCATAAGGCAGGGGCACGAGTGCTGGCTAAGCATAAGGCAGGGGCACGAGTGCTGGCTAGGCATAAGGCAGGGGCACGAGTGCTGGCTAGGCATAAGGCAGGGGCACGAGTGCTGGCTAGGCATAAGGCAGGGGCACGAATGCTGGCTAGGCATAAGGCAGGGGCACGAGTGCTGGCTAGGCATAAGGCAGGGGCACGAGTGCTGGCTAGGCATAAGGCAGGGGCACGAGTGCTGGCTAGGCATAAGGCAGGGGCACGAGTGCTGGCTAGGCATAAGGCAGGGGCACGAGTGCTGGCTAGGCATAAGGCAGGGGCACGAGTGCTGGCTAGGCATAAGGCAGGGGCACGAGTGCTGGCTAGGCATAAGGCAGGGGCACGAGTGCTGGCTAGGCATAAGGCAGGGGCATGAGTGCTGGCTAGGCATAAGGCAGGGGCACGAGTGCTGGCTAGGCATAAGGCAGGGGCACGAGTGCAGGCTAGGCATAAGGCAGGGGCACGAGTGCGGGCTAGTCTTTAGGCAGGGGCACAAGTGCAAACTAACCATAAGGCAGAGGCACAAGTGCAGGCTAGGAATAAGGCAGGGGCACAAGTGCAGGCTAGGCATAAGGCAGGGGCACAAGTGCAGGCTAGGCATAAGGCAGGGGCACAAGTGCAGGCTAGGCATAAGGCAGGGGCACAAGTGCAGGCTAGGCATAAGGCAGGGGCACAAGTGCAGGCTAGGCATAAGGCAGGGGCACAAGCGCTGGCTAGGCATAAGGCAGGGGCACAAGCGCTGGCTAGGCATAAGGCAGGGGCACAAGCGCTGGCTAGGCATAAGGCAGGGGCACAAGCGCTGGCTAGGCATAAGGCAGGGGCACAAGTGCTGGCTAGGCATAAGGCAGGGGCACAAGTGCTGGCTAGGCATAAGGCAGGGGCACAAGTGCTGGCTAGGCATAAGGCAGGGGCACAAGTGCAGGCTAGGCATAAGGCAGGGGCACAAGTGCAGGCTAGGCATAAGGCAGGGGCACAAGTGCTGGCTAGGCATAAGGCAGGGGCACAAGTGCTGGCTAGGCATAAGGCAGGGGCACAAGTGCTGGCTAGGCATAAGGCAGGGGCACAAGTGCAGGCTAGGCATAAGGCAGGGGCACAAGTGCAGGCTAGGCATAAGGCAGAGGCACAAGTGCAGGCTAGGCATAAGGCAGGGGCACAAGTGCAGGCTAGGCATAAGGCAGGGGCACAAGTGATGGCTACACATAAGGCATACGGCTAACTCTTTGCACTCTTTGCATAAAGGGATAGGCGCCCTTAGGGGTGAAGAGCTAGCTTTCACCCCTCTACTCTGTACTTTGTTGTACAGTGCGGAGCCACTCCATAACCCACATGCTCCAAGCGACCAGGCACATCTTGTCTGTCCTCCGTAAATGGGTAATGCCTTCGTCCCCAATTACAGTCGTGCATGTGCATTCAGACGGGACAAGAGCGAAGAGCGTAAAGCCTGCCCTGTGTGCATAACCAACATGAAGCTAAAGACAAAAAAACAATAATGCAAGGGGCTCAAAAGTGCTGGCTAGGCATAAGGCAGGGGCACAAGTGCTGGCTAGGCATAAGGCAGGGGCACAAGTGCTGGCTAGGCATAAGGCAGGGGCACAAGTGCTGGCTAGGCATAAGGCAGGGGCACAAGTGCTGGCTAGGCATAAGGCAGGGGCACAAGTGCTGGCTAGGCATAAGGCAGGGGCACAAGTGCTGGCTAGGCATAAGGCAGGGGCACAAGTGCTGGCTAGGCATAAGGCAGGGGCACAAGTGCAGGCTAGGCATAAGGCAGGGGCACAAGTGCTGGCTAGGCATAAGGCAGGGGCACAAGTGCTGGCTAGGCATAAGGCAGGGGCACAAGTGCTGGCTAGGCATAAGGCAGGGGCACAAGTGCTGGCTAGGCATAAGGCAGGGGCACAAGTGCTGGCTAGGCATAAGGCAGGGGCACAAGTGCTGGCTAGGCATAAGGCAGGGGCACAAGTGCTGGCTAGGCATAAGGCAGGGGCACAAGTGCGGGCTAGGCATAAGGCAGGGGCACAAGTGCTGGCTAGGCATAAGGCAGGGGCACAAGTGCTGGCTAGGCATAAGGCAGGGGCACAAGTGCTGGCTAGGCATAAGGCAGGGGCACAAGTGCTGGCTAGGCATAAGGCAGGGGCACAAGTGCGGGCTAGGCATAAGGCAGGGGCACAAGTGCAGACTAGGCATAAGGCAGGGGCACAAGTGCAGACTAGGCATAAGGCAGGGGCACAAGTGCAGACTAGGCATAAGGCAGGGGGCACAAGTGCAGGCTAGGCATAAGGCAGGGGCACAAGTGCAGGCTAGGCATAAGGCAGGGGCACAAGTGCAGGCTAGGCATAAGGCAGGGCACAAGTGCGGGCTAGGCATAAGGCATGGGCACAAGTGCGGGCTAGGCATAAGGCAGGGGCACAAGTGCGGGCTAGGCATAAGGCAGGGGCACAAGTGCGGGCTAGGCATAAGGCAGGGGCACAAGTGCGGGCTAGGCATAAGGCAGGGGCACAAGTGCAGGCTAGGCATAAGGCAGGGCACAAGTGCGGGCTAGGCATAAGGCATGGGCACAAGTGCGGGCTAGGCATAAGGCATGGGCACAAGTGCGGGCTAGGCATGAGGCAGGGGCACAAGTGCTGGCTAGGCATATGGCAAGGGCACAAGTGCAGGCTAGGCATAAGGCAGGGGGCACAAGTGCAGGCTAGGCATAAGGCAGGGGCACGAGTGCAGGCTAGGCATAAGGCAGGGGCACGAGTGCAGGCTAGGCATAAGGCAGGGGCACGAGTGCAGGCTAGGCATAAGGCAGGGGCACGAGAGCAGGCTTGGCATAAGGCAGGGGCAGGAGTGCAGGCTAGGCATAAGGCAGGGTCACAAGTGCGGGCTAGTCTTTAGGCAGGGGCACAAGTGCAAACTAACCATAATGCAGAGGCACAAGTGCAGGCTAGGCATAAGGCAGGGGCACAAGTGCAGGCTAGGCATAAGGCAGGGGCACAAGTGCAGGCTAGGCATAAGGCAGGGGCACAAGTGCGGGCTAGGCATAAGGCAGGGGCACAAGTGCGGGCTAGGCATAAGGCAGGGGCACAAGTGCGGGCTAGGCATAAGGCAGGGGCACAAGTGCGGGCTAGGCATAAGGTAGGGGCACAAGTGCGGGCTAGGCATAAGGCAGGGGCACAAGTGCTGGCTAGGCATAAGGCAGGGGCACGAGTGCAGGCTAGGCATAAGGCAGGGGCATGAGTGCTGGCTAGGCATAAGGCAGGGGCACGAGTGCTGGCTAGGCATAAGGCAGGGGCACGAGTGCTGGCTAGGCATAAGGCAGGGGCACGAGTGCTGGCTAGGCATAAGGCAGGGGCACGAATGCTGGCTAGGCATAAGGCAGGGGCACGAGTGCTGGCTAGGCATAAGGCAGGGGCACGAGTGCTGGCTAGGCATAAGGCAGGGGCACGAGTGCTGGCTAGGCATAAGGCAGGGGCACGAGTGCAGGCTAGGCATAAGGCAGGGGCACAAGTGCTGGCTAGGCATAAGGCAGGGGCACAAGTGCGGGCTAGGCTTTAGGCAGGGGCACAAGTGCAAACTAAGCATAAGGCAGAGGAACAAGTGCAGGCTAGGCATAAGGCAGGGGCACAAGTGATGGCTACACATAAGGCATACGGCTAACTCTTTGCACTCTATGCATAAAGGGATAGGCACCCTTAGGGGTGAAGAGCTAGCTTTCACCCCTCTACTCTGTACTTTGTTGTACAGTGCGGAGCCACTCCATAACCCCCATGCTCCAAGCGACCAGGCACATCTTGTCTGTCCTCCGTAAATGGGTAATGCCTTCGTCCTTAATTACAGTCGTGCATGTGCATTCAGACGGGACAAGAGCGAAGAGCGTAAAGCCTGCCCTGTGTGCATAACCAACATGAAGCTAAAGACAAAAAAACAATAATGCAAGGGGCTCAAAAGTGCTGGCTAGACATAAGGCAGGGGCACAAGTGCTGGCTAGGCATAAGGCAGGGGCACAAGTGCTGGCTAGGCATAAGGCAGGGGCACAAGTGCTGGCTAGGCATAAGGCAGGGGCACAAGTGCTGGCTAGGCATAAGGCAGGGGCACAAGTGCTGGCTAGGCATAAGGCAGGGGCACAAGTGCTGGCTAGGCATAAGGCAGGGGCACAAGTGCTGGCTAGGCATAAGGCAGGGGCACAAGTGCTGGCTAGGCATAAGGCAGGGGCACAAGTGCGGGCTAGGCATAAGGCAGGGGCACAAGTGCGGGCTAGGCATAAGGCAGGGGCACAAGTGCGGGCTAGGCATAAGGCAGGGGCACAAGTGCGGGCTAGGCATAAGGCAGGGGCACAAGTGCGGGCTAGGCATAAGGCAGGGGCACAAGTGCGGGCTAGGCATAAGGCAGGGGCACAAGTGCAAACTAAGCATAAGGCAGAGGAACAAGTGCAGGCTAGGCATAAGGCAGGGGCACAAGTGCTGGCTAGGCATAAGGCAGGGGCACAAGTGCTGGCTAGGCATAAGGCAGGGGCACAAGTGCTGGCTAGGCATAAGGCAGGGGCACAAGTGCTGGCTAGGCATAAGGCAGGGGCACAAGTGCTGGCTAGGCATAAGGCAGGGGCACAAGTGCTGGCTAGGCATAAGGCAGGGGCACAAGTGCTGGCTAGGCATAAGGCAGGGGCACAAGTGCAGGCTAGGCATAAGGCAGGGGCACAAGTGCAGGCTAGGCATAAGGCAGGGGCACAAGTGCGGGCTAGGCATAAGGCAGGGGCACAAGTGCGGGCTAGGCATAAGGCAGGGGCACAAGTGCAGGCTAGGCATAAGGCAGGGGCACAAGTGCGGGGTAGGCATAAGGTAGGGGCACAAGTGCGGGCTAGGCATAAGGCAGGGGCACAAGTGCGGGCTAGGCATAAGGCAGGGGCACAAGTGCGGGCTAGGCATAAGGCAGGGGCACAAGTGCGGGCTAGGCTTTAGGCAGGGGCACAAGTGCAAAATAAGCATAAGGCAGAGGAACAAGTGCAGGCTAGGCATAAGGCAGGGGCACAAGTGCGGGCTAGGCATAAGGCAGGGGCACAAGTGCTGGCTAGGCATAAGGCAGGGGCACAAGTGCTGGCTAGGCATAAGGCAGGGGCACAAGTGCTGGCTAGGCATAAGGCAGGGGCACAAGTGCAGGCTAGGCTTTAGGCAGAGGCACAAGTGCAGGCTAGGCATAAGGCAGGGGCACAAGTGCAGGCTAGGCATAAGGCAGGGGCACAAGTGATGGCTACACATAAGGCATACGGCTAACTCTTTGCACTCTAAGCATAAAGGGATAGGCACCCTTAGGGGTGAAGAGCTAGCTTTCACCCCTCTACTCTGTACTTTGTTGTACAGTGCGGAGCCACTCCATAACCCCCATGCTCCAAGCGACCAGGCACATCTTGTCTGTCCTCCGTAAATGGGTAATGCCTTCGTCCCCAATTACAGTCATGCATGTGCATTCAGACGGGACAAGAGCGAAGAGCGTAAAGCCTGCCCTGTGTGCATAACCAACATGAAGCTAAAGACAAAAAAACAATAATGCAAGGGGCTCAAAAGTGCTGGCTAGGCATAAGGCAGGGGCACAAGTGCTGGCTAGGCATAAGGCAGGGGCACAAGTGCTGGCTAGGCATAAGGCAGGGGCACAAGTGCTGGCTAGGCATAAGGCAGGGGCACAAGTGCTGGCTAGGCATAAGGCAGGGGCACAAGTGCTGGCTAGGCATAAGGCAGGGGCACAAGTGCTGGCTAGGCATAAGGCAGGGGCACAAGTGCTGGCTAGGCATAAGGCAGGGGCACAAGTGCTGGCTAGGCATAAGGCAGGGGCACAAGTGCTGGCTAGGCATAAGGCAGGGGCACAAGTGCTGGCTAGGCATAAGGCAGGGGCACAAGTGCTGGCTAGGCATAAGGCAGGGGCACAAGTGCAGGCTAGGCATAAGGCAGGGGCACATGTGCTGGCTAGGCATAAGGCAGGGGCACAAGTGCTGGCTAGGCATAAGGCAGAGGCACGAGTGCTGGCTAGGCATAAGGCAGGGGCACGAGTGCTGGCTAGGCATAAGGCAGGGGCACGAGTGCTGGCTAGGCATAAGGCAAGGGCACGAGTGCTGGCTAGGCATAAGGCAGGGGCACGAGTGCTGGCTAGGCATAAGGCAGGGGCAAGAGTGCTGGCTAGGCATAAGGCAGGGGCAAGAGTGCTGGCTAGGCATAAGGCAGGGGCACGAGTGCTGGCTAGGCATAAGGCAGGGGCACGAGTGCTGGCTAGGCATAAGGCAGGGGCACGAGTGCTGGCTAGGCATAAGGCAGGGGCACGAGTGCTGGCTAGGCATGAGGCAGGGGCACGAGTGCTGGCTAGGCATAAGGCAGGGGCACAAGTGCTGGCTAGGCATAAGGCAGGGGCACAAGTGCTGGCTAGGCATAAGGCAGGGGCACAAGTGCAAACTAAGCATAAGGCAGAGGCACAAGTGCAAGCTAGGCATAAGGCAGGGGCACCTATGCAGGCTAGGCTTAAGGCAGGGTCAAAAGTGATGGCTACACATAAGGCATACGGCTAACTCTTTGCACTCTTTGCATAAAGGGATAGGCACCCTTAGGGGTGTGAAGAGCTAGCTTTCACCCCTCTACTCTGTACTTTGTTGTACAGTGTGGAGCCACTCCATAACCCCCATGCTCCAAGCGACCAGGCACATCTTGTCTGTCCTCCGTAAATGGGTAACGCCTTCGTCCCCAATTACAGTCGTGCATGTGCATTCAGACGGGACAAGAGCGAAGAGCGTAAAGCCTGCCCTGTGTGCATAACCAACATGAAGCTAAAGACAAAAAAACAATAATGCAAGGGGCTCAAAAGTGCTGGCTAGGCATAAGACAGGGGCACAAGTGCTGGCTAGGCATAAGGCAGGGGCACAAGTGCTGGCTAGGCATAAGGCAGGGGCACAAGTGCTGGCTAGGCATAAGGCAGGGGCACAAGTGCGGGCTAAGCTTTAGGCAGGGGCACAAGTGCGGGCTAGGCATAAGGCAGGGGCACAAGTGCTGGCTAGGCATAAGGCAGGGGCACAAGTGCTGGCTAGGCATAAGGCAGGGGCACAAGTGCTGGCTAGGCATAAGGCAGGGGCACAAGTGCTGGCTAGGCATAAGGCAGGGGCACAAGTGCTGGCTAGGCATAAGGCAGGGGCACAAGTGCAGGCTAGGCATAAGGCAGGGGCACAAGTGCAGGCTAGGCATAAGGCAGGGGCACAAGTGCGGGCTAGGCATAAGGCAGGGGCACAAGTGCGGGCTAGGCATAAGGCAGGGGCACAAGTGCGGGCTAGGCATAAGGCAGGGGCACAAGTGCGGGCTAGGCATAAGGCAGGGGCACAAGTGCGGGCTAGGCATAAGGCAGGGGCACAAGTGCGGGCTAGGCATAAGGCAGGGGCACAAGTGCGGGCTAGGCATAAGGCAGGGGCACAAGTGCGGGCTAGGCATAAGGCAGGGGCACAAGTGCGGGCTAGGCATAAGGCAGGGGCACAAGTGCGGGCTAGGCATAAGGCAGGGGCACAAGTGCAGGCTAGGCATAAGGCAGGGGCACAAGTGCGGGCTAGGCATAAGGCAGGGGCACAAGTGCGGGCTAGGCATAAGGCAGGGGCACAAGTGCGGGCTAGGCATAAGGCAGGGGCACAAGTGCGGGCTAGGCATAAGGCAGGGGCACAAGTGCGGACTAGGCATAAGGCAGGGGCACAAGTGCGGGCTAGGCATAAGGCAGGGGCACAAGTGCGGGCTAGGCATAAGGCAGGGGCACAAGTGCGGGCTAGGCATAAGGCAGGGGCACAAGTGCGGGCTAGGCATAAGGCAGGGGCACAAGTGCGGGCTAGGCATAAGGCAGGGGCACAAGTGCGGGCTAGGCATAAGGCAGGGGCACAAGTGCGGGCTAGGCATAAGGCAGGGGCACAAGTGCAGGCTTGGCATAAGGCAGGGCACAAGTGCGGGCTAGGCATAAGGCAGGGGCACAAGTGCGGGCTAGGCATAAGGCAGGGGCACAAGTGCGGGCTAGGCATAAGGCAGGGGCACAAGTGCGGGCTAGGCATAAGGCAGGGGCACAAGTGCGGGCTAGGCATAAGGCAGGGGCACAAGTGCAAACTAAGCATAAGGCAGAGGAACACGTGCAGGCTAGGCATAAGGCAGGGGCACACGTGCAGGCTAGGCATAAGGCAGGGGCACAAGTGCTGGCTAGGCATAAGGCAGGGGCACAAATGCAGGCTAGTCATAAGGCAGGGGCACAAATGCAGGCTAGGCATAAGGCAGGGTCACAAGTGGTGGGTAGGCATAAGGCAGGGGAACAAGTGCTGGCTAGGCATAAGGCAGGGGCACACGTGCTGGCTAGGCATAAGGCAGGGGCACACGTGCAGGCTAGGCATAAGGCAGGGGCACAAGTGCGGGCTAGGCATAAGGCAGGGGCACAAGTGCGGGCTAGGCATAAGGCAGGGGCACAAGTGCGGACTAGGCATAAGGCAGGGGCACAAGTGCGGGCTAGGCATAAGGCAGGGGCACAAGTGCGGGCTAGGCATAAGGCAGGGGCACAAGTGCGGGCTAGGCATAAGGCAGGGGCACAAGTGCGGGCTAGGCATAAGGCAGGGGCACAAGTGCGGGCTAGGCATAAGGCAGGGGCACAAGTGCGGGCTAGGCATAAGGCAGGGGCACAAGTGCGGGCTAGGCATAAGGCAGGGGCACAAGTGCAGGCTTGGCATAAGGCAGGGCACAAGTGCGGGCTAGGCATAAGGCAGGGGCACAAGTGCGGGCTAGGCATAAGGCAGGGGCACAAGTGCGGGCTAGGCATAAGGCAGGGGCACAAGTGCGGGCTAGGCATAAGGCAGGGGCACAAGTGCGGGCTAGGCATAAGGCAGGGGCACAAGTGCAAACTAAGCATAAGGCAGAGGAACACGTGCAGGCTAGGCATAAGGCAGGGGCACACGTGCAGGCTAGGCATAAGGCAGGGGCACAAGTGCTGGCTAGGCATAAGGCAGGGGCACAAATGCAGGCTAGTCATAAGGCAGGGGCACAAATGCAGGCTAGGCATAAGGCAGGGTCACAAGTGGTGGGTAGGCATAAGGCAGGGGAACAAGTGCTGGCTAGGCATAAGGCAGGGGCACACGTGCTGGCTAGGCATAAGGCAGGGGCACACGTGCAGGCTAGGCATAAGGCAGGGGCACACGTGCAGGCTAGGCATAAGGCAGGGGCACATGTGCAGGCTAGGCATAAGGCAGGGGCACACGTGCAGGCTTGGCATAAGGCAGGGGCACACGTGCAGGCTAGGCATAAGGCAGGGGCACACGTGCAGGCTAGGCATAACGCAGGGGCACAAGTGCAGGCTAGGCATAAGGCAGGGGCACAAGTGCAGGCTAGGCATAAGGCAGGGGCACAAGTGCAGGCTAGGCATAAGGCAGGGGCACAAATGCAGGCTAGGCATAAGGCAGGGGCACAAATGCAGGCTAGGTATAAGGCAGGGGCACAAGTGCAGGCTAGGCATAACGCAGGGGCACAAGTGCGGGCTAGGCATAAGGCAGGGGCACAAGTGCGGGCTAGGCATAAGGCAGGGGCACAAGTGCGGGCTAGGCATAAGGCAGGGGCACAAGTGCAGGCTTGGCATAAGGCAGGGCACAAGTGCGGGCTAGGCATAAGGCAGGGGCACAAGTGCGGGCTAGGCATAAGGCAGGGGCACAAGTGCGGGCTAGGCATAAGGCAGGGGCACAAGTGCGGGCTAGGCATAAGGCAGGGGCACAAGTGCAAACTAAGCATAAGGCAGAGGAACACGTGCAGGCTAGGCATAAGGCAGGGGCACACGTGCAGGCTAGGCATAAGGCAGGGGCACAAGTGCTGGCTAGGCATAAGGCAGGGGCACAAATGCAGGCTAGGCATAAGGCAGGGGCACAAATGCAGGCTAGGCATAAGGCAGGGGCACAAGTGGTGGGTAGGCATAAGGCAGGGGAACAAGTGCTGGCTAGGCATAAGGCAGGGGCACACGTGCTGGCTAGGCATAAGGCAGGGGCACACGTGCAGGCTAGGCATAAGGCAGGGGCACACGTGCAGGCTAGGCATAAGGCAGGGGCACAAGTGCTGGCTAGGCATAAGGCAGGGGCACAAGTGCTGGCTAGGCATGAGGCAGGGGCACAAGTGCAGGCTAGGCATAAGGCAGGGGCACAAGTGCAGGCTAGGCATAAGGCAGGGGCACAAGTGATGGCTACACATAAGGCATACGGCTAACTCTTTGCACTCTTTGCATAAAGGGATAGGCACCCTTAGGGGTGAAGAGCTAGCTTTCACCCCTCTACTCTGTATTTTGTTGTACAGTGCGGAGCCACTCCATAACCCCCATGCTCCAAGCGACCAGGCACATCTTGTCTGTCCTCCGCAAATGGGTAATGCCTTCGTCCCCAATTACAGTCGTGCATGTGCATTCAGACGGGACAAGAGCGAAGAGCGTAAAGCCTGCCCTGTGTGCATAACCAACATGAAGCTAAAGACAAAAAAACAATAATGCCAGGGGCTCAAAAGTGCTGGCTAGGCATAAGGCAGGGGCACAAGTGCAGGCTAGGCATAAGGCAGGGGCACAAGTGCAGGCTAGGCATAAGGCAGGGGCACAAGTGCTGGCTAGGCATAAGGCAGGGGCACAAGTGCTGGCTAGGCATAAGGCAGGGGCACAAGTGCTGGCTAGGCATAAGGCAGGGGCACAAGTGCTGGCTAGGCATAAGGCAGGGGCACAAGTGCTGGCTAGGCATAAGGCAGGGGCACAAGTGCTGGCTAGGCATAAGGCAGGGGCACAAGTGCTGGCTAGGCATAAGGCAGGGGCACAAGTGCTGGCTAGGCATAAGGCAGGGGCACAAGTGCTGGCTAGGCATAAGGCAGGGGCACAAGTGCTGGCTAGGCATAAGGCAGGCATAAGGCATAAGGCAGGGGCACAAGTGCTGGCTAGGCATAAGGCAGGGGCACAAGTGCTGGCTAGGCATAAGGCAGGGGCACAAGTGCTGGCTAGGCATAAGGCAGGGGCACAAGTGCTGGCTAGGCATAAGGCAGGCATAAGGCATAAGGCAGGGGCACAAGTGCTGGCTAGGCATAAGGCAGGGGCACAAGTGCTGGCTAGGCATAAGGCAGGGGCACAAGTGCGGGCTAGGCATAAGGCAGGGGCACAAGTGCAGGCTAGGCATAAGGCAGGGGCACAAGTGCGGGCTAGACATAAGGCAGGGCCACAAGTGCGGGCTTGGCATAAGGCAGGGCCACAAGTGCGGGCTAGGCATAAGGCAGGGGCACAAGTGCTGGCTAGGCATAAGGCAGGGGCACAAGTGCTGGCTAGGCATAAGGCAGGGGCACAAGTGCTGGCTAGGCATAAGGCAGGGGCACAAGTGCTGGCTAGGCATAAGGCAGGGGCACAAGTGCTGGCTAGGCATAAGGCAGGGGCACAAGTGCTGGCTAGGCATAAGGCAGGGGCACAAGTGCTGGCTAGGCATAAGGCAGGGGCACAAGTGCAGACTAGGCATAAGGCAGGGGCAGAAGTGCAGACTAGGCATAAGGCAGGGGCACAAGTGCAGGCTAGGCATAAGGCAGGGGGCACAAGTGCAGGCTAGGCATAAGGCAGGGGCACAAGTGCAGGCTAGGCATAAGGCAGGGGCACAAGTGCTGGCTAGGCATAAGGCAGGGGCACAAGTGCTGGCTAGGCATAAGGCAGGGGCACAAGTGCTGGCTAGGCATAAGGCAGGGGCACAAGTGCTGGCTAGGCATAAGGCAGGGGCACAAGTGCTGGCTAGGCATAAGGCAGGGGCACAAGTGCGGGCTAGGCATAAGGCAGGGGCACAAGTGCAGACTAGGCATAAGGCAGGGGCAGAAGTGCAGACTAGGCATAAGGCAGGGGCACAAGTGCAGGCTAGGCATAAGGCAGGGGGCACAAGTGCAGGCTAGGCATAAGGCAGGGGCACAAGTGCAGGCTAGGCATAAGGCAGGGGCACAAGTGCAGGCTAGGCATAAGGCAGGGCACAAGTGCGGGCTAGGCATAAGGCATGGGCACAAGTGCGGGCTAGGCATAAGGCAGGGGCACAAGTGCTGGCTAGGCATAAGGCAGGGGCACACGTGCTGGCTAGGCATAAGGCAGGGGCACACGTGCAGGCTAGGCATAAGGCAGGGGCACACGTGCAGGCTAGGCATAAGGCAGGGGCACAAGTGCTGGCTAGGCATAAGGCAGGGGCACAAGTGCTGGCTAGGCATGAGGCAGGGGCACAAGTGCAGGCTAGGCATAAGGCAGGGGCACAAGTGCGGGCTAGGCATAAGGCAGGGCACAAGTGCGGGCTAGGCATAAGGCAGGGCACAAGTGCGGGCTAGGCATAAGGCAGGGCACAAGTGCGGGCTAGGCATAAGGCAGGGCACAAGTGCGGGCTAGGCATAAGGCAGGGCACAAGTGCGGGCTAGGCATAAGGCAGGGGCACAAGTGCGGGCTAGGCATAAGGCAGGGGCACAAGTGCGGGCTAGGCATAAGGCAGGGGCACAAGTGCGGGCTAGGCATAAGGCAGGGGCACAAGTGCGGGCTAGGCATAAGGCAGGGGCACAAGTGCGGGCTAGGCATAAGGCAGGGGCACAAGTGCGGGCTAGGCATAAGGCAGGGGCACAAGTGCGGGCTAGGCATAAGGCAGGGGCACAAGTGCTGGCTAGGCATAAGGCAGGGGCACAAGTGCTGGCTAGGCATAAGGCAGGGGCACAAGTGCTGGTTAGGCATAAGGCAGGGGCACAAGTGCTGGCTAGGCATAAGGCAGGGGCACAAGTGCAGGCTAGGCATAAGGCAGGGGCACAAGTGCAGGCTAGGCATAAGGCAGGGGCACAAGTGCAGGCTAGGCATAAGGCAGGGGCACAAGTGATGGCTACACATAAGGCATACGGCTAACTCTTTGCACTCTAAGCATAAAGGGATAGGCACCCTTAGGGGTGAAGAGCTAGCTTTCACCCCTCTACTCTGTACTTTGTTGTACAGTGCGGAGCCACTCCATAACCCCCATGCTCCAAGCGACCAGGCACATCTTGTCTGTCCTCCGTAAATGGGTAATGCCTTCGTCCCCAATTACAGTCGTGCATGTGCATTCAGACGGGACAAGAGCGAAGAGCGTAAAGCCTGCCCTGTGTGCATAACCAACATGAAGCTAAAGACAAAAAAACAATAATGCAAGGGGCTCAAAAGTGCTGGCTAGGCATAAGGCAGGGGCACAAGTGCTGGCTAGGCATAAGGCAGGGGCACAAGTGCTGGCTAGGCATAAGGCAGGGGCACAAGTGCTGGCTAGGCATAAGGCAGGGGCACAAGTGCTGGCTAGGCATAAGGCAGGGGCACAAGTGCTGGCTAGGCATAAGGCAGGGGCACAAGTGCTGGCTAGGCATAAGGCAGGGGCACAAGTGCTGGCTAGGCATAAGGCAGGGGCACAAGTGCTGGCTAGGCATAAGGCAGGGGCACAAGTGCTGGCTAGGCATAAGGCAGGGGCACAAGTGCTGGCTAGGCATAAGGCAGGGGCACAAGTGCTGGCTAGGCATAAGGCAGGGGCACAAGTGCTGGCTAGGCATAAGGCAGGGGCACAAGTGCTGGCTAGGCATAAGGCAGGGGCACAAGTGCTGGCTAGGCATAAGGCAGGGGCACAAGTGCTGGCTAGGCATAAGGCAGGGGCACAAGTGCTGGCTAGGCATAAGGCAGGGGCACAAGTGCTGGCTAGGCATAAGGCAGGGGCACAAGTGCTGGCTAGGCATAAGGCAGGGGCACAAGTGCTGGCTAGGCATAAGGCAGGGGCACAAGTGCTGGCTAGGCATAAGGCAGGGGCACAAGTGCTGGCTAGGCATAAGGCAGGGGCACAAGTGCTGGCTAGGCATAAGGCAGGGGCACAAGTGCTGGCTAGGCATAAGGCAGGGGCACAAGTGCTGGCTAGGCATAAGGCAGGGGCACAAGTGCTGGCTAGGCATAAGGCAGGGGCACAAGTGCTGGCTAGGCATAAGGCAGGGGCACAAGTGCTGGCTAGGCATAAGGCAGGGGCACAAGTGCTGGCTGAGCATAAGGCAGGGGCACAAGTGCTGGCTAGGCATAAGGCAGGGGCACAAGTGCTGGCTAGGCATAAGGCAGGGGCACAAGTGCTGGCTAGGCATAAGGCAGGGGCACAAGTGCTGGCTAGGCATAAGGCAGGGGCACAAGTGCGGGCTAGGCATAAGGCAGGGGCACAAGTGCAGGCTAGGCATAAGGCAGAGGCACACGTGCAGGCTAGGCATAAGGCAGGGGCACAAGTGCAGGCTAGGCATAAGGCAGGGGCACAAGTGCAGGCTAGGCATAAGGCAGGGGCACAAGTGATGGCTACACATAAGGCATACGGCTAACTCTTTGCACTCTTTGCATAAAGGGATAGGCACCCTTAGGGTTGAAGAGCTAGCTTTCACCCCTCTACTCTGTACTTTGTTGCACAGTGCGGAGCCACTCCATAACCCCCATGCTCCAAGCGACCAGGCACATCTTGTCTGTCCTCCATAAATGGGTAATGCCTTTGTCCCCAATTACAGTCGTGCATGTGCATTCAGACGGGACAAGAGCGAAGAGCGTAAAGCCTGCCCTGTGTGCATAACCAACATGAAGCTAAAGACAAAAAAAACAATAATGCAAGGGGCTCAAAAGTGCTGGCTAGGCATAAGGCAGGGGCACAAGTGCAGACTAGGCATAAGGCAGGGGCACAAGTGCTGGCTAGGCATAAGGCAGGGGCACAAGTGCAGGCTAGGCATAAGGCAGGGGCACAAGTGCAGGCTAGGCATAAGGCAGGGGCACAAGTGCTGGCTAGGCATAAGGCAGGGGCACAAGTGCTGGCTAGGCATAAGGCAGGGGCACAAGTGCTGGCTAGGCATAAGGCAGGGGCACAAGTGCGGGCTAGGCATAAGGCAGGGGCACAAGTGCGGGCTAGGCATAAGGCAGGGGCACAAGTGCGGGCTAGGCATAAGGCAGGGGCACAAGTGCAGGCTAGGCATAAGGCAGGGGCACAAGTGCAGGCTAGGCATAAGGCAGGGGCACAAGTGCAGGCTAGGCATAAGGCAGGGGAACAAGTGCTGGCTAGGCATAAGGCAGGGGCACAAGTGCTGGCTAGGCATAAGGCAGAGGCACGAGTGCTGGCTAGGCATAAGGCAGGGGCACGAGTGCTGGCTAGGCATAAGGCAGGGGCACGAGTGCTGGCTAGGCATAAGGCAGGGGCACGAGTGCTGGCTAGGCATAAGGCAGGGGCACGAGTGCTGGCTAGGCATAAGGCAGGGGCACGAGTGCTGGCTAGGCATAAGGCAGGGGCAAGAGTGCTGGCTAGGCATAAGGCAGGGGCACGAGTGCTGGCTAGGCATAAGGCAGGGGCGCGAGTGCTGGCTAGGCATAAGGCAGGGGCGCGAGTGCAGGCTAGGCATAAGGCAGGGGCACGAGTGCAGGCTAGGCATAAGGCAGGGGCACGAGTGCAGGCTAGGCATAAGGCAGGGGCACGAGTGCAGGCTAGGCATAAGGCAGGGGCACGAGTGCGGGCGAGGCATAAGGCAGGGGCACGAGTGCGGGCTAGGCATAAGGCAGGGGCACGAGTGCGGGCTAGGCATAAGGCAGGGGCACGAGTGCGGGCTAGGCATAAGGCAGGGGCACGAGTGCGGGCTAGGCATAAGGCAGGGGCACAAGTGCGGGCTAGGCATAAGGCAGGGGCACAAGTGCAGGCTAGGCATAAGGCAGGGGCACAAGTGCAGGCTAGGCATAAGGCAGGGGCACAAGTGCAGGCTAGGCATAAGGCAGGGGCACAAGTGCAGGCTAGGCATAAGGCAGGGGCACAAGTGCAGGCTAGGCATAAAGCAGGGGCACAAGTGCAGGCTAGGCATAAGGCAGGGGCACAAGTGCTGGCTAGGCATAAGGCAGGGGCACAAGTGCTGGCTAGGCATAAGGCAGGGGCACAAGTGCGGGCTAAGCTTTAGGCAGGGGCACAAGTACAAACTAAGCATAAGGCAGAGGCACAAGTGCTGGCTAGGCATAAGGCAGGGGCACAAGTGCTGGCTAGGCATAAGGCAGGGGCACAAGTGCTGGCTAGGCATAAGGCAGGGGCACAAGTGCAGGCTAGGCATAAGGCAGGGGCACATGTGCTGGCTAGGCATAAGGCAGGGGCACGAGTGCTGGCTAGGCATAAGGCAGGGGCACGAGTGCTGGCTAGGCATAAGGCAGGGGCACAAGTGCTGGCTAGGCATAAGGCAGGGGCACAAGTGCTGGCTAGGCATAAGGCAGGGGCACGAGTGCTGGCTAGGCATAAGGCAGGGGCAAGAGTGCTGGCTAGGCATAAGGCAGGGGCAAGAGTGCTGGCTAGGCATAAGGCAGGGGCAAGAGTGCTGGCTAGGCATAAGGCAGGGGCACGAGTGCTGGCTAGGCATAAGGCAGGGGCACGAGTGCTGGCTAGGCATAAGGCAGGGGCACGAGTGCTGGCTAGGCATAAGGCAGGGGCACGAGTGCTGGCTAGGCATAAGGCAGGGGCACGAGTGCTGGCTAGGCATAAGGCAGGGGCACGAGTGCTGGCTAGGCATGAGGCAGGGGCACGAGTGCTGGCTAGGCATAAGGCAGGGGCACAAGTGCTGGCTAGGCATAAGGCAGGGGCACAAGTGCTGGCTAGGCATAAGGCAGGGGCACAAGTGCAAACTAAGCATAAGGCAGAGGCACAAGTGCAAGCTAGGCATAAGGCAGGGGCACCTATGCAGGCTAGGCTTAAGGCAGGGTCAAAAGTGATGGCTACACATAAGGCATACGGCTAACTCTTTGCACTCTTTGCATAAAGGGATAGGCACCCTTAGGGGTGTGAAGAGCTAGCTTTCACCCCTCTACTCTGTACTTTGTTGTACAGTGCGGAGCCACTCCATAACCCCCATGCTCCAAGCGACCAGGCACATCTTGTCTGTCCTCCGTAAATGGGTAACGCCTTCGTCCCCAATTACAGTCGTGCATGTGCATTCAGACGGGACAAGAGCGAAGAGCGTAAAGCCTGCCCTGTGTGCATAACCAACATGAAGCTAAAGACAAAAAAACAATAATGCAAGGGGCTCAAAAGTGCTGGCTAGGCATAAGACAGGGGCACAAGTGCTGGCTAGGCATAAGGCAGGGGCACAAGTGCTGGCTAGGCATAAGGCAGGGGCACAAGTGCTGGCTAGGCATAAGGCAGGGGCACAAGTGCGGGCTAAGCTTTAGGCAGGGGCACAAGTACAAACTAAGCATAAGGCAGAGGCACAAGTGCTGGCTAGGCATAAGGCAGGGGCACAAGTGCTGGCTAGGCATAAGGCAGGGGCACAAGTGCTGGCTAGGCATAAGGCAGGGGCACAAGTGCTGGCTAGGCATAAGGCAGGGGCACAAGTGCTGGCTAGGCATAAGGCAGGGGCACAAGTTCAGGCTAGGCATAAGGCAGGGGCACAAGTGCGGGCTAGGCATAAGGCAGGGGCACAAGTGCGGGCTAGGCATAAGGCAGGGGCACAAGTGCGGGCTAGGCATAAGGCAGGGGCACAAGTGCGGGCTAGGCATAAGGCAGGGGCACAAGTGCGGGCTAGGCATAAGGCAGGGGCACAAGTGCGGGCTAGGCATAAGGCAGGGGCACAAGTGCGGGCTAGGCATAAGGCAGGGGCACAAGTGCGGGCTAGGCATAAGGCAGGGGCACAAGTGCGGGCTAGGCATAAGGCAGGGGCACAAGTGCGGGCTAGGCATAAGGCAGGGGCACAAGTGCGGGCTAGGCATAAGGCAGGGGCACAAGTGCGGGCTAGGCATAAGGCAGGGGCACAAGTGCGGGCTAGGCATAAGGCAGGGGCACAAGTGCGGGCTAGGCATAAGGCAGGGGCACAAGTGCGGGCTAGGCATAAGGCAGGGGCACAAGTGCGGGCTAGGCATAAGGCAGTGGCACAAGTGCGGGCTAGGCATAAGGCAGGGGCACAAGTGCGGGCTAGGCATAAGGCAGGGGCACAAGTGCGGGCTAGGCATAAGGCAGGGGCACAAGTGCGGGCTAGGCATAAGGCAGGGGCACAAGTGCGGGCTAGGCATAAGGCAGGGGCACAAGTGCGGGCTAGGCATAAGGCAGGGGCACAAGTGCGGGCTAGGCATAAGGCAGGGGCACAAGTGCGGGCTAGGCATAAGGCAGGGGCACAAGTGCGGGCTAGGCATAAGGCAGGGGCACAAGTGCGGGCTAGGCATAAGGCAGGGGCACAAGTGCGGGCTAGGCATAAGGCAGGGGCACAAGTGCGGGCTAGACATAAGGCAGGGGCACAAGTGCGGGCTAGGCATAAGGCAGGGGCACAAGTGCGGGCTAGTCATAAGGCAGGGGCACAAGTGCGGGCTAGTCATAAGGCAGGGGCACAAGTGCGGGCTAGGCATAAGGCAGGGGCACAAGTGCGGGCTAGGCATAAGGCAGGGGCACAAGTGCAGGCTTGGCATAAGGCAGGGCACAAGTGCGGGCTAGGCATAAGGCAGGGGCACAAGTGCGGGCTAGGCATAAGGCAGGGGCACAAGTGCGGGCTAGGCATAAGGCAGGGGCACAAGTGCGGGCTAGGCATAAGGCAGGGGCACAAGTGCAAACTAAGCATAAGGCAGAGGAACACGTGCAGGCTAGGCATAAGGCAGGGGCACACGTGAAGGCTAGGCATAAGGCAGGGGCACAAGTGCTGGCTAGGCATAAGGCAGGGGCACAAATGCAGGCTAGGCATAAGGCAGGGGCACAAATGCAGGCTAGGCATAAGGCAGGGGCACAAGTGGTGGGTAGGCATAAGGCAGGGGAACAAGTGCTGGCTAGGCATAAGGCAGGGGCACACGTGCTGGCTAGGCATAAGGCAGGGGCACACGTGCAGGCTAGGCATAAGGCAGGGGCACACGTGCAGGCTAGGCATAAGGCAGGGGCACACGTGCAGGCTAGGCATAAGGCAGGGGCACACGTGCAGGCTAGGCATAAGGCAGGGGCACACGTGCAGGCTAGGCATAAGGCAGGGGCACACGTGCAGGCTAGGCATAACGCAGGGGCACAAGTGCAGACTAGGCATAAGGCACGGGCACAAATGCAGGCTAGGCATAAGACAGGGGCACAAGTGCAGGCTAGGCATAAGGCAGGGGCACAAGTGCAGGCTAGGCATAACGCAGGGGAACGAGTGCTGGCTAGGCATAAGGCAGGGGCACAAGTGCGGGCTAGGCATAAGGCAGGGGCACAAGTGCAGGCTTGGCATAAGGCAGGGCACAAGTGCGGGCTAGGCATAAGGCAGGGGCACAAGTGCGGGCTAGGCATAAGGCAGGGGCACAAGTGCGGGCTAGGCATAAGGCAGGGGCACAAGTGCGGGCTAGGCATAAGGCAGGGGCACAAGTGCAAACTAAGCATGAGGCAGAGGAACACGTGCAGGCTAGGCATAAGGCAGGGGCACACGTGCAGGCTAGGCATAAGGCAGGGGCACAAGTGCTGGCTAGGCATAAGGCAGGGGCACAAATGCAGGCTAGGCATAAGGCAGGGGCACAAATGCAGGCTAGGCATAAGGCAGGGGCACAAGTGGTGGGTAGGCATAAGGCAGGGGAACAAGTGCTGGCTAGGCATAAGGCAGGGGCACACGTGCTGGCTAGGCATAAGGCAGGGGCACACGTGCAGGCTAAGCATAAGGCAGGGGCACACGTGCAGGCTAGGCATAAGGCAGGGGCACAAGTGCTGGCTAGGCATAAGGCAGGGGCACAAGTGCTGGCTAGGCATGAGGCAGGGGCACAAGTGCAGGCTAGGCATAAGGCAGGGGCACAAGTGCAGGCTAGGCATAAGGCAGGGGCACAAGTGATGGCTACACATAAGGCATACGGCTAACTCTTTGCACTCTTTGCATAAAGGGATAGGCACCCTTAGGGGTGAAGAGCTAGCTTTCACCCCTCTACTCTGTACTTTGTTGTACAGTGCGGAGCCACTCCATAACCCCCATGCTCCAAGCGACCAGGCACATCTTGTCTGTCCTCCGCAAATGGGTAATGCCTTCGTGCCCAATTACAGTCGTGCATGTGCATTCAGACGGGACAAGAGCGAAGAGCGTAAAGCCTGCCCTGTGTGCATAACCAACATGAAGCTAAAGACAAAAAAACAATAATGCCAGGGGCTCAAAAGTGCTGGCTAGGCATAAGGCAGGGGCACAAGTGCAGGCTAGGCATAAGGCAGGGGCACAAGTGCAGGCTAGGCATAAGGCAGGGGCACAAGTGCTGGCTAGGCATAAGGCAGGGGCACAAGTGCTGGCTAGGCATAAGGCAGGGGCACAAGTGCTGGCTAGGCATAAGGCAGGGGCACAAGTGCTGGCTAGGCATAAGGCAGGGGCACAAGTGCTGGCTAGGCATAAGGCAGGGGCACAAGTGCTGGCTAGGCATAAGGCAGGGGCACAAGTGCTGGCTAGGCATAAGGCAGGGGCACAAGTGCTGGCTAGGCATAAGGCAGGGGCACAAGTGCTGGCTAGGCATAAGGCAGGCATAAGGCATAAGGCAGGGGCACAAGTGCTGGCTAGGCATAAGGCAGGGGCACAAGTGCTGGCTAGGCATAAGGCAGGGGCACAAGTGCTGGCTAGGCATAAGGCAGGCATAAGGCATAAGGCAGGGGCACAAGTGCTGGCTAGGCATAAGGCAGGGGCACAAGTGCTGGCTAGGCATAAGGCAGGGGCACAAGTGCGGGCTAGGCATAAGGCAGGGGCACAAGTGCAGGCTAGGCATAAGGCAGGGGCACAAGTGCGGGCTAGACATAAGGCAGGGCCACAAGTGCGGGCTTGGCATAAGGCAGGGCCACAAGTGCGGGCTAGGCATAAGGCAGGGGCACAAGTGCTGGCTAGGCATAAGGCAGGGGCACAAGTGCTGGCTAGACATACGGCAGGGGCACAAGTGCTGGCTAGGCATAAGGCAGGGGCACAAGTGCTGGCTAGGCATAAGGCAGGGGCACAAGTGCTGGCTAGGCATAAGGCAGGGGCACAAGTGCTGGCTAGGCATAAGGCAGGGGCACAAGTGCTGGCTAGGCATAAGGCAGGGGCACAAGTGCTGGCTAGGCATAAGGCAGGGGCACAAGTGCTGGCTAGGCATAAGGCAGGGGCACAAGTGCGAGCTAGGCATAAGGCAGGGGCACAAGCGCAAACTAAGCATAAGGCAGAGGCACAAGTGCAAGCTAGGCATAAGGCAGGGGCACCTATGCAGGCTAGGCTTAAGGCAGGGTCACAAGTGATGGCTACACATAAGGCATACGGCTAACTCTTTGCACTCTTTGCATAAAGGGATAGGCACCCTTAGGGGTGAAGAGCTAGCTTTCACCCCTCTACTCTGTACTTTGTTGTACAGTGCGGAGCCACTCCATAACCCCCATGCTCCAAGCGACCAGGCACATCTTGTCTGTCCTCCGTAAATGGGTAATGCCTTCGTCCCCAATTACAGTCGTGCATGTGCATTCAGACGGGACAAGAGCGAAGAGCGTAAAGCCTGCCCTGTGTGCATAACCAACATGAAGCTAAAGACAAAAAAACAATAATGCAAGGGGCTCAAAAGTGCTGGCTAGGCATAAGGCAGGGGCACAAGTGCTGGCTAGGCATAAGGCAGGGGCACAAGTGCTGGCTAGGCATAAGGCAGGGGCACAAGTGCGGGCTAGGCATAAGGCAGGGGCACAAGTGCGGGCTAGGCATAAGGCAGGGGCACAAGTGCAGGCTAGGCATAAGGCAGGGGCACAAGTGCGGGCTAGGCATAAGGAAGGGGCACAAGTGCGGGCTAGGCATAAGGCAGGGGCACAAGTGCGGGCTAGGCTTTAGGCAGGGGCACAAGTGCAAACTAAGCATAAGGCAGAGGAACAAGTGCAGGCTAGGCATAAGGCAGGGGCACAAATGCTGGCTAGGCATAAGGCAGGGGCACAAGTGCTGGCTAGGCATAAGGCAGGGGCACAAGTGCAGGCTAGGCATAAGGCAGGGGCACAAGTGCAGGCTAGGCATAAGGCAGGGGCACAAGTGCAGGCTAGGCATAAGGCAGGGGCACAAGTGCAGGCTAGGCATAAGGCAGGGGCACAAGTGCAGGCTAGGCATAAGGCAGGAGCACATGTGCTGGCTAGGCTTAAGGCTGAGGCTTAAGTGCTGGCTAGGTAGTAGACAGAGGCACAAGTTTAAACCAGGCATAAGGAAGGGGCACAAGTGATGGCTAACTTTGTGTAAATGGTGAGGCACCCATAGGAATGAAGAGCTAGTTTTCAACCCTCTGCTCTGTACTTGAACATTTAGGACATGATACTTTGTAGAAAAGTGAGGAGCCACTACACAACTCCATGCTCCAAATGATCATGCACTTCTGTCCTCTTACCTGACTTACCTGTTAACACAGCATTTCCCATACAGATTAAAATATAAGCAATAGAAAACAGACAAGCTGTTCATGGCTAAAATGTTTTATTCAGGCCATAATATGTTCTAATACAATTTTAAAAACAAATTAATTTGGTAATTTAAATGATGGTAAAATCCCATACCATGGACAAGGCTTTATAACCCCCACATAGCGCAGGCAATGTAGAGTCCCCCCCCCCCCCCACAGAGCGCAGGCAATGCAGAGGGTCCCCCCCCACAGAGCGCAGGCAATGCAGAGGGTCCCCCCTACAGAGCGCAGGCAATGCAGAGGGCACCCCCCCAGAGGGCAGGCAATGCAGAGGGTCCCCCCCCATAGAGCGCAGGCAATGCAGAGGGACCCCCCCCTCCCACAGAGCGCAGGCAATGCAGAGGGCCCCCCCACAGAGCGCAGGCAATGCAGAGGGCCCCCCCCCCCACAGAGCGCAGGCAATGCAGAGGGTCCCTCCCAGAGCGCAGGCAATGCAGAGGGTCCCCCCCCACAGAGCGCAGGCAATGCAGAGGGTCCCCCCCATAGAGCGCAGTAAATGCAGAGGGTCACCCCGCCACAGAGCGCAGGCAATGCAGAGGGTCAACACAGCATTTTACCTGTCAACACAACATTTCCCATAGAGCGCAGGCAATGCAGAGGGCCCCCCCCCACAGAACGCAGGAAATGCAGAGGGTCCCCCCCATAGAGCGCAGTAAATGCAGAGGGTCACCCCGCCACAGAGCGCAGGCAATGCAGAGGGTCAACACAGCATTTTACCTGTCAACACAACATTTCCCATAGAGCGCAGGCAATGCAGAGGGCCCCCCCCCCACAGAGCGCAGGCAATGCAGAGTCCCCCCCACAGAGCGCAGGCAATGTAGAGGGCCCCCCCACAGAGCGCAGGCAATGCAGAGGGCCCCCCCACAGAGCGCAGGCAATGCAGAGGGCCCCCCCACAGAGCGCAGGCAATGCAGATTCCCCCCCCGACAGCGCGCAGGCAATGCAGAGGGTCCCCCCCCACAGAGCGCAGGCAATGCAGAGGGTCCCCCCCGACAGAGCGCAGGCAATGCAGAGGGTCCCCCCACAGAGCGCAGGCAATGCAGAGGGTCCCCACCACAGAGCGCAGGCAATGCAGAAGGTCCCCCCACAGAGCGCAGGCAATGCAGAAGGTCCCCCACAGAGCGCAGGCAATGCAGAGGGTCCCCCCCATAGAGCGCAGGCAATGCAGAGGGTCACCCCCCCACAGAGCGCAGGCAATGAAGAGGGTCAACACAGCGTTTTACCTGTCAACACAGCATTTCCCATACAGATTAAAATATAAGCAATAGAAAACAGACAAGCTGTTCATGGCTAAAATGTTTTATTCAGGCCATAATATGTTCTAATACAATTTTAAAAACAAATTAATTTGGTAATTTAAATGATGGTAAAATCCCAAACCATGGACAAGGCTTTATAACCCCTACATAGCGCAGACAATGCAGAGGGTCCCCCCCCACAGAGCGCAGGCAATGCAGAGGGTCCCCCCGACAGAGCGCAGGCAATGCAGAGGGTCCCCCCACAGAGCGCAGGCAATGCAGAGGGTCCCCCCCACAGAGCGCAGGCAATGCAGAGGGCCCCCACCACAGAGCGCAGGCAATGCAGAGGGTCCCCCCCCACAGAGCGCAGGCAATGCAGAGGGGGTCCCCCACACAGAGCGCAGGCAATGCAGAGGGTCCCCCCCCCCCACAGAGCGCAGGCAATGCAGAGGGTCCCCCCCACAGAGAGCAGGCAATGCAGAAGGTCCCCCCACAGAGCGCAGGCAATGCAGAGGGTCCCCCCCCACAGAGCGCAGGCAATGCAGAGGGGGTCCCCCCCCACAGAGCGCAGGCAATGCAGAGGGGGTCCCCCCCCACAGAGCGCAGGCAATGCAGAGGGTCACTCCCCCACAGAGCGCAGGCAATGCAGAGGGTCACCCCCCCACAGAGCGCAGGCAATGCAGAGGGTCCCCCCCCCAGAGCGCAGGCAATGCAGAGGGTCCCCCCCCCACAGAGCACAGGCAATGCAGAGGGTCCCCCCCACAGAGCGCAGGCAATGCAGAGTCCCCCCGACAGAGCGCAGGCAATGCAGAGGGTCCCCCCCCCACAGACCGCAGACAGTGCAGAGGGTCCCCCCCACAGAGCGCAGGCAATGCAGAGGGGGCCCCCCCACAGAGCGCAGGCAATGCAGAGGGTCCCCCCCACAGAGCGCAGGCAATGCAGAGGGGGCCCCCCCACAGAGCGCAGGCAATGCAGAGGGTCCCCCCCACAGAGCGCAGGCAATGCAGAGGGTCCCCCCCACAGAGCGCAGGCAATGCAGAGGGTCCCCCCCCCCACAAAGAGCAAGCAATGCAGAAGGTCCCCCCGACAGAGCGCAGGCAATGCAGAGGGTCCCCCCCCCATAGAGCGCAGGCAGTGCAGAGGGTCCCCCCCACAGAGCGCAGGCAATGCAGAGGGGGCCCCCCCACAGAGCGCAGGCAATGCAGAGGGGGCCCCCCCACAGAGCGCAGGCAATGCAGAGGGGGCCCCCCCACAGAGCACAGGCAATGCAGAAGGTCCCCCCACAGAGCGCAGGCAATGCAGAGGGTGCCCCCCAGAGCGCAGGCAATGCAGAGGGTCCCCCCCACAGAGCGCAGGCAATGCAGAGGGTCCCCCCCCACAGAGCGCAGGCAATGCAGAGGGTCCCCCCCCACAGAGCGCAGGCAATGCAGAGGGTCCCCCCCCACAGAGCGCAGGCAATGCAGAGGGTCCCCACAGCATTTAGACATTTAACAGAGCCCCCACAGCATAGACATTTTTAACAGAGCCCCCACAGCATAGACATTTTTAACAGAGCCCCCACAGCAAAGACATTTTTAACAGAGCCCCCACAGCATAGACATTTTTAAACAGACATTTTTAACAGAGGCCCCCACGGCATTGACATTTTTAACAGAGGCCCCCACGGCGCATAGACATATTTAGCAGAGGTCCCCACGGCGCATAGACATATTTAGCAGAGGCCCCCACGGCGCATAGACATATTTAGCAGAAGCCCCCATGGGGCATAGACATATTTAGCAGAAGCCCCCAGGGCGCATAGACATATTTAGCAGAAGCCCCCACGGCGCATAGACATTTAGCAGAGGCCCCCACGGCGCATAGACATATTTAGCAGAGGCCCCCACGGCGCATAGACATATTTAGCAGAGGCCCCCACGGCGCATAGACATATTTAGCAGAGGTCCCCACGGCGCATAGACATATTTAGCAGAGGCCCCCACGGCGCATAGACACATTTAGCAGAAGCCCCCATGGGGCATAGACATATTTAGCAGAAGCCCCCACGGCGCATAGACATATTTAGCAGAGCTCCCCACTGCATATAGACATAATGAACAAGGTAGCCTTGGCACAGTTGTAAACACAGTTTAAAAAATAAATTAAGTACAATTCTCACCTATCCCTCCCCCCCCCCCCCCGCTCCTCAGCAGCGTGGGGCATAATGAATGCAGAGGGTCCCCACAGAGCCATCCCCGACCCACACAGTACACAATGCAGAGCCAGCAATACGGGGCTCCCTGCAGAGATAATGTACAGCCCTCCCCCCAGAGCAAAATACTAAGGCTTAAGGAAGAACACAATGCAGAGACCCCACGCACACGGAGTACACACTGCAGAACCTACACGGAGTACACACTGCAGAGCCACACACAGTACACACAATGCAGAGGGTCAACACAGCATTTTACCTGTCAACACAGCATTTCCCATAGAGCGCAGGCAATGCAGAGGGCCCCCCCACAGAGCGCAGGCAATGCAGAGTCCCCCCCGACAGAGCGCAGGCAATGCAGAGGGTCCCCCCCACAGAGCGCAGGCAATGCAGAGGGTCCCCCCCACAGAGCGCAGGCAATGCAGAGGGTCCCCCCCCACAGAGCGCAGGCAATGCAGAGGGTCCCCCCCACAGAGCACAGGCAATGCAGAGGGTCCCCACCACAGAGCACAGGCAATGCAGAGGGTCCCCCCCCACAGAGCGCAGGCAATGCAGAAGGTCCCCCCACAGAGGGCAGGCAATGCAGAGGGTCCCCCCCATAGAGCGCAGGCAATGCAGAGGGTCCCCCCCCACAGAGCGCAGGCAATGCAGAAGGTCCCCCCACAGAGCGCAGGCAATGCAGAAGGTGCCCCCCATAGAGCGCAGGCAATGCAGAGGGTGCCCCCATAGAGCGTAGGCAATGCAGAGGGTCCACCCCCACAGAGCGCAGGCAATGCAGAGGGTCCACACAGCATTTCACATACAGATTAAAATATAAGCAATAGAAAACAGACAAGCTGTTCATGGCTAAAATGTTTTATTCAGGCAATAATATGTTCTAATACAATTTTAAAAACAAATTAATTTGGTAATTTAAATGATGGTAAAATCCCAAACCATGGACAAGGCTTTATAACCCCCACATAGCGCAGGCAATGTAGAGTCCCCCCCACATAGCGCAGGCAATGCAGAGGGTCCCCCCCCACAGAGCGCAGGCAATGCAGAGGGTCCCCCCCCACAGAGCGCAGGCAATGCAGAGGGTCCCGCCCCACAGAGCGCAGGCAATGCAGAGGGTCCCCCCCCCCCACAGAGCGCAGGCAATGCAGAGGGTCACCCCCCCACAGAGCGCAGGCAATGCAGAGGGTCCCCCCCCCCCCACAGAGCGCAGGCAATGCAGAGGGTCCACCCCCACAGAGCGCAGGCAATGCAGAGGGTCCCCCCCCACAGAGCGCAGGCAATGCAGAGGGTCCCCCCCACAGAGCGCAGGCAATGCAGAGGGTACCCCCCCAACAGAGCGCAGGCAATGCAGAGGGTCCCCCCCCCACAGAGCGCAGGCAATGCAGAGGGTCCCCCCCCCCACAGAGCGCAGGCAATGCAGAGGGTCCCCCCCCCACAGAGCGCAGGCAATGCAGAGGGTCCCCCCCCCACAGAGCGCAGGCAATGCAGAGGGTCCCCCCCCCCACAGAGAGCAGGCAATGCAGAGGGTCCCCCCCCACAGAGCGCAGGCAATGCAGAGGGTCCCCCCCACAGAGCACAGGCAATGCAGAGGGTCCCCACACTGAGCGCAGGCAATGCAGAGGGTCCCCACACAGAGCGCAAGCAATGCGGAGGGTCCCCACAGCATTTAGACATTTAACAGAGCCCCCACAGCATTTAGACTTTTAACAGAGCCCCCACAGCATAGACATTTTTAACAGAGCCCCCACAGCATAGACATTTTTAACAGAGCCCCCACAGCATAGACATTTTTAGCAGAGCCCCCACAGCAAAGACATTTTTAGCGGAGCCCCCACAGCAAAGACATTTTTAACGGAGCCCCCACAGCATAGACATTTTTAACAGAGGCCCCCACGGCATAGACATTTTTAACAGAGGCCCCCACGGCGCATAGACATATTTAGCAGAGGTCCCCACGGCGCATAGACATATTTAGCAGAGGCCCCCACAGCGCATAGACATATTTAGCAGAAGCCCCCACGGGGCATAGACATATTTAGCATGAGCCCCCACGGCGCATAGACATATTTAGCATGAGCCCCCACGGCGCATAGACATATTTAGCAGAGCTCCCCACAGCCGACAGAGCAGAGCTCCCCACTGCATATAGACATAACGAACAAGGTAGCCTTGGCACAGTTGGAAACACAGTTTAAAAAATAAATTAAGTACAATTCTCACCTATCCCTCCCCCCCTGCTCCTCAGCAGCGTGGGCATAATGAATGCAGAGGGTCCCCACAGTGCCGTCCCCGACCCACACAGTACACAATGCAGAGCCAGCAATACGGGGCTCCCTGCAGAGATAATGTACAGCCCTCCCCCCAGAGCAAAATACTAAGGCTTAAGGAAGAACACAATGCAGAGACCCCACGCACACGGAGTACACACTGCAGAACCTACACGGAGTACACACTGCAGAGCCACTCACAGTACACACAATGCAGAGGGTCAACACAGCATTTCCCATAGAGCGCAGGCAATGCAGAGTCCCCCCCCCACAGAGCGCAGGCAATGCAGAGGGCCCCCCCCCCACAGAACGCAGACAATGCAGAGCCCCCCCCGACAGAGCGCAGGCAATGCAGAGCCCCCCCCGACAGAGCGCAGGCAATGCAGAGCCCCCCCCCGACAGAGCGCAGGCAATGCAGAGCCCCCCCCGACAGAGCGCAGGCAATGCAGAGGGTCCCCCCCCACAGAGCGCAGGCAATGCAGAGGGTCCCCCCCCCCACAGAGCGCATGCAATGCAGAAGGTCCCCCCACAGAGCGCAGGCAATGCAGAAGGTCCCCACACAGAGCGCAGGCAATGCAGAAGGTCCCCACACAGAGCGCAGGCAATGCAGAAGGTCCCCCCCATAGAGCGCAGGCAATGCAGAGGGTCCCCCCCACAGAGCGCAGGCAATGCAGAGGGTCAACACAGCATTTTACCTGTCAACACAGCATTTCCCATACAGACTAAAATATAAGCAATAGAAAACGGACAAGCTGTTCATGGCTAAAATGTTTTATTCAGGCCATAATATGTTCTAATACAATTTTAAAAACAAATTAATTTGGTAATTTAAATGATGGTAAAATCCCAAACCATGGACAAGGCTTTATAACCCCCACATAGCGCAGGCAATGTAGAGTCCCCCCCCCCCCACACAGAGCGCAGGCAATGCAGAAGGGGCCCCCCTTAGAGCGCAGGCAATGCAGAGGGTCCCCCCCAAAGAGCGCAGGCAATGCAGAGGGTCCCCACCACAGAGCGCAGGCAATGCAGAGGGTCCCCCCCACAGAGCGCAGGCAATGCAGAGGGTCCCCCCCCACAGAGCGCAGGCAATGCAGAGGGTCCCCCCCACAGAGCACAGGCAATGCAGAGGGTCCCCACCACAGAGCACAGGCAATGCAGAGGGTCCCCCCCCACAGAGCGCAGGCAATGCAGAAGGTCCCCCCACAGAGGGCAGGCAATGCAGAGGGTCCCCCCCATAGAGCGCAGGCAATGCAGAGGGTCCCCCCCCACAGAGCGCAGGCAATGCAGAAGGTCCCCCCACAGAGCGCAGGCAATGCAGAAGGTGCCCCCCATAGAGCGCAGGCAATGCAGAGGGTGCCCCCATAGAGCGTAGGCAATGCAGAGGGTCCACCCCCACAGAGCGCAGGCAATGCAGAGGGTCCACACAGCATTTCACATACAGATTAAAATATAAGCAATAGAAAACAGACAAGCTGTTCATGGCTAAAATGTTTTATTCAGGCAATAATATGTTCTAATACAATTTTAAAAACAAATTAATTTGGTAATTTAAATGATGGTAAAATCCCAAACCATGGACAAGGCTTTATAACCCCCACATAGCGCAGGCAATGTAGAGTCCCCCCCACATAGCGCAGGCAATGCAGAGGGTCCCCCCCCACAGAGCGCAGGCAATGCAGAGGGTCCCCCCCCACAGAGCACAGGCAATGCAGAGGGTCCCGCCCCACAGAGCGCAGGCAATGCAGAGGGTCCCCCCCCCACAGAGCGCAGGCAATGCAGAGGGTCACCCCCCCACAGAGCGCAGGCAATGCAGAGGGTCCCCCCCCCCCCACAGAGCGCAGGCAATGCAGAGGGTCCACCCCCACAGAGCGCAGGCAATGCAGAGGGTCCCCCCCACAGAGCGCAGGCAATGCAGAGGGTACCCCCCCAACAGAGCGCAGGCAATGCAGAGGGTCCCCCCCCCACAGAGCGCAGGCAATGCAGAGGGTCCCCCCCCCCCACAGAGCGCAGGCAATGCAGAGGGTCCCCCCCCCCACAGAGCGCAGGCAATGCAGAGGGTCCCCCCCCACAGAGAGCAGGCAATGCAGAGGGTCCCCCCCCACAGAGCGCAGGCAATGCAGAGGGTCCCCCCCACAGAGCACAGGCAATGCAGAGGGTCCCCACACTGAGCGCAGGCAATGCAGAGGGTCCCCACACAGAGCGCAAGCAATGCGGAGGGTCCCCACAGCATTTAGACATTTAACAGAGCCCCCACAGCATTTAGACTTTTAACAGAGCCCCCACAGCATAGACATTTTTAACAGAGCCCCCACAGCATAGACATTTTTAACAGAGCCCCCACAGCATAGACATTTTTAGCAGAGCCCCCACAGCAAAGACATTTTTAGCGGAGCCCCCACAGCAAAGACATTTTTAACGGAGCCCCCACAGCATAGACATTTTTAACAGATATTTTTAACAGAGGCCCCCACGGCATAGACATTTTTAACAGAGGCCCCCACGGCGCATAGACATATTTAGCAGAGGTCCCCACGGCGCATAGACATATTTAGCAGAGGCCCCCACAGCGCATAGACATATTTAGCAGAAGCCCCCACGGGGCATAGACATATTTAGCATGAGCCCCCACGGCGCATAGACATATTTAGCATGAGCCCCCACGGCGCATAGACATATTTAGCAGAGCTCCCCACAGCCGACAGAGCAGAGCTCCCCACTGCATATAGACATAATGAACAAGGTAGCCTTGGCACAGTTGGAAACACAGTTTAAAAAATAAATTAAGTACAATTCTCACCTATCCCTCCCCCCCTGCTCCTCAGCAGCGTGGGCATAATGAATGCAGAGGGTCCCCACAGTGCCGTCCCCGACCCACACAGTACACAATGCAGAGCCAGCAATACGGGGCTCCCTGCAGAGATAATGTACAGCCCTCCCCCCAGAGCAAAATACTAAGGCTTAAGGAAGAACACAATGCAGAGACCCCACGCACACGGAGTACACACTGCAGAACCTACACGGAGTACACACTGCAGAGCCACTCACAGTACACACAATGCAGAGGGTCAACACAGCATTTCCCATAGAGCGCAGGCAATGCAGAGTCCCCCCCCCACAGAGCGCAGGCAATGCAGAGGGCCCCCCCCCCCACAGAACGCAGACAATGCAGAGCCCCCCCCGACAGAGCGCAGGCAATGCAGAGCCCCCCCCGACAGAGCGCAGGCAATGCAGAGCCCCCCCCCCGACAGAGCGCAGGCAATGCAGAGCCCCCCCCCGACAGAGCGCAGGCAATGCAGAGGGTCCCCCCCCACAGAGCGCAGGCAATGCAGAGGGTCCCCCCCCCCACAGAGCGCAGGCAATGCAGAAGGTCCCCCCACAGAGCGCAGGCAATGCAGAAGGTCCCCACACAGAGCGCAGGCAATGCAGAAGGTCCCCACGCAGAGCGCAGGCAATGCAGAAGGTCCCCCCCATAGAGCGCTGGCAATGCAGAGGGTCCCCCCCACAGAGCGCAGGCAATGCAGAGGGTCAACACAGCATTTTACCTGTCAACACAGCATTTCCCATACAGACTAAAATATAAGCAATAGAAAACGGACAAGCTGTTCATGGCTAAAATGTTTTATTCAGGCCATAATATGTTCTAATACAATTTTAAAAACAAATTAATTTGGTAATTTAAATGATGGTAAAATCCCAAACCATGGACAAGGCTTTATAACCCCCACATAGCGCAGGCAATGTAGAGTCCCCCCCCCCCCACACAGAGCGCAGGCAATGCAGAAGGGGCCCCCCTTAGAGCGCAGGCAATGCAGAGGGTCCCCCCCAAAGAGCGCAGGCAATGCAGAGGGTCCCCACCACAGAGCGCAGGCAATGCAGAGGGTCCCCCCGACAGAGCGCAGGCAATGCAGAGGGTCCCCCCACAGAGCGCAGGCAATGCAGAGGGTCCCCCCCATAGAGCGCAGGCAATGCAGAGGGTCCACCCTCACAGAGCGCAGGCAATGCAGAGGGTCCCCCCCCATAGAGCGCAGGCAATGCAGAGGTTCCCCCCCACAGAGCGCAGGCAATGCAGAGGGTCCCCACCACAGAGCGCAGGCAATGCAGAGGGTCCCCCCCACGGAGCGCAGGCAATGCAGAGGGTCCCCACAGCATTTAGACATTTAACAGAGCCCCCACAGCATAGACATTTTTAACAGAGCCCCCACAGCATAGACATTTTTAACAGAGCCCCCACAGCATAGACATTTTTAACAGAGCCCCCACAGCATAGACATTTTTAGCAGAGCCCCCACAGCAAAGACATTTTTAACGGAGCCCCCACGGAATAGACATTTTTAACAGACATTTTTAACAGAGGCCCCCACGGCATAGACATTTTTAACAGAAGCCCCCACGGCGCATAGACATATTTAGCAGAGCTCCCCACAGCCCACAGAGCAGAGCTCCCCACTGCATATAGACATAATGAACAAGGTAGCCTTGGCACAGTTGGAAACACAGTTTAAAAAATAAATTAAGTACAATTCTCACCTATCCCTCCCCCCCTGCTCCTCAGCAGCGTGGGGCATAATGAATGCAGAGGGTCCCCACAGAGCTGTCCCCGACCCACACAGTACACAATGCAGAGCCAGCAATACGGGGCTCCCTGCAGAGATAATGTACAGCCCTCCCCCAGAGCAAAATACTAAGGCTTAAGGAAGAACACAATGCAGAGACCCCACGCACACGGAGTACACACTGCAGAACCTACACGGAGTACACACTGCAGAGCCACACGGAGTACACACTGCAGAGCCTACACACAGTACACACTGCAGAGCCTACACACAGTACACTGCAGAACCTACACACAGTACACACTGCAGAGCCTACACACAGTACACACTGCAGAGCCTACACACAGTACACACTGCAGAGCCACACACAGTACACACTGCAGAGCCTACACACAGTACACTGCAGAACCTACACACAGTACACACTGCAGAGCCACACACAGTACACACTGCAGAGCCTACACACAGTACACACTGCAGAGCCTACACACAGTACACACTGCAGAACCTACACACAGTACACACTGCAGAACCTACACACAGTACCCACTGCAGAGCCTACACACAGTACACACTGCAGAGCCTACACACAGTACACACTGCAGAGCCTACACGGAGTACACACTGCAGAGCCTACACAGAGTACACAATGCAGAGCCACACACAGTACACATGCAGAGCCACACACAGTACACACTGCAGAACCTACACATACCGCCTTCCAGGTAGAGAACACAATGAAGTAATAAAAATAAAAAAACACATTGCTCTCCTATCCCCCATTTCCCCGCTTCTCAACAGTGTGGCGCGCAATGACTGACGTGCATAGACGTCACCGGAAGCTCTCCTCCATCATGGATTTCATCTGTGGGGGCAAGCATCACGCTGATACAGTTGAATGCATGATGGAAGCTGGCAACGGGCCCTAGAGAAATGTCACGCTTCCCAAACCAATCACGGCGTACAACAGCTCTTACCTTGCTCTGACGTACGATTGGCGCGCTTTTAGCCAGCATGACGATGCACGTGGCAGGTATTTATAGAGCGCGGGTGGACACGTGCACCGGAAGTGCGTCATCTTCAGTACTGTATCACGTGGGTGATCACCAGTTGTCATGGCCGCGGGTAGATGCTGGCGCATGCGCAGGGGCAGTTATGTAGGAGGCGTGTAGAAGGAGCTGGAGCAATGTCAACTTTGTCATTGACAGCGGGCGAACGCCCGCGCATGCGTGCTTGGAACTGAGTGGAAGCTCTGCACTGTAGCGACTCCGCTCCTCCCGTGACGTCATCCCTCTAAGGCTCAGCACCAGTCTAGACAAGAGAAGCTGATTGGTACTGGTGAGAATACGGTTGTGGCTGAATCCCAGTCGGCTAAACGCCCTGGTCCTTCTGTGCGCTGGGATTTAGCTTTCTCACACAGAGCCGGCTATTTCCTGGTTGTCAGAGGGACCAGGTCCTTTAGCCGGCTTGGATTTATCCTGCTCTATATAAGAATGCTAAATCCCAGTAGATAGAAGGCCCCTTATTGTATATAGATATATATCAATACTGTCATGTCATTTTTTGAGCTGCAGCCTAGATATGACATCTGATTACACATTTATTTATACGTGACAATTATACACAAGAATTTTCCCCTTAATCCCAGTGTGTACAATATTCTGCGCCAATCTGATCCGCGTCCCATTTTATTTACTGGTGATCATATTTGTAGATCACACAACCACAGATTTTTTCCATGCATGCACCTAGGAGTGTTTTAACCCTCAGGCGATTTTCCATTTTTTAACATTTTTTTTCCTTCCCATAACTTATTTTTTCATCCACATCGCCTTTTGGTATTTTTTTTTTATTTTGTCGGGACGTTCTTATTGATACCATTTTGGCGCGGATACCATGTTTTGATCACCTCCTATTTCACTTTATTGCAATGTTGTGGCAACCAAAAAAAAGTCATGGCGTTTCGAGTTTTTTTCTCTTTGTGCCGTATACTGATCAGATTATTTTACATTTTGATTGGCCAGACCTTTCTGAACACGTCAATTCCAAATTTCCAATTTATTTTTTTTAAATGGAGCAAAAGTGATATTTTTTTTCTTATATTTTTATGATATATGACGTAACTACATCATGCGTTGTGAAGGGGTCAATACTATAACTATTGGCCAAATGGACCTAATCCTTCTGCCGACTTGGATTTAGCCTGCTCTCTGTGAGAAAGCTAAATCCCAGTCGGCTAAAGGTCCAGGTGCCTGTGAGTGTTTTAATACTAGATCTAGTAGGTTAAAGGACCAGGTCCCTCTGTGCACTGGGATTTAGCTTTCTCAGGCCAGTCTCACACGTCCAGATAATTCCGGTACCGGAAAAATCAGTACCGGAATTATCTGTGTCCGTGTGCCGGTGCGTTTCTGTAGCAATCAGTGTGGCACACGTGCGGCACATGTGTGCCGCCCGTGTGCCCACTGGGTACCACACGCACCGTGCCGGAGACAGCGCTAAAGTTTAGCGCTGTCCCCTGCATCGTGCTGAAGCCCCATTCATATCTTCCCTGCAGCAGCGTTTGCTGTGGAGAAGATATGAATAATAGTGTGTAAAATCCAGATCCAGGTCCCCACCCCTGTGCGCCCCCCCTCGCTGTGATTAAAATATTCACCCAGCTCGCGGCTCCCTCGCAGCGTCCTGTCCTGGCCGCACCTTGTACTGTATGAGCGGTCACGTGGGGCTGCTCATTTACAGTAATGAATATGCGGCTCCACCCCTATGGGAGGTGGAGCCGCATATTCATTACTGTAAATGAGCGGCCCCACGCGACCGCTCATTCAGTGCAAGGTGCGGCCAGGACAGGAAGCAGCGAGGGAGCTGGGTGAGTATTTTAATCACAGTGGGGGGGGGGACCTGGATCTGGATTTTACACACTATTATTCATATCTTCTCTACAGCAAACGCTGCTGCAGGGAAGATATGAATGGCGGAGTCAGCACCAGTGGGGGGACAGCGCTTAATGTAGCGCTGTCTACTGCACGGCACACGGACTGCACACGGACAACGTCCGTGTGCGGTACGTGTTTTACACGGACCCATTGACTTTAATGGGTCCGTGTAATCCGTGCGCTCCCACGAACACTGACATGTCTCCGTGTTTGGCACACGGAGACACGGTCCGCAAAAAATCAATGACATCTGCACAGATGCATTGATTTTAATGTGTGTACGTGTGTCAGTGGCTCCGGTACGTGAGGAAACTGTCACCTCACATACCGGAGCCACTGACGTGTGAAACCGGCCTCACACAGAGTCGGCTATTTCCTGGTTGTCAGAGGGACCAGGTCCTAGTAGCCGACTTGGATTTATCCTGCTCTATATAAGAATGCTAAATCCCAGTAGATAGAAGGACCTTTATTGTATATAGATATATATGAATCCTGTCATGTGCTTTTTTTGCAGTAATATTGAGCCGCAGACTAAATATGACATCTGATTACACATTTATTTATATGTGACATTTATACGCAAGAATTTTCCCCTTAATCCCAGTGTGTACAATATTCTGCGCCAATCTCTTCTGCGTCCCGTTTTATTTACTGGTGATCATTTTTGTAGATCAGACAACCACAGATTTTTTCCATGCATGCACCTAGGAGTGTTTTAACCCTCGGGCGGTTTTCCTTTTTTTTTTTTTTTTAAATTTTCCTTCCCATAACTTATTTATTTTTCCATCCACATCGCCGTTGGGAATTTTTTTTGTTTTGGCGGGACGTTCTTATGCCATTTTGGCGTGGATACCATGTTTTGATCACCTTTTATTTCATTTTATTGCAATGTTGCGGCGACCAAAAAAAAGTTATTATGGTGTTTCGAGTTTTTTTCTCGTTATGCCGTTTACCAATCAGATTATTTTACATTTTGTTTGGTCAGACCTTTCTGAACACGTCAATTCCAAATTTGTGTATTTTTTTTTAATTGCGCAAAAGCAATATTTTTTTTCTTATATTTCTATGATATATGACGTAACTGCATCATGCGTTGTGAAGGGGTTAATACTATAATTATTGGCCAAATGGACCAGGTCCTTCTGCCAACTTGGATTTAGCCTTCTCTCTGTGAGAAAGCTAAATCACGGTCGGCTAAAGCAGAGGTCCCCAACTCCAGTCCTCAAGGCCCACCAACAGGTCATGTTTTCAGGATTTCCTTTGCATTGCACAGGTGATGCAATTATTACCTGGGCAAGACTAAGGAAATCCTGAAACCATGACCTGTTGGTGGGCCTTGAGGACTGGAGTTGGGGACCTCTGGGCTAAAGGACCAGGTCCCTGTGAGTGTTTTAATACTAGATCTAGCAGGCTAAAGGACCAGGTCAGGGGCTGACTGGCAAATTTTGGCCTGGGGGGCAAGCACACAGCAGTGGCCCATGAGTAGTGGCTCATCCTTAAAGGGGTTGTCGGATCTTATGCTACATGTCTACAGTCACTATGTGTGAATCCTCATATCGTGTGCACTGTGCGCTGTGAAGATTCTCTGGTGCCGTCAACAGGTGGTCTTGTGACCACAAGCATGCAATATATATATTACCAGACACATTTCGACTAGACTGTTTTGGCCTTGTTCAATACAGTTGCATTAGGCCATGCAAGTCTACTCGGCATGTGACCGCATGTATGCAAATCACAAACTTGCAGCCAGACACCCACCAAATAACCACAGCTCTGTGAGCAATGTGAGAAGCACAAGTCTGCAGTCACATAGAATGACACAGAGTGAATGCACCAATGACACACACACACACGCACAGCCCCACTGTATAATGACACACACGCACAGCCCCACTGCATAATTACACACACGCACAGCCCCACTGCATAATTACACACACGCACAGTTCCACTGTATAATGACACACACGCACAGCCCTACTGTATAATGACACACACACACAGCCCCACTGCATAATTACACACACGCACAGCCCCACTGTATAATGACACACACGCACAGCCCCACTGTATAATGACACACACACGCACAGCCCCACTGTATAATGACAGGCGCACACAGCCCCACTGTATAATGACACACACACGCACAGCCCCAATGTATAATGACATACACACACGCAGCTCACACACACGCACACAGCTCACACACACGCACACAGCTCACACGCACACGCAGCTCACACGCACACGCAGCTCACACGCACACGCAGCTCACACACAAACACGCAGCTCACACACACACACGCAGCATCACACATACACATGCAGCATCACACACGTAGCTCACACACACATGCAGCTCTGACACAAATGCATCACACACACACACACACACGCAGCTCTGACACAAATGCATCACACACATGCAGCCATCACACACATGCAGCCATCACACACATGCAGCCATCACACACACGCAGCCACCACGCACATGCAGCCATCACACACACGCAGCCATCACATACACACCAGATACCTCATACACACATGACACACATGCAGCATCACACACACACACACACACACCAGATACCTCATACACACATCACACAATCTCCTATGTGGTGCAGGGGCAGCTGATGTCCACATGCAGCTCTTCAGTTTCTCCTGCTCACAGCTCTGCACTGTCCTGGCACCTCCCCCGTCTCTCCTTCTCTGCCGGGATAACAGATAAGAGCAGGAGAAGCTGGAGCTCCATGCACACACAGGCCGGTATGCTGATCTTTCATCTTGATTACTGCTGGCTCTGTCCCTCAGAGTGGCAGTGCCGCACAGGAGCCTGCTCATCACATACTGCTGCAGCCTACATATCGAGGCTGCTGGCGAGATGATGCCGACCCGCGCACTACAGGTGCGCTATGTATTACAATCACTGCTAGTCCTCCAGCGGCCCTGTGCAGCTGCTTAGGCACCGGCCCGGGGGGCATGTGCATTCCTGCCACCCAGCCCAGTCCGCCCCTGGACCAGGTCCTTCTGCCAACTTGGATTTAGCCTGCTCTCTGTGAGAAAGCTAAATCCCAGTTGGTTAATGGACCAGGTCCCTGTGAGTGTTTTAATACTAGATCTAGCAAGCTAAAGGACCAGGTTCTTCTGCCAACTTGGATTTAGCCTGCTCTCTGTGAGAAAGCTAAATCCCAGTCACATAAAGGACCAGGTCCTTCTGCCAACTTGGATTTAGCTTGCTCTCTGTGAGAAAGCTAAATCCCAGTTGGCTAAAGGACCAGGTCCCTGTGAGTGTTTTAATACTAGACCTAGCAGGCTGAAGGACCAGGTCCTTCTTTCAACATGGATTTATCCTGGTCTCTGTGAGAAAGCTAAATCCTAGTTGGCTAACGGACCAGGTCCTTCTGCCAACTTGGATTTAGCTTGCTTTCTGTGAAAAAGCTAAATCCGAGTTGGCTAAAGGACCAGGTCCCTGTGAGTGTTTTAATACTAGATCTAGCAGGCTAAAGGACCAGGTCCTTCTGCCAACTTGGATTTAGCCTGCTCTCTGTGAGAAAGCTAAATCCCAGTCACCTAAAGGACCAGGTCCTTCTGCCAACTTGGATTTAGCTTGCTCTCTGTGAGAAAGCTAAATCCCATTTGGCTAAGGCCTCTTTCACACTTCCTTTTCTTGCAATCCGTCGCAATCCGTCGTTTTGGGCAAAAAACGGATCCTGCAAATGTGCTCGCAGGATGTGTTTTTTTGCCCATAAACTTGTATTAGCGACGGATCGCGACGGATTGCCACACGTCGCGTCCGTCGTTCGATGGAGCCATCGTGTTTTGGCAGACCGTCGTCACAAAAAAAGTTCAATGTAACGTTTTTTTGGACGTCGCGGCCGAAACTCCGTCCCCTCCTCCTCGGACTGCAGAATGGGCAGTGGATGCGTCGAAAAACTGCATCCGCTGCCCACGTCGTGCAAAACTTTCACAACGTCCGTCGGTACGTCGGCCCGACGCATTGCGACGAAAGATGATCTACTAGATCTAGCAGGCTAAAGGACCAGGTCCTTCTGCCAACTTGGATTTAGCCTGCTCACTGTGAGAAAGCTAAATCCAAGTGGGATAAAGGACCAGGTCCCTTGAAGTGATTTAATACCAGACTTAGTAAGCTAAAACACCAGGTCCTTCTGCCCACTTAGATTTAGCTTGCTGTATATAACAAATTCTAGATGAATGAAACTTGGCACTCAATTTTTGAGAAGAAAAGCTTCTTAGTTTATTGATGCATCCAGACAAACAAAACCGCTAAACGTTTTCGGTCCACACCGGACCTTCGTCAGAGCGTTTCTTAGACATTGACTGGATGAGGAAGCTAATAAGCCTGAATGAGCGTCAGCCAGAGCACGGGATATAGGAGCTGCAGTCTGCTGCAGGATCACAAAGGAATGTGAAGCGCCAGAGGAGAGGCACAAAGCCTGGAGGGAGTAACGGCGCTGGATCCTGAGCGCTAGTAGTGCAGAGCAGAGGAGAGCGACGCTCATTCAGGCTTATTAGCTTCCTCATCCAGTCAATGTCTAAGAAACGCTCTGACGAAGGTCCGGTGTGGACCGAAAACGTTTAGCGGTTTTGTTTGTCTGGATGCATCAATAAACTAAGAAGCTTTTCTTCTCAAAAATTGAGTGCCAAGTTTCATTCATCTTTAATATACGGGGTGGACACCCTACTTGAGCACCGCCAACCCTCATATCTACTGAGTGCCGTGTTTCCTTACCATATAACAAATTCTAGTGGGCAATTCCAGTCCAACAGTGATTCATCAATCTGATGCACTGTAATGATTCCACTGGTTCACTGTCGGACTTCCGTACTGTAGTGCCCGTGTGTCACGCAGGGGGCAGTCCGGCAATCCAACCTACTACATTGTTTCCGCCAGGTTATGTGTATTGCCGGTCAGTGTGCTCCTTGAGTTCACCTCAAGTGACAGTTGACAGCTCAGAGGGTACTGTGAAAACCGCAAACTGTAATCTCCAGTGACCTCACAGGTGGCGGCTTCCATGCCACCCTTAGTGTGTGTATGGCGGACACGGGGAGGGGTCACGTTTTATGATGTCACTGTGGCTTCTGTATGTCTTGGAGCAGGGGATCGTCTTGGGACCTCGATGTGGATTACGTTGGACCTTGTGGATCTCTTTGAACCTGCAGGTGGTTTTTTTTTGGTAAATGGGTGAAAGAGGGTGTCTGTTTTTATATTTTAATTACATGTTTTTAATCTGTGTTTCTTTATTTTTACTTACAGTGTTAGTAAACGGGGTGTTTCATAGGCACTTCTCTATTACTAACCCTGGGCTTGATGTCAGCTGTGATTTTTGACAAATCACAGTTGTAATTATACTTACAGCCCTGGCAAAAATTAAGAGACCACTGCAAAATGTCCAGGTTGTCTGATTTTTCTCTTTATAGGTATATTTTTGAGTAAAATGTAAATTGTTCTTCTATTCTATAAACTTCTGACATGTCTCAGAATTTTCAAGCAATAAATTTAGTATATTTTTCTAACAAAGAAAAATGGTCAAAATAAAACCCCCCAGTGCTTTCAGACCTCAAATAATGCAAAGAAAACAAGTTCATAATCATTTAGAAACAACAGTACTAATTTTTTAACTTAGGAAGAGTTCAGAAATAGTGATCAGTGAACATGCTTGCCACTACTTGTTATTCGCTTGAGTATCGGGGTACTCGGCGAGCAGCGAGCATTTCTGGGATTATTCGGCAGTAACTGCAGTCTCCACCCAGAAGTTTTGTCGGACTTTAGAGACCCAATCACGATGCAGGGATTGTCTGCTAGGCCATGAAACGTGGCAGCCATCTTTGTTGTGTCTTGCAGTGATTGGCTGGGCCGTACAGCATCATACCGAGTATAAGAGTAGGGAGAGCTGCTGCCGAAATAGGGTCACAATCGTGGTTTTTAGAGTTAGTGTAGGTCTGCAACTCTTACATCCACAACTCCTCAGAAACCAAAAGTCCTTTTTAGGGCTAATTTGTGGGTCCTGATATTGCAGCGCTAGGTAGGCAGGGCACAGCATATTCACATCAGTGCAAGGCCTGCAGGCACTGTATGTGCGTCCATTGCTCCCACTCCATCCCTCCCAAAGCTACATAACTGCCTGCTGCTGCAGCAGCTTATTTACTGTCTATGTACCTATTTTTCCTTCTTTTTTTTCCAAAAATCCCCCCTCCCCCCAAAAAAAAAAAATACAGTCTGTTCTGTCAGACTGAGGCCTGTTGAAAAGTTATAGTTTGTCAGGCATACGTAGCATAGCGTGTGCGACCCTTGTGCCCCTTTTTTTTTTGGTGTTTTAAATTCACCGAAAAAGGCCTCATATATCTGCGTGCTCCATGTTTGATCATTGGAGGCCGGTGTACTTATTTTTTTGGCTGTGTGATAGTCAAATTCTATACAGCATTATTTCGCATAAAAAATTTCAAAGGCCACAGATTTGCCAGTGTGGTATTTCCGTTACAGCCGTCATATATCTCTGTGCTCCCAGTATGGGCATTGGAGGCCGGTGTACTTATTTTTTGGCTCTTGGGCTATCTGCACAATAGCTGTTCTACCCTGTATGCACACATGGATTTTTCCTCTCTGAACCCTGTTCACACAGGTTATATACAGATGATCAGGTTTTTAAATACATCAGATAGGGATTGCATACATTAGTTAGGACTGTTCTGATAAGGGTACACCGTGAAGATTGGTAGAGCAGCTTAGTATACATTTTTTGCAAAAAACGTATCAACCAAATACCCTGTTTTTTACATCTTTTACTAGCACTTGCGGATTACTGCAACATTTTTTCAAACTGAGTGTTTTTGGTTTTACTATTCTCTTTTGTGTCTTCAAAATGTCCAGGTTGTCTGATTTTTCTCTTTATAGGTATATTTTTGAGTAAAATGTAAATTGTTCTTCTATTCTATAAACTTCTGACATGTCTCAGAATTTTCAAGCAATAAATTTAGTATATTTTTCTAACAAAGAAAAATGGTCAAAATAAAACCCCCCAGTGCTTTCAGACCTCAAATAATGCAAAGAAAACAAGTTCATAATCATTTAGAAACAACAGTACTAATTTTTTAACTTAGGAAGAGTTCAGAAATAGTGATCAGTGAACATGCTTGCCACTACTTGTTATTCGCTTGAGTATCGGGGTACTCGGCGAGCAGCGAGCATTTCTGGGATTATTCGGCAGTAACTGCAGTCTCCACCCAGAAGTTTTGTCGGACTTTAGAGACCCAATCACGATGCAGGGATTGTCTGCTAGGCCATGAAACGTGGCAGCCATCTTTGTTGTGTCTTGCAGTGATTGGCTGGGCCGTACAGCATCATACCGAGTATAAGAGTAGGGAGAGCTGCTGCCGAAATAGGGTCACAATCGTGGTTTTTAGAGTTAGTGTAGGTCTGCAACTCTTACATCCACAACTCCTCAGAAACCAAAAGTCCTTTTTAGGGCTAATTTGTGGGTCCTGATATTGCAGCGCTAGGTAGGCAGGGCACAGCATATTCACATCAGTGCAAGGCCTGCAGGCACTGTATGTGCGTCCATTGCTCCCACTCCATCCCTCCCAAAGCTACATAACTGCCTGCTGCTGCAGCAGCTTATTTACTGTCTATGTACCTATTTTTCCTTCTTTTTTTTCCAAAAATCCCCCCTCCCCCCCAAAAAAAAAATACAGTCTGTTCTGTCAGACTGAGGCCTGTTGAAAAGTTATAGTTTGTCAGGCATACGTAGCATAGCGTGTGCGACCCTTGTGCCCCTTTTTTTTTTGGTGTTTTAAATTCACCGAAAAAGGCCTCATATATCTGCGTGCTCCATGTTTGATCATTGGAGGCCGGTGTACTTATTTTTTGGCTGTGTGATAGTCAAATTCTATACAGCATTATTTCGCATAAAAAATTTCAAAGGCCACAGATTTGCCAGTGTGGTATTTCCGTTACAGCCGTCATATATCTCTGTGCTCCCAGTATGGGCATTGGAGGCCGGTGTACTTATTTTTTGGCTGTGTGATACTCAAATTCTATACAGCACTATTTTGCATAAATTAACTTAAAAAAAATTGAATACAGTCTGTTAGTTCAGGCTGAGGCCTGCCTGGTGTTTGGGTTTGAAAAATCGTAGATTTGCAGGCATACTGATCACATATTATTTCGCTACTAATAAAGACATTTGTGTTGAGCATTTGAAATAGTGCAGTGGTCCATTTAAAATGGTTAAGGCAAGGGATGGGGAAGTGGACGTGATGCTGATGGTGCATCCAGAGGATGAGGCCGTGGGCAAGGTGAAAGTGGGCAACAACAAAGACCCACATCTTCTCGCTCGACATTCCTGTCCCAGTTTCTAGGGGACCGCAGCACACCACTATTGAAGCTAGAGCAGTGTGTAACGGTTTTTGGTTGGATAGTGGATAATGCTTCCAGTCACTTAGCCACCACCACCACCACCTTGTCTTCCACACGGTCAAGTCTGAGTAGCCATGAGTGTGGCCAGGATATTCCTCACCCTGATCCTCCTTCCTCCCACCATGCCGAGTGCCCTGAGACAACTGATCCCACACTTGGACACTCTGAAGAGCTGTTCAGTTTTCCATTTCAAGATTCAGAAATCTCTCCCAGTCAGCTTGAAGTGGAGAAAGATGAGATCGCATGTAGAGCTGCCCAAAGCTTTGACCAGCCCCAGTCACACGAAGGCAATGGTGGGAAAGTGTCACAAGAGGTGGACGATGATGAGACACAATTGCTAGAAAGTCAGGAGGAGGAGCAGGGTGCGGATGTGGAAGACGAGGTGGTGGATGACTTAGTAACTGACCCAACCTGGCAGGAGGAAATGCGTAGCGAGGACAGCAGCACAAATGGGGAAGGAGGCATATCCCCCCAACAGGCAGGAAGAAGCAGTGTGGTGGCCACAGACAGAAGGCGTGCATCTTTTCCCCCGTAACACCAACATGAGTGAATTTGCCATTCCACCTGTGAGATCTTCCTGAGTCTGGTTATTTTTGACTCTGCCGATAACCCTAAACAGGCCATTTGCAGCACCTGCTGTGCCCGCTTCAGCAAGGGTAGCCAAACAACCAGTCTGACCACCAGCATGATCAGGCACATGCAAGCAAAGCACCCGACTTTGTTACCGTTGTTGACTACCAACATCAACAAGGCCGTCGAATTTCAGGTCAGACTCCACACATAAGACCTCAGGAGTGGACATGGATGTCAGACCTATGTAACATCCTCCAAAACTTTGAGGACTGCACTAAGATGGTGAGTGGCGATGATGCCATAATTAGCATCACTATCCCGCTTCTCAGCATTCTGAAAAACTCTCTGCTCACAATCAAAGAGGATGCATTGCAGGCGGAACACGAGGACATGGAGGAAGGAAACATACAGGGGGATTACACTCAGCCCAGCCTCATGTCTTCTTAACGTGGATTGGTAGGCAATGAGGAGGAGGAGGAAGAACAGGAACTACTTTCATGTGCTATAGATGGTACTACAAACACATCTGTATTAGCTTCTGTTCAGCGGGGATGACCTGAGGACAGGGAGGAGGAGGACAGCATCGTCAGTCGTCCTGTTGATGAGGACACGGAAGTCTTGCCTGTTAGCAGTCTGGCATGCATGGTTGGCTTTATGTTGCGCTGCTTTTCACGTGATCCTCGGATTATCAAAATTTTGGGTGACACTCATTACTGGTTGGTGACACTTCTAGACCCACGCTGCAAGGATAACTTTCAATCTCTTCTGCCTGAGGCAGAGAGGTGTACAAAAATGTTGCAGTACCACAGGGCCCTTGTAGCGGAATTACTTAGAAAATTCCCATGTGAGAACGCTGGCAGCAGACGTCAGAGTTTGTTGTACAACCAAGGACTCCAAGCAAGAGAGAGACAGAAGTACAATCCAGCTCAGACAGGAGAACAATGGCCAAGTTCTGGGACAGTTTTCTCAGAAACTCCCATCGTTGCGGCGCAGAGGCAAGGGGTGCTGTCACAAGAAGTGGAATGTTTGGGAAGATGGTGAGGGAGTACCTTGCAGATTGTACAAACGTCCTTCATGATTCCTCTGTGCCTTTGAATTATTTGGTATCCAAGCTGGACACATGGCATGAACTGGCTCTCTACGCCTTGGAGGTCCTGGCCTGCCCTGCTGCTAGCGTTCTGTCAGAGAGGGTTTTTCAGTGCCGCTGGTGGAATTATAACAAATAAGCGCATCCGCCTGTCAACTGAAAATGCTGACAGGCTGACTGTTATAAAAATGAACAAGGCCTGGATTGGCAAAGACTTCTGTACACCACCAAGTGAAAACAGCGAAACATAACTTCAAATACATTCTCTCTTTTGGGGAGGCATATTCTCATGCACCTCTTCACAACCCCACATGGGTATACGCTTCCAGATTGGGTCTGTTTGTTCTTATCTTCCTCCTTATCCTCATCCTCCTCATGCTGAACCAATATATCACCAGAGTGAACGTGATCTGTGCGGTGCATTTTGGCCAAGGGTGCTGTGATGGCACTCTTTTATTTTTTAAAAAAGGACAACACTTTGGGGAACTGGGCATGCCATTACATTGGGCCTATTTCTTAACTCGGACTCCTGCAAACTGTCCTGCACCTGCTATTAGATCACCAGGGTGAACGTGCTCTGTACAGTGCATTTTGGCTGAGGGGGCTGTTGATGGCATGCTTTTATTTTTTTAAAAAAGGATCCCACATTTGGGAAATTAGGCATGACATTCCATTGGGCCAACTTCTTAACTCCTGCACTCTAAAATGTTCCTGCCACTAGATCACCAGGGTAAACGTGCTCAGTACTGTTATAGGCCGTTGATATTTGGGCTAGGGGCATGCGATGGCACTAGTGTATTTTTAAAAAAGGTACCCCCATTGGGGAATTGTTTGGCAGATCATGCACTGCATTACAAGTCTCAGAGACCCACACCACTACATTGGCCCTAATTCTTAACTCTGTTTCCTGCAATGTCTCTTCCTTATCTACGACGACATGACCTGGGTGAACATGCTTTGTATTGTTATAGGCCCGTGAAGTTTGGGCAAGGGTGGCTGTGATGGCAATAGTATATTTTTTTAAAAGGTACCCCCATTGGTGAAACCACATCCTTGATGGCAAACACTTCACATTTGTGTACCTTAAAGAGCTCAATGGAAAAGCTCCTTTTTGTGTTGCCTGGTTGCTCAAATTGGACACAATACACTTCATATAAATTTGATAATGCAATGATGTTAGTTTGGCTCAGTAGTTTATTACAAATATTTATTTGTCCACTATATTAGTTTCTCTCCTTGAGAGCGATAACTTTGGCTGCCTCAAATGTACAAATGGCGAATATACAAATGGCGATTTGTAAACAAGATTGATATACTGTACACCGAATGCATTCAGACAATAACATAGCTGCATGTCTTGTAAAACATTTACAGATGTGACAGACAATGCTCATAGTGACAAAATCTTGATAAATGTTTGTTTTCTCACTTCATAAATAGTTCGAAGCCTCTATATGTTTGCTGTTTATCATTGTAAAACATTAAGGTTTACTGAACCTCTGCCTGTGGTGGTTTGATCTAAATCCTTGTGGCTTTTGTTTTCTAGTGGTTTATGGCCCCACGTCTGATGACTCCATGATATCTCAGTTTCATACAACCTTGAAAGCTGGCCACTTGAAGGTCTGGTTTAAACTAGAGTTACTACATAGTGTAGATCACTATATAAGACCAGAGAAACATGACGAAGACAGATGCCAAAACTGGGGTACCTGTACATGTACAGTGTGCTGATACCTGCATAATTGGGGACGCCCATGCAGTGTAGGTAATCTCCCAGGGGTTCTCTGTCTTGGTGTTGCTTCTAGGATATTCCAGACTGATGATATTTAAAAGTGTAACAACTCTGCTGGCATCACGGTATGGCCTCACATCTCTCACACAATCTTACCCACTGCTCCAGGCCATGATGTGGTTTCTGTTTCATGCCAGCTCCATGTTCTGTGTCTCTGCTCTGTGCATGCTTCATGGCTATGTGTATAGGGGGTCGGCGCCTGAACTCTCTGGTTCTTATAGGAATCAGGTGCATCTGTCTAATCAGTTCCTGACCAATTACCAAGAGGCCTCCTGTATATAGTGCAGCTCCACCCTGTGGTCTGGGCCTGTGCAATGTGTTTGCTCAGTTAGTGTTTAGCTTCTGAGTTTGCCAGGTCTTGCTCTGAGTTACTCCCTCTCTGGAGGCTTTTCTCTGTGCTATTGCCTTGATCTTGTTGTCCGCCCTCCAGGAGGCAGTATATCCTGGTCCCTGTGTCTTTGTCCCTGTGTCTTTGTCCTTGTGTCTTGTTCCTTTGCCTTGTCTGTACTTAGTCTTATCTCGGTCTCCTTGTCTGTGGCTTCCTTCCCTGCTGTGTCTTTCCTTGTGTTCTCAGTCTGCTTACACTCCGCACTCTTGCGGCTCTGTCTGCTCTGTATCTTGGTGGCTTTACCGCTGCTCCGCACTCCTGCGGTTCTGCTCCGTCCTACTCTGCTCTGCTCCCGTTGCTGCAGAAACCTCTTTCTGCAGTTCCTCTCTGCAATTCTTGTGGTTCCACTCTGCTTAGCTTCTGCAGTATCTCTTGCTGCAGCTTCTCTCCACATTCTTTGTGGCTCTGCTCAGCTTTTGTTGCTACGCTATCTCTTGCTGCTTTTCCACTCCTATCTGCAGTCTTTCACTCCTCTCCTGTGTGAACAGGTCCCAACCTGTTTCTTCATACCTCATTCCTTTCTGCTTGTTTCCTTCCCTGCACCTCCCGTGTGAACAGGTCCCTACCTGTTCCTTCATATTTCATATCTGTTCCCGCACCTCCAGTGTGAACAGGTCCCTACCTGTTCCTCCAAACTGTATATCTGTTCCTGCACCTCCAGTGTGAACAGGTCCCTACCTGTTCCTCCAAACTTTATATCTCTACCTGCACCTCCAGTGTGAACAGGTCCCTACCTGTTCCTCCAAACTACATATCTGTACCTGCACCTCCAGTGTGAACAGGCCCCTACCTGTTCCTTCATATACCACATCAACCAATCCTGTGTTCCTGCCGTTCCTGCCCTGCCTTCCAGTCCTGTGTTCTCTGCAGTGCCTCCCAATCCTGTGTTCCTGCCAGTCCTGCCGTTCCTGCCCTGCCTTCCAGTCCTGTGTTCCTGCTGTCCTAGCCAGTCCTGTGTTCTCTGTCGTGTCTCTGCCAGCCTACTCGTCTGAGTTCCAGCCATGCTCTTCTGCCAGTCCTGCCTAATGCCCGCACCAATCCTGGTGTTCCTGTCTCCCAAGTGGGATCAGCAGCTACAGCCAGACACCACCCTGGAGTAGCACCTGGCAGCTGCCTGCTGCACAAGCCTGACCTCACCATCAGAGGCTCCAGTGAAAACCCAGGCAGCTGTCATAGTCACGTCCCTTCCAGGGTAGTCTGGTTTGTGGCACTGTCACGATATGGTATGAAATATCATAAGTAGTTCTCTTGCTAGCCTGCGTGGGCTAAGCCCCCTTCTTGGAGTGATGCTGCAACAGTTTGTAGCTTCAAATTCCTTCCCTTTCACTCAGCCAAGAGCTGCTTTGCCAATGTAGATGGGGGAGGAAGAGTTTATTACCTCTAGCTGAGAGAGCCGAAGTATTTACAACCGGCATTCTTGCAGTGGAAAGTGACAGGCTAGAACTGGATTCTAACTTTCCAGAAATGCATGGAAGTCCTTTGTCTTGTTTTGCTAAGACATTACACAACCCGTTTACGTAAAAAACACGAAAATATATATTCTTTACACCCCTCGGTGGATCTATTCACCACGTAAAACCGGAGCTTCTAACTCCATCTGGTAAAGAAGTAGGGATTTCTCTGTAAATATGTATCCCAGATAGGACATATTTGATCTCATTAGAATGCCCACGTTAATCTGAGATGAATGCTGGGTTTGTTATGACTATGACATGTTTTGTAGCGAAGTTATAGAAAGTAGATAGATTTAAGATTAAAGTTCTCAAAATGTAGAGAGAGGAGGGTCTGGATAAGCCAGCCTTTCTGTGATGTCACAGCCTTAAGGTTTTAAGTTTGTGGCAGGCTCCCCAGCTCAGTTTTCTGCTTGATTTCTTCTTCTGGACTTCTTGTCTTCTCCTGAAGCCAGCAGCACGTCCAAATGAGCTGGGACGTATGGTTGCCTGCCGTGCTTTGAACATGTGAGTGTTACATTTTCTCATTTAATCCCTGTTTATTTCATAATTACCCTTGTACATATTTGCAATTGTCTCATTTGTAACATCTTTATAAAATATTTTTGATAAAGCACTGCCTAATTTTTTATGGGATATGATATTATATATTAGTTCAATCTCCATGCTCTAAACCGTACCCTGTCTCTTGAAGGGAAATACGCTACTGTGTTGGGTTAGCTTCGGACCCGTTTAATCGAAGCTGGTGGCAGTGATACCGATAGTGTGCAGACTTTAGGGTTATGTTGTAGCGGCTGCGGCGTTGATAATTATTGTTCCTGCCTGAGTGGGAGTAGTTATCGCGTCGCTGCAGCGTGCCCAATAGCCAGTACATAGCAGGCAGCCTTTCTGGCGACTAATTACCCAGGGTGCAGTACCTAATCTGACCTGAGAGTAAGGGGGGCGCCAGAGAGCTGCAAGTGTTAAGTGGAACTGTAAGCGGGATATACATAAATCCCTGCAGTTTTTGGTATATTGAAAGCAGTGTGATACCTAGAATAAGCCCCTGCTGTAAACTAAGAGGTCTATAGCCTTGTGTGTGTTTTCTCATCACATTGTTAGCAGTGGAGGGTTAACTAAGATAAGCCCCCCTGCACATGTGATAGCCGTCTGTTGGCCTAAAGTCACCCCAACCCGTGACGTAGGGGTGACGGTCACGGTGTGAATCGTGACAAATTGGTGGCAGCGGTCAGGGGAATCCTGACAAATTGGTGGCATCGGTCAGGGGAATCCTGACAAATTGGTGGCAGCGGTCAGGGGAATCCTAACAAATTGGTGGCAAGGCGGTGGGATATCTTAGAGCATTAGTGATTTGGTTTGAGTAATCATTCCTCTCACTAAAAACTTGCAGAAAGTTCTTGCGATTTATTAGTCTTGAGACAATTGTGTACTGGTAATTATCCCCTCCCTTTCTCTTCGTTTTTCTATCCTATCTTTTATTTGGCAACCATGGCTGCGAAAGGGGAAGCCTGGTACAACCAGCAGAAGAAGGACATTCTTGCTGGGATATGCATGTACCATGGCCTGAACCCCCAGGACAAGTCCAAGGCTCAAATGGTCGCTGACCTGGTGCAATTCGAAGCCGACCAAGCCAGGTCCCAGAGCCCGCAGAAGCCAGCACCAGCGAACATGGTGCTGCAGCAGAGGTCCAACCACTGAATGCTGGCCCTGTTAGCGATCCGGGCGAATTGGACCCCCACCTGCAGGCGGCCTTGAAAGAATTCCCCACTGACGACCATGAGGGACATCGGCAGCTGATTCAGCAATACCGGCAGGAGGCCCAGCAAGCCGAGAGAGAGGCCCGAGCTGAGAGAGAGGCCCAGCGAGCCGAGCGGCAAGCGGAGCGGGAGTACCAGCTGCAGTTAGCCCAACTGCAAATGCAGGGGTCGTCCCAGACCAACAGTGAGCCCAGCAGCGCTCAGATACCTAAGCCCCGGCCCGATCACTTCCCTGTTATGGAGAAGGACGGAGACTTGGACACGTTTCTGCGGGCCTTTGAGAAAGCCTGCAGACAGTACCGGCTGCCTACAGATGAATGGGCACGATACCTGACACCAGGGCTGAGAGGCAAAGCTCTGGAGGCGTTTGCTGCCCTCCCTCAAGAACAAGATGGTGACTATGAGGCCATCAAGCAGGCTCTGATAGCCAAGTACCAGCTTACACCCGAGGTGTACTGTAGAAAGTTCCGGACCCTCCAACGTGGCCCACACGACAGTTACAGTGATGTGGTGCATGGACTGGGGACCCACTTTGACCAGTGGACCCAAGGATTGTCAGTGACCACCTTTGCACAGCTGCGAGACCTGATGATCAAAGACCAGTTCTTTCATCTTTGCCCAGCTGAGGTGCGATAGTTCGTGATGGACAGAGAACCCAAAGACGTGACGAAAGCAGCGCAGATTGCCGATGCCTATGAGGCCAACCGTAGATCGGAAGTGCGGAAGCCAGTCACCACCAGCTGGAGAGGGGGTAAGCCTGCAACCAACGCCAGAATCCCTGCCAGCCAACACACCAGAGGTCCTGGCCCCGTGGCCAACAGCACCAGACCTACCACCGAACCTCGCAAGTGTTTCACCTGCCATCAGACTGGTCATATCAGTCCCTCCTGCCCAACCAAGCAGAAGAACACCCCAGCCAAGGCCCCAGGGCCTAATGCAGCAGTTCTTTTGGTGGGTGGTGTGGTTGGGAGGGTGTGTGACAATGTACAGCACGTCACTGTGGGAGGCCATGTTGCTACAGGCCTCAAGGACACCGGTGCTGAACGAACCCTCATCCGACTCGAACTGGCGGCCCCTGAAGAAATCATTCCGGGGAAAACCCTAACTGTCACTGGGATTGGGGGCATCAGCTGTCCCTTACCGATGGCCCGGGTTTATATTGATTGGGGTGCTGGGAGCGGGGTGAAAGAAGTGGGGCTGTCTGATAATTTGCCCACTGATGTTTTGTTGGGGACTGATTTGGGGAGGTTGGTTGCATACTACGTCCCTGACACCCCTCCCCAATCTACTAATAAGGGTAACGTTAACCCTGATGATGATGATGATGATGATGATGATGATGGGAAATTGCATGTGTTACCTGACCATGCTTTATCTTGTAATGATGCATCTAATAACCATTTTTTCCTAGGATTGATGGTGAAAATGTTGTACCTGTGCCAGCTGAACCTGATAATGATTTTTCTGTGAAGGTTAATGTGTCCATAGGTACAGGCGTGCCCAGCCACTTCGCTCTGCGGAGTGAGACGGCTGAGGAACCCCTAACAGGGGCAAGTGTCGGTGCTCCAGGAAATGGGGAGATGCATGGGAACCGTGAGGAAGGTGACGCCATGAAAGTGACCAGTACCACCGAGGAAGGTAACTGGCCCATAAGTAGCACTGCCCCTGGAGTGTTGGGGGTGGATGGGGAGGTAGAGCCCATAGCAGCGCCGGCTGATGGGTCTGTAGAAACCCCCGGGGAGACAGCCTACGTAGCTGCTGTCACCCGCAGTCAGAGTGCCCGGAACGCAGATAACTGTCAGCCTTCCGGACCCTCCTCAGTCATCACTGACTGAACCAGAGGTGGACTCAGAGCAAGTCCAAGAGGGTTCCCGTGGGGAAGGGACCCTGACGTCGCTTCTGGCTTCCCCTAGCCAGGAGTTTCAGGCCGCTCTGCACACAGATGCCAGCCTAGAGAGTTTGAGGCAACTCGCCGAGACGCCCACCTCCGAGACTGATAGGGAGAGGGTGTTCTGGGAACGAGGAAGGTTATACCGGGAGACAGTACCCGGAGAATCACAAAAGGAGTGGTTGAGGGAAAGACAGCTGGTCGTCCCGCAGCAATTCCGGGGTGAGTTGTTGCGGATTGCCCATGAGATTCCGCTAGCTGGACACTTGGGGATCAGCAAAACTAAGGCCCGGCTGTCTCAACACTTCTATTGGCCTAAGATGGGGACAGATGTGTCAAACTACTGCCGCTCCTGTATCACTTGTCAAAGAGTGGGGAAGGCGGGGCCTGCTCTTAAGGCTCCCCTGATCCCTTTGCCAGTGATAGAGGAGCCTTTCCAGAGGATCGCGGTGGACATTGTGGGCCCGCTGGCCGTCCCCAGCAACTCTGGAAAGCAATACATCCTTACTGTGGTAGACTACGCTACCCGGTACCCAGAGGCAGTAGCTCTGTCGTCAACTAGGGCAGATAAGGTGGCGGATGCCCTGTTGGCTATCTTTTCACTTGTAGGGTTTCCCAGGGAAATGCTTACTGATCAAGGGACCCAATTTATGTCTCGCCTAATGGAGGCTCTCTGTAAGAGAATGCAGGTGAAGCACCTGGTATCGAGTGCGTATCACCCACAGACCAATGGCTTGTGTGAACGCTTCAATGGTACCCTCAAACAGATGCTACGCATGCTGGTTGAGACTCAAGGG